>NC_090934.1:501200759-501508701 GCF_040938575.1 Ambystoma mexicanum
GTACTTTAGACCATTATAAAATTCATCCATTGCACTCTAATGACACCGTAGAAGATGCACTAGAAACGTACCAAATGCGACGAACAAAAGGATCACCAATCAGCATATGGGAAAAAAGTATAGAAGCACATGCTTTTCTTCTACTCTTTCCTACTGGCAAAGGAGGAAGGTACGATGATAGACCTATTCAAATAACAGCATCAGAATACCGCTCGTTACGGATGTATTCTGAAGATCCCAGATTTAGACAAAATGTGGAATACATATTCCACCTACTCTTTGAAAGTGAACTAGCAACTTTATGTTACGGAGTTGCACACACATTGAAATCAGGATCCCACATACTACAAAGAAATTAATATTGAAAACTTGAAGGATACCACTGAAATAATTCAAGATTCACAAGAAGCTGGTCAATTTGAGCTCCTAGATCCTGCTACAGTATCCAGTACTTTAGACCATTATAAAATTCATCCATTGCACTCTAATGACACCGTAGAAGATGCAGTAGAAACGTGCCAAATGCGACGAACAAAAGGATTACCAATCAGCATATGGGAAAAAAGTATAGAAGCACATGCTTTTCTTCGACTCTTTCCTACTGGCAAAGGAGGAAGGTACGATGATAGACCTATTCAAATAACAGCATCAGAATACCGCTCGTTACGGATGTATTCTGAAGATCCCAGATTTAGACAAAATGTGGAATACATATTCCACCTACTCTTTGAAAGTGAACTAGCAACTTTATGTTACGGAGTTGCACACACATTCAAATCAGGATCCCACTTTCAAAATATGTCAGCTACACAATTATTACAAAAAGTGCAACAAAAAGATGAGGTTTTACAATCAAATATTATAAATCTATTAGCAAACATGTGTGGTACTAAAGAGTACTGGTTTCAACGTCATAGAGATGTACGTTGTATAATAAGAAACCTTGGCCCACCCACTTGGTTTGTTACATTAAGTTGTGCAGAATATGCATGGGAAGATTTCCATGATTTCCTATGCATATCAAACAAAAACAAAACAAACATAGACATACTAACACCTGGAGAACTTTGTTCTCTAGATCCTGTTAATGTTTCTCAACCCTGGCTTACTTCCCATCTCCGCTCTATGCGGTGCCTTATCAAGTGATTAGAGAGACTCTGGCTAAAAACTCCCTCGCTTTCTAGTCAAACCTTTTACTTCTCTTACCACACACTTTACAACTCTTGTCTTGCAACGGCCAAATCCTCCTACTACTCTAACCTTCTTCAGTCTTACACCTTCCATCCTCGTCAGATTCTTTAAACTCTTTCCCGCCTTCTCGCTCCTCTTACTCCTGATCCCTCATCCAATTCCACACTTTCTCCCTCTGACTTTGCCAACTTCTTTTCCTCCAAAATCATCACACTCAGGCAAAAAAGTAACTCCCTCTCTCCTCCTCCCCCCTCTCCTCCCACTTCCATTATGTCTGTCTTCTCATCTGTTTCCCCTTCTGATGTCTCCTTCCTTCTATCCAAAGCCCACCCCATGTCCGCCCCCTCTGACGCTCTCCCCTCCGTTCTCATCCCTAAGATCAACCCTCTTCTTATCCCTTACCTATCCACTTTCTTCAACTTCTGCCTCTCTTCATCTACCTTTCCCTCTGCTTTCAAACATGCAACGATTATTCCTATTCTTAAGAAACCCTCTGCTGATCCACTGCTCACTGCTAACTACAGACCTATCACTCTTCTGCCTTTCCTTTCTAAACTCCTTGAACGCCTTGCCTACTCTCAACTTTCTTCCTTTGTCTCTACTTCCTCTCTCCTTCCTCCTTTCCAATCTGGCTTCCATCCCAAACACTCCACTGAAACTGCTCTCACCTCTATTCTCAACTCGCTCTTCTCTGCTCATCATGCCAAGCAATCCTCTATCCTTATTCTCCTTGATCTCTCTGCAGCTTTTGACACTGTCGATCACCCACTCCTGCTCCACACTCTCGCCTCCTTCGGGTTCAAAGGCCCTGTTCTAAAATGGCTATCTTCTTACCTTTCCTCCCGTTCCTCAGCTGTTTCATGGGGAGGCCAGACCGCTCCTTCCTTCCGTCTTATTTGCGGTGTTCTTCAAGGCTCTGTACTTGATCCTTTCCTCTTCTCTCTCTACATCTCCCTCATTGCCCCTGTTATCTCCTCCTTT
Organism: Ambystoma mexicanum; assembly: GCF_040938575.1. Lineage (NCBI taxonomy): Eukaryota > Metazoa > Chordata > Amphibia > Caudata > Ambystomatidae > Ambystoma > Ambystoma mexicanum. The sequence goes on from NC_090934.1 coordinate 501,202,932, forward strand.
GACATCTCCCATCATTTCTATGCGGACAATACTCAACTCTTTCTCTCTTTCTCCTCCTTCACACCTGACCTCCATCTTAAAATCTCCTCTTGTCTCACAGCCATCAAGAACTGGATGTCCTCCCGCTTTTTCTCTCTTAACACTGATAAAACTGAAGTCCTTTTCTTCCCCTCTAATACTCTTCCCCCTTCTTCTCCTCCCCTTTCATCCACTTTCCTCCTTCCAATATCCCTATCTCCACCCATGCTTGCAATCTAGGCGTTCTATTTGACTCCTCGCTCACCTTCTCGCAACACATTTCGCTCACCTCCCGCTCCTGCCGATACCACCTCTACAATATTTGCAAAATCCGTCCCTCCCTCACAATCCACGCTACCAAACTCCTAATCTCCTCTCTCATCTTTTCCCGCCTCTTCTACTGCTCCTCTCTAATCTTTGGACTTCCCGCATCTCAGTTTGCCCCTCTTAATTCCATATACCACTATGCTATTCATACCCTTTGTCTCCTTACCTCCCGTGACTCCATCTCTTCCTCGCTCTCTCACCTTTTCTGGCTACCTTTCCACCTACAACTAAAATTCCACTTTCTCTGCCTTGTTTTCAAATCCCTCCATGGTCTTGTTCCTCCTTATCTCTCCTCCCTTCTCTCCTTCTACTCCCCCTCTCGCTCCCTTCGTTCCGCGGACCACTTCCTTCTCACCGTACCTCCTTCCCCCTGCGCTTCCTCCCGGTTCCGCTCCTTCCAACTTCTTGCTCCTCAGCACTGGAACTCATTCCCCCTCTCAATACGCTCTTCTGCTACCCTCACCTCATTTTGCACTTCCCTTAAATCCCTCCTCCTCCATTATCCACCTTGAAGCCCCCCTGCCCTCTGTACTCCCCCCCTGTTTTCCCCTCTTCCAATTCCTCTCTCCCCTCTCCCATTACACTCTCTCTCCCTTCCTTTTACACTCATTCAATCCTTCTCCTGCCCCACCTCAACACTCCTATTCCAACTCCACTTCCCCCCCTCTCAGTTAATTGCTCTCTGCACTGTTTTGTTGAATGATTCAAGTTGTGATGTTTGCTCCCAATTTTATTTGTTGTTATTCTCTGTGCTTTGTTGTTCCATTGTACAGCGCGTTGGTGTAAAGCGCTCTATAAATCAATCAATCAATCAATCAATCAATCAATGTTTCAAGATATTTTCACCATCGCTTCATTGCTATGCTACACTTTATTTGTAATAAAACTGCTCCTCCCCTTGGAGAAGTGCAACACTTCTTTTGGAGAAAAGAATACCAAGCCAGAGGAGCACCACATATCCACATGCTTTTATGGATAAAAGATGCCCCTAAATTTGGTCAAGACAGTGATGCCACTGTGTTACAGTGTATTGAAAAATATGTCAATTGTGAAATTCCATCAGAAGCAACAAATAGTGATCTTCATGCACAAATTTTACAATTTCAAAGACACAAATGTGGCAAATATTGTCGTCGCAAATACAAAACAAAGGGAAATACTACCCCAAATGCCACTTTGGTTTCCTTAGACCGGTTACAAAAACAGGTCAAGTGAACAACTTAATGTCTTCAGTATAATAGTGTTAAAGGTAAATCACCTAAAAATACATATTACATAGAAAGAACAGAAGAAGAAATATATATCAATGATTACAATGCAATAATTGCCAACTTATGGAATGCAAACATAGATGTGCAGTACATTGCAGACAATTCCACTGCAGTTGCACAATGTGTTACAGCATACTTGACCAAAACAAAAAAACAGAGTTTCAAGACCTCTGGAATGACCTGTCATCAGACAAAACACTGTCTCAGAAATTATACAGTTTGGACATAAAAATACTCTCCCACAGAGAATGTGGCTCCTATGAAGCAGCGGGTTGTTTAACTGGTACTGCTTTGTATGGAAAATCTGAAAATATAGTATGGCTAAGTCTTGGTCCTTCTAAATCTAGAAAAAGAGTTCTAAAATCATACGACAATATAGAAACAATAGCCAAACATGATCCCAACAGCCAAGACATTTTAAAAAAACAATTTATTGGACACATACTACCCAAATATAAGTACCACGTTGGAAACCATTTGTCTATACCACATAGCCCAAAAGTTCACATACAAAAATAATATAAAACCTGATGAAAAAAAAGGTAAATACAGAGTGTCAAATTGTGAAGGCAGCTTAGTAAAACTCACCAAACCAAATTTAATGAATCATATCAAATTGTCATTAAAGACTCCTCAAAATAAATAACTATATTACATGTCCCTGCTACAACTCTTTAAACCATGGAGAAAAGAAGAAGAAATACTAGATGACTATGACTCCTATGAAGACGCTTTCAAAGCAAATGAAGGCACTACAACCGATGTAAACTTTACACAGTACAAAACAATGTTGCACAATGAACAGCAACACGAAGAAGAACTCCAGGCCCAACTAGATAAGGACACTCCTGACAGTAGTCAACCTTCTGTAACAGGAAGCCAAGAACCACTGGGAGAGCCACTAATAACAAATGAGACAGAATTAGCTATGACAGAAGTAGAAAACACCATGTGTCAGTATGAAGATAAAGAAGACTTAACTATACTACAATCAAAACTAAACAATGAGCAACAAAGCATTTTTGAAGAAGTAACAAAAGAAATGACATGGTGTACAACATGAAAACAAAGAATGCGCCTGCCAAAATTACAAACCTATACTACTGTACGTCAGTGGTGAAGCTGGTTCTGGCAAAACATTCTTAATCAAAATCATCATTAAATCCCTTCAACAATTGCCACACAACAAACTGTCAGCTGTTGTTACAGCCTCCAACAGGTTTAGCTGCCTACAACATAGGCGGTGCCACTTTACACCGATTACTACTCCTGCCAGTAGAACACCAAAACAAATTAGACTATTACAAACTTTCTACAGAAGCTGCAATGGAACTACGCAGAGTATTAAAACAAATGAAATGCTACTAATAGATGAATTGAGCATGGTCTCCAACCTAATGTTGGCTTTGATTCACCTCAGATTACAAGAGGTACTCAAAACAAACTACGAAGAGCTCTTTGGAGGAAAACACTTTATTGTTTTTGGAGATCTTCTTCAATTGACACCAGTGAAAGGTTAGCCTATTTTTAAAACCTTAGGACACAAACTCTGCCGTAAAACTGTTGTCAGCATTGGAAGTGTCAACCTTTGGTAACATTTCCAATACAGAGAAATAACAGAAAACATGCAGCAATCTGCAGATTTCACTTATGCCAACATCTTAAAAAGTATTAGAGTTGGTATATTATCTCAAGAAGCACAAGCAATATTGAAAACCCGGCACATTCATGCACTTTATGGCGACAATGCATGTGCTACGGGTGTTATGGAACAATTATCCCACAAAAATGTCAATTGTATGGCCTTAAAGCCAACTCTTGCAAGCTGTTTCAAATTCAATGAAACAAGGTTAAAAAAGAAATGCAACCAATAATTGAAATTAGCGCCACAGACAAACTAGACATGCAAGGTATGACACTTCCCATGTGTGAACAAGCCACAACGAGACTAAATAGTTTAGAAAATTCAATCTCCAAAACAGCTGGATTGGAAAAAATTTTAAAATTATCCTTAAATTGCAGAGTAATGCTTAAACGTAATCTTGACGTGGATCAAGGACTAGTTAATGGAGCACTGGGTACAGTTGTTGGCTTTCAAACATACCCACGTGACAACAACATTCAGTTTGTCAATATTCTCTTTGACAAACTTTCCGAAGTGAAAAGGATAGGATGCTCAACAGCTAGATTCCTTCTCTTCAAAGACATGTATGTATGCAGAGAACAATTTTTTCTAACTCTTGCATACGCAGTCACCATTCATAAATCACAATGTCTTACGCTAGACAAAGCATTGATAGACATTGGTAACACAGTCTTTAAAGAAGGCATGAGCTACGTAGCACTATCACACTTATGTACACTTGACAGTCTATTTCTAATAAACTCTGTTGCAAGTAAAGTAAACGCTGACATTCCTTGCATTTTAAAATACAATAGAATGTGTTCACTATACAACCCCCATCTAAAAACATATCCTGTTCCACAAAAAGTAAAATGTTCTAAAATAAAACTAAATCAAACAGAAATGCACAGGATGTAACTGCAAATCCTCCAAAGACAATAAAAAAAAGGAATACTTCATCAAGTACCACAAACAAAAAAGAAACTATTAGGTAAAATAAACCAGGTACTTCTTCAAAAAAGGAAGACAAACTAAAAAAAAAAAACACCCAGATACAGAACTACCTGGTCCATTGAAACTTTCAAATGTAATTGGTGTAAGTTGCTACGCAAATGTAGCAATGCATATTCTATATCAATTGCCACCAATTGTTGGCAACATTTACTTACACAGTACAGACCAATTGTGCTTGCAAATGTTAGTCCTTCATAGAAATGCAACCAACAATCCTGAGAACATATTTAGTGTTCATGGAATAAGATTAGAATTGGACTACTGTGTTGTAATGGTGGAATTCACTATAAACTCACAAGAAGATCCACAAAATTTCTAATGTACTTACTACAAGTACTGGAAAACAAAAACATACCTATAAATGAAAACCTCCAGATTTCATACATGTGGAAACATACATGCACTCTCTGGAACAATGTGACACAGGAACAAATCCCTAATGAACACTTTGTGTATTTATCCATACCTAATTGTGAATCCTTTCCATTTCAGCAATTTGTAAAAAATGCAAACCATGGTAGATTATGTACTACATTCAATTCAGATAATCGCTCCACCTTACTAATACAAACACATAGTAAATACGTAATACTAATGCTTCTACGTTACAATGCAGATGGTACCAAAAACAACTGCAAGCTGACTGGATTCACACATGGACAAGTATCACTTGGTAAGAAAACCTTCACAAGAATAGGTATAATCTACCACGCAGGAGCCACAACCAATGCCGGTCACTACACTGCATATATTATAAAGAAATGTAGATAGTTTGAATGTAATGATTGTACCATTACTCTAAAGCAGAGATTACCTCCAAATCTTACAAACACTTATTTAATCTTCTTAAAACCAAATTGTATTAACTAAACTGTACTTAAACATTAACTAAACTAATATTAAAAAACTATAAACTGTTACAATATGCCAACAGCAATATAACTGCCCCAAGATTGTACAACAACTAAACAGATAAATGAATACTACTAAATTATATCTAAATATAGATAGTTAGAATACGCCAACTGGTATCTAACTGGCCAAGATTTTACAATAACCAAAGAGATAAATCAATACCACTTAACTATAAAAAACTATAAACAGTTAGAATATGCCAACAGGTAACTAACTGCCCCAAGATTCTACAACAACTAAACAGATAAATTAATACCACTAAATTATATTAAAAAAATAGACAGTTAGAATACGCCAACTGGTATCTAACTTCCCCAACATTTTACAATATCCAAACAGATAAATCAATACCACTTCATTAGAACAAAAAATAGACTGTTAGAACACGCCAACAGGTATCTAAATGCCCCATTATTCTACAACAACTAAACATATAAATGAATACCACTAAATTATATCAAACGATAAACAGTTAGAATATGCCACTGGTATCTAACTACCCCAAGATTTTCAATAACCAAACAGATAAATCAATAACACTACATTATAACAAAAAATAGACAGTTAGAATATGCCAACTGGTATCTAACTGCCCCAAAATTTTACAATATCCAAACAGATAAATCAATACCACTTCATTATAACACAAACAATAGACTGTTAGAATATGTCAACAGGTATCTAACTGCTCCAAAAATCTGCAACAAGTCAATATATAGAGCATTATCTAGAAACAACAAGTGAACACTGAAAACAAATAGACTGTAGCTTAACAAAAAAGTTTTTTTTTTTATTTTTTTAATTCAACATGGATTTTTTATTTCTCCCACAGACCCAATGATTTTAGCAACAGACACAGAAACTGAGCAAATTGCACAGTACACTAGTTTGTAATGTACTAAAAATGAGGGTAAAATGTTGATTATTCAATGTTATAAGTCGTTACAAAATACCAATACTAACATGATCTTTTCTTTTATCACAGAAATGAACAAGAAATACATGTACTCCAGTTACTAAACCAAACAGTAAGTATATTATAATAAGTACAACCATCACAGCAAATCACACCCATAGTGACTTATAACTTTGGTGCTTATAAAATTGGTCTTGTCCATGCACCCAAGAATATAGGCCCTGCCCACAACCACCACAGCATATCACACCCATAGTGGCTTATAACTTCATTGCTTATAAATGTGTTCTTGGATCCCAAAGTTATAAGACACTATGGGTGTGATATGCTGCGGTGGTTGTGGCCAGGATATAGAGTCTTGGGAGCATGGCCATATGGCCATGCTCCCAAGACTCTATGCCCTGGTCACCACCACCGCAGCATATCACAGCCATAGAGTCAAACATTTTAACTATGCCATATGGGCACTTTTAATGTCTGCGGACATGATGAGTGTTCTTAGAACAGTTTCAACTTGCCTACGAACAGTACATACAGGCATAGCATCCTCAGGACACCCCCATTTTGTTTATTTACGAACATCCCAGGTCACATGATGTGTTCTTAGAACACTTTCATGTTGCCAGCGAACAATAGGGACAGCGTCCTCAGGACACCCCCATTTCGTCCATTTACGAACATTTCAGGACACTGCATATGTTATTAGAACAGTTTCAACTTGCCTGTGAACAATACGGACAGCGTCCTCAGGACACACCCATTTTGTTTAGTTTCGAACATTTCAGGACACCGCAAGTGTTCTTAGAACAGTTTCAGCTTGCTTGCAAACAATACGTACAGGCGTAATGTCCTCAGAACACCCCCATTCCGGATATTTACAAACATACCAGGACACTTCATCTGTTCTACTCTAACCTTCTTCAGTCTTAAGCCTCCCATCTCGTCGGATTTTTCGAACTCTTTCCCGCCTTCTCGCTCCTCTTACTCCTGATCCCTCATCCAATTCCACACTTTCTCCCTCTGACTTTGCCAACTTCTTTTCCTCCAAAATCATCACACTCAGGCAAAAAAGTAACTCCCTCTCTCCTCCTCCCCCCTCTCCTCCCACTTCCATTATGTCTGTCTTCTCATCTGTTTCCCCTTCTGATGTCTCCTCCCTTCTATCCAAAGCCCACCCCATGTCCACCCCCTCTGACCCTCTCCCCTCTGTTGTCATCCCTAAGATCTACCCTCTTCTTATCCCTTACCTTACCACTTTCTTCAACTTCTGCCTCTCTTCATCTACCTTTCCCTCTACTTTCAAACATGCAACGATTATTCCTATTCTTAAGAAACCCTCTGCTGATCCACTGCTCACTGCTAACTACAGACCTATCACTCTTCTGCCTTTTCTTTCTAAACTCCTTGAACGCCTTGCTTACTCTCAACTTTCTTCCTTTGTCTCTACTTCCTCTCTCCATCCTCCTTTCCAATCTGGCTTCCGTCCCAAACACTCCACTGAAACTGCTCTCACCTCTATTCTCAACTCGCTCCTCTCTGCTCGTCATGCCAAGCAATCCTCTATCCTTATTCTCCTTGATCGCTCTGCAGCTTTTGACACTGTCGATCACCCACTCCTGCTCCATACTCTCGCCTCCTTCGGGTTCAAAGGCCCTGTTCTGAAATGGCTATCTTCTTACCTTTCCTCCTGTTCCTTAGCTGTTTCATGGGGAGGCAGACCGCTCCTTCCTTCTGTCTTATTTACAGTGTTCTTCAAGGCTCTGTACTTGGTCCTTTCCTCTTCTCTCTCTACATCTCCCTCATTGCCCCTGTTATCTCCTCCTTTGACATCTCCCATCATTTCTATGCGGACGATACTCAACTCTTTCTCTCTTTCTCCTCCTTCACACCTGACCTCCATCTTAAACTCTCCTCTTGTCTCACAGCCATCAAGAACTGGATGTCCTCCCGCTTTTTCTCTCTTAACACTGATAAAACTGAAGTCCTTTTCTTCCCCTCTAATACTCTTCCCCCTTCATCTCCTCTCCGTTCATCCACTTTCCTCCCTCCAATATCCCTATCTCCACCCATGCTTGCAATTAGGCGTTCTATTTGACTCCTCGCTCACCTTCTCGCAACACATTTCACTCACATCCCGCTCCTGCCGATACCACCTCTACAATATTTGCAAAATCCGTCCCTCCCTCACAATCCACGCTACCAAACTCCTAATCTCCTCTCTCATCTTTTCCCGCCTCTTCTACTGCTCCTCTCTAATCTTTGGACTTCCCGCATCTCAGCTTGCCCCTCTTAAATCCATATACCACTCTGCTATTCATACCCTTTGTCTCCTTACCTCCCGTGACTCCATCTCCTCCTCGCTCTCTCACCTTTGCTGGCTACCTTTCCACCTACAACTAAAATTCCACTTTCTCTGCCTTGTTTTCAAATCCCTCCATGGTCTTGTTTGTCTTTATCTCTCCTCCCTTCTCTCCTTCTACTCCCCGTCTCGCTCCCTTTGTTCCGCTGACCACTTCCTTCTCACTGTACCTCCTTCCCCCAGCGCTTCCTCCTCGTTCCGCTCCTTCCAACTTCTTGCTCCTCAGCACTGGAACTCACTCCCCCTCTCAATCCGCTCTTCTGCTACCCTCACCTCATTTTGCACTTCCCTTAAATCCCTCCTCCTCCATTCTCCACCTTGAAGCCCCCCTGCCCTCTCTACTCCCCCCCTGTTTTCCCCTCTTCCAATTCCTCTCTCCCCTCTCCCATTACACTCTCTCTCCCTTCCTTTTACACTCATTCAATCCTTCTGCTGCCCCACCTCAACAATCCTATTCCCACTCCACTTCCCCCCTCTCAGGTAATTGCTCTCTGCACTGTTTTGTTGAATGATTCAAGTTGTGATGTTTGCTCCCAATGTTATTTGTTGTTATTCTCTGTACTTTGTTGTTCCATTGTACAGCGCGTTGGTGTAAAGTGCTCTATAAATCAATCAATCAATCAATCAATCAATGTTTCAAGATATTTTCACCATCGCTTCATTGCTATGCTACACTTTATTTGTAATAAAACTGCTCCTCCCCTTGGAGAAGTGCAACACTTCTTTTGGAGAAAAGAATGCCAAGCCAGAGGAGCACCACATATCCACATGCTTTTATGGATTAAAGATGCTCCTAAATTTGGTCAAGACAGTGATGCCACTATGTTACAGTTTATTGAAAAATATGTCAATTGTGAAATTCCATAAGAAGCAACAAATAGTGATCTTCATGCACAAATTTTACAATTTCAAAGACACAAATGTGGCAAATATTGTCGTCGCAAATACAAAACAAAGGGAAATACTACCCCAAATGCCGCTTTGGTTTCCTTAGACCGGTTACAAAAACAGGTCAAGTGAACAACTTCATGTCTTCAGTTAGACATAGTGTTAAAGGTAAATCACCTAAAAATACATATTACATAGAAAGAACAGAAGAAGAAAAATATATCATTGATTACAATGCAATCATTGCCCACTTATGGAATGCAAACATAGATGTGCAGTACATTGCAGACAATTCCACTGCAGTTGCACAATGTGTTACAGCATACTTGACCAAAACAAAAAAACAGAGTTTCAAGACCTCTGGAATGACCTGTCATCAGACAAAACACTGTCTCAGAAATGATCCAGTTTGGGCATAAAAATACTCTCCCATAGAGAATGTGGCTCCTATGAAGCAGCAGGTTGTTTAACTGTTACTGCTTTGTATGGAAAATCTGAAAATATAGTATGGCTAAGTCTTGGTCCTTCTAAATCTAGAAAAAGAGTTCTAAAATCATACAACAATATAGAAACAATAGCCAAACATGATCCCAACAGCCAAGACATTTTAAAAAACAATTTACTGAACACATACTACCCAAATATAAGTACCACGTTGGAAACCATGTGTCTATACCACATAGCCCAAAAGTTCACATACAAAAATAATGTAAAACCTGATGATAAAAAGGTAAATACAGAGTGTCAAATTGTGAAGGCAGCTTAGTAAAACTCACCAAACCAAATTTAATGAATCATATCAAATTGTCATTAAAGACTGCTCAAAATAAATAACTATATTACATGTCCCTGCTACAACTCTTTTCTTAAATGGAGAAAAGAAGAAGAAATACTAGATGACTATGACTCCTATGAAGACGCTTTCAAAGCAAATGAAGGCACTATAACCGATGTAAACTTTGCACAGTACAAAACAATGTTGCACAATGAACAGCAACATGAAGAAGATCTCCAGGCCCAACTAGATAAGGACACTCCTGACAGTAGTCAACCTTGTGTAACAGGAAGCCAAGAACCACTGGGAGAGCCACTTATAACAAATGAGGCAGAATTAGCTATGACGGAAGTAGAAAACACCATGTGTCAGTATGAAGATAAAGAAGACTTAACTATACTACAATCAAAACTAAACAATGAGCAACGAAGCATTTTTGAAGCAGTAACAAAAGAAATTACATGGTGTACAACATGAAAACAAAGAATGCGCCTGGCAAAATTACAAACCTATACTACTGTACGTCAGTGGTGAAGCTGGTTCTGGCAAAACATTCTTCATCAAAATCATCATTAAATCCCTTCAACAATTGACACACAACAAACTGTCAGCTGTTGTTACTGCCTCCAACAGGTTTAGCTGCCTACAACATAGGCGGTGCCACTTTACACCGATTACTACTCCTGCCAGTAGAACACCAAAACAAATTAGACTATTACAAACTTTCTACAGAAGCTGCAATGGATCTACGCAGAGTATTAAAACAAATTAAATGCTACTAATAGATGAAGTGAGCATGGTCTCCAACCTAATGTTGGCTTTGATTCACCTCAGATTACAAGAAGTACTCAAAACAAACTATGAAGAGCTCTTTGGAGGAAAACACTTTATTGTTTTTGGAGATCTTCTTCAATTGACACCAGTGAAAGGTGAGCCTATTTTTAAAACCTTACGACACAAACTCTGCCGTACAACTGTTGGCAGCATTGGAAATGTCAACCTTTGGCAACATTTCCAATACAGAGAAATAACAGAAACCATGCAGCAATCTGCAGATTTCACTTATGCCAACATCTTAAAAAGTATTAGAGTTGGTATATTATCTCAAGAAGCACAAGCAATATTAAAATCCCGGCACATTCATGCACTGTATGGCGACAATGCATGTGCTACGGGTGTTATGGAACAATTAGCCCGCAAAAATGTCAATTGTATGGCCTTAATGCCAACTCTTGCAAGCTGTTTCAAATTCAATGAAACAAGGTTAAAAAAAGAAATGCAACCAATAATTGAAATTAGCGCCACAGACAAACTAGACATACATGGTATGACACTACCCATGTGTGAACAAGCCACAACAAGACTAACTAGTTTAGAAAATTCAATCTCCAACACAGCTGGATTGGAAAAAATTTTAAAATTATCCTTAAATTGCAGAGTAATGCTTAAACATAATCTTGACGTGGATCAAGGACTAGTTAATGGAGCACTGGGTACAGTTGTTGGCTTTCAAACATACCCACGTGACAACAACATTCAGTTTGTCAATATTCTCTTTGACAAACTTTCAGAAGTGAAAAGGATAGGATGCTCAACAGCTCGATTCCTTCTCTTCAAAGACCTGTATGTATGCAGAGAACAATTTTCTCTAACTCTTGCATACGCAGTCACCATTCATAAATCACAATGTCTTACCCTAGACAAAGCATTGATAGACATTGGTAACACAGTCTTTAAAGATGGCATGAGCTACGTAGCACTATCACACTTATGTACACTTGACAGTCTATTTCTAATCAACTCTGATGCAAGTAAAGTAAACGCTGACATTCCTTGCATTTTAAAATACAATAGAATGTGTTCATTATACACCCCCCATCTAAAAACATATCCTGTTCCACAAAAAGTAAAATGTTCTAAAAGAAAACTAAATCAAACAGAAATGCACAGGATGTAACTGCAAATCCTCCAAAGACAATAAAAAAAAGTAATACTTCATCAAGTACCACAAACAAAAAAGAAACTATTGGGGAAAGTAAACCAGGTACTTCTTCAAAAAAGGAAGACAAACTAAAAAAAAAGCACTCAGATACAGAACTACCTGGTCATTGAAACTTTCAAATGTAATTGGTGTAAGTTGCTACGCAAAAGTAGCAATGCATATTCTATATCTATTGCCACCAATTGTTGACAACATTTACTTACACAGTACAGACCAATTGTGTTTGCAAATGTTAGTCCTTCATAGAAATGCAACCAACAATCCTGAGAACATGTATAGTGTTCATGGAATAAGACTAGAATTGGACTGTGTTGTAATGGTGGAATTCACTATAAACTCACAAGAAGATCCACAACATTTCTAATGTACTTACTACAAGTACTGGAAAACAAAAACATACCTATAAATGAAAACTTCCAGATTTCATACATGTGGAAACATACATGCACTCTCTGCAACAATGTGACACAGGAACAAATCCCTAATGAGCACTTTGTATATGTATCCATACCTAATTGTGAATCCGTTCCATTTCAGCAATTTCTAAAAAATGCAAACCATGGTAGATTATGTACTACATTCAATTCAGATAATCGCTCCACCTTACTAATACAACCACATAGTAAATACGTAATACTAATGCTTCTACGTTACAATGCAGATGGTACCAAAAACAACTGCAAGCTTACTGGATTCACACATGGTCAAGTATCACTTGGTAAGAAAACCTTCACAAAAATAGGTATAATCTACCACAAAAAGGTCCACAACCAATGCTGGTCACTACACTGCATATATGATAAAGAAATGTAGATGCTTTGAATGTAATGATTGTACCATTACTCTAAAGCAGAGATTACCTCCAAATCTTAAAAACACTTATTTAATCTTCTTAAAACCAAAATGTATTAACTAAACTGTACTTAAACTAAACTAATATTAAAAAACTATAAACTGTTACAATATGCCAACAGCAATATAACTGCCCCAAGATTCTACAACAACTAAACAGATAAATGAATACTACTAAATTATATCTAAATATAGATAGTTAGAATACGCCAACTGGTATCTAAATGGCCAAGATTTTACAATAACCAAAGAGATAAATCAATACCACTTAACTATAAAAAACTATAAACAGTTAGAATATGCCAACAGGTATCTAACTTCCCCAAGATTCTACAACAACTAAACAGATAAATTAATACCACTAAATTATATTAAAAAAATAGACAGTTAGAATACGCCAACTGGTATCTAACTGCCCCAACATTTTACAATATCCAAACAGATAAATCAATACCACTTCATTAGAACAAAAAATAGACTGTTAGAACATACCAACAGGTATCTAACTGCCCCATGATTCTACAACAACTAAACAGATAAATGAATACCACTAAATTATATCAAACAATAAACAGTTAGAATATGCCAACTGGCATCTAACTACCCCAAGATTTTCAATAACCAAACAGATAAATCAATACCACTACATTATAACAAAAAATAGACAGAATACGCCAACTGGTATCTAACTGCCCCAAAATTTTACAATATCCAAACAGATAAATCAATACCACTTCATTATAACAAAAAATAGACTGTAAGAATATGTCAACAGGTATCTAACTGCTCCAAAAATGTGCAACAAGTCAATATATAGAGCATTATCCAGAAACAACAAGTGAACACTGAAAACAAACAAATACACTGTAGCATAACAAAAAAGTTTTTTTTTTTAATCCAACATGGATTTTTTATTCCTCCCACAGACCCAATGATTTTAGCAACAAACACAGAAACTGAGCAAATTGCACAGTACACTAGTTTGTAATGTACTAAAAATGAGGGTAAAATGTTGATTATTCAATAATATAAGTCGTTACAAAATACCAATACTAACATGATCTTTTCTTTTATCACAGAAATGAACAAGAAATACATGTACTCCAGTTACTAAACCAAACAGTAAGTATATTGTAATAAGTACAACCATCACAGCAAATCACACCCATAGTGACTTATAACTTTGGTGCTTATAAAATTGGTCTTGTCCATGCACCCAAGAATATAGGCCCTGCCCACAACCACCACAGCATATCACACCCATAGTGGCTTATAACTTCATTGCTTATAAATGTGTTCTTGGATCCCAAAGTTATAAGCCACTATGGGTGTGATATGCTGCGGTGGTTGTGGCCAGGATATAGAGTCTTGGGTGCATGGCCATATGGCCATGCCCCCAAGACTCTATGCCCTGGTCACCACCACCGCAGCATATCACACCCATAGAGTCAAACATTTTAACTATGCCATATGGGCACTTTTAATGTCTGCGGACATGATAAGTGTTCTTAGAACAGTTTCAACTTGCCTACGAACAGTACAGACAGGCATAGCGTCCTCAGGACACCCCCATTTTGTTTATTTACCAACATCCCAAGACGGACACATGATGTGTTCTTAGAACACTTTCATGTTGCCAGCGAACAATAGGGACAGCGTCCTCAGGACACCCCCATTTCGTCCATTTACGAACATTTCAGGACGCTGCATGTGTTATTAGAACAGTTTCAAATTGCCTGCGAACAAAACGGACAGGCATACCGTCCTCAGGACACACCCATTTCGTTTATTTTCGAACATTTCAGGACACTGCATGTGTTCTTAGGACACAGTACGGACAGGTATAGCGTACTCACGACACCCCCATTTTGTTTATTTACAAACATCCCAGGATACATGATGTATTATTAGAACAATTTCAACTTGCCAGCGAACAATACGGACAGCATCCTCAGGACACACCCATTTCGTTTAGTTTCGAACATTTCAGGACACAGCAAGTGTTCTTAGAACAGTTTCAGCTTGCTTGCGAACAATACTTACAGGCGTAATGTCCTCAGAACACCCCCATTCTGGATATTTACAAACATACCAGGACACTTCATCTGTTCTTAGAACAATTTTAACTTGCTTGCGAACAGTACGGACAGGCATACTGTCCTCAGGACACCCCCATTTTGTTTATTGATGAACATCCACCATCCTCAGGACACCCCCATTTTGTTTATTGACGAACATCCCAGGACACATGATGTTTTCTTAGAACAGAATCAACTTGCCTGCGAACAAAACAGACAGGTTTACCGTCCTCAGGACACACCCATTTAGTTTATTTTCGAACATTTCAGGACACCGTGTGTGTTAACTCTATGGGCCTCATTACACGGAAGACGGTATGGGTTAACGGTGACCGGTAATGGTACCGGTGACCGTTAACCCTTAGCGCCTGATTATGAGGTCCCTTTGCGGGTTGGTACTTTAACGCCTGCTTTTTAGCAGGTGTTAAAAACCAACCCGCAAACGGACCAGCGTGCTAATTATGGTACCGCAATTTGCGTTACCCTAATTAGCACCTGCCCCATTCCCATTATGCCCTATGGGGCAAAAATGGGAATGGGGAAGGGCAATGGGGGAAGGGGGAATTACCACCCCACCAACCTTGGAATAGGGCGGCAATTCCCCTTTCATCCAAGACGGGGCCGGTATTTTACTGGAATGGACCAAGGTGCTTATAGCACCTTGGTCTACCGCCTACCGTGTAATGAGGCCCTATGTCGAACTGAAGACATGAAGTTGTTCACTTCACCTGTTTCTGTAACTGGTCTAGGGAAACCAAAGCAGCATTTGGTGTAGTATTTCCCTTTGTTTTTGTATTTGCAACGACAATATTTGCCACATTTGTGTCCTTGAAATTGTAAAATCTACCCATGCAGGTCACTATGTGTCCGCTGTGAAGGGATTTCACAAGTGACATATTTTTGGATGAACTGCAAAACAGTGGCATCACTGTCATGACCAAAGTTAGGTGCACCTTTGATCCATAAAAGCATGTGAATGTGTGGTACTCCTCTCGCTTGATATTCTTTTTTCCAAAAGAAGTGTTGCACTTCTCCGAGGGGAGGAACAGTTTAATTGCAAATAAAGTGTAGCATAGCAATGAAACGATGATGGAAATGTACGGGTTTCTACAGCAAATCCTGCATGTAAAGGGGGCTGTAGGCATCAGCCAATCAGATGTTCACATTACTCTTTTGTGTCGAAAGACGGTAAGTACACTGAAGATGGCAGAGGTGGAGAGGGTAAGGGTTTTGGTGCTTGGAGACATTTTTGTCCATGGTTTACAACATTATGCCGAGAGTAGGCATGTGGCACACCATTTTGATGTGAGAGGAGAGGAGGTGGTGTGGAACGCTGAGACTGATGCCAATGTTGTGGCAATTCTGCAAGTTTGCAGAAACATACGTACGATGACCCCTCCTCATGTGGTAATTTTGCACTACGGTGCTTGCCATTTGGGCTACGTGACTGCACGTACTTTGTTGGCAGATTTGGGACAGTTGGTTCAAGCACTCATGAACATCTTTCCAACCGTGAAAGTCATTTTTTCTGGTATACTCCCTAGAGTAAAATGGGACAACACTTATTTTTTCTGTCCAGATCAAAGTACTGGGAGGTGTATCATTAATTGCAGTATGCATGATTTTATTTTACGCACTGGTATGTTTTTCTGCAGTCACGAAAACATTGTTCCAAGTAATGCAGATTATTTTGAAGCAGATGGTATTGCGCTACCTTCTTTGGGAAATGTGATGTTCTTTTGGAATGTAAGGCTTGCTTTAGAGAAGGTTCTGTAATGGTTGTAGGAGTAAAGTAAGGACAAAACATACAAAAAAATAAACAAAATAACAGATGTCTGTAAGGTATCTGCCCAAAAACAAAAAATAAAAGACTCTTTTCAGAGCCCACCTTAAAGGGGAAAAAGGGGAATAATACTTTAATGTACCGTCGTCACACTCTGATCCTATACATGTCCGCGGACATGGCGGTAGTTTGCAGCCAGAGCATATAACCAACGGGGATTCTGGGGTGGAGACGCATGCAAATGAAAATGAGCGGAGCTAGGGATTGGTCAATAAAGTTCAGTGGGTGTGTCCTTAGCTGCGAGATTTAGTAAGACCGTCTTCTAACTGACAGGAGACCACACAGTCATGGCTTTGCATGCTCGCAAACAGATCATCTGGATTTTGGGAGACTCATGGATACATTGGTTGAAGGAGCATGCAGAAAGCTGCAGTTTATCTGCAGATCTCGGATTTCCTCATGTGGAAATCAACTGGCATGGCGTGTGTGACACAAGGTGGCTGGACTTGGTACCTCTCTGTGTTACTTTACTGACAGAGCGTCCTCCAGATATACATATCATTCATTGTGGAGGAAACAGTTTAGGCCTTGTCTCTGGAATTTCTTTGCAATTTGCAATGAAGGAAAGACTTGCAAAGCTCATGGACATGTTTCCAAATTGTCAAATACTTTTTTCCTGTATTGCACAAAGACAATTATGGCTGCGTTCTTCTGCTTTTGGTCCACAAATGGAGAAAGCGAGACACAATGTGAATAAGGCTGTTTGTGCCTTTTTAAGAGATGTTGGCATGTCCTCATTCCACAATGAAAACATTTTGTTTTTCGCAGCTCTTTCATTTTCAGCAGAGATGGAGTCCATCTCACATATGCTTGCAATCAGATTTTTCTTCGCAGTATACAAAATGCATTGCAACCTCTTTTGGATTCACAATAACCTATGTGACAATCCGTTTTCTCCAATCCACATTTTTTAACCCACACAACACACCACCGACAGGTTCTTTTCAGAGCCACCACTTACTCCCAGTTTACACTTCATTGTGTTTGCTCCACTTGCACCCTCCTTTTTTTTTCCTACGACTGTCCGTGAACCTTTCCACAACTCCGCCGGGGTCTACAACGGTCTCTTCATAGTTCTATTGTTAAACTGAGAAAGGCGGCTCTGAAAAGAGCCTTTTCTGTAATTTTTGTTGTTTTCACGTTTATTGCTTCTCAGCACATGACACACTAGGAGAGGAGGCCAAAGGAGGGTAAGGAAGGGACACCAGCCACGGGGATAAGAAAGGGCAAGTGGTCAGAGAAAGATATAGGGTGAGCTTCACTTAGTTATGGAGCAGATCTTCTGGTGCTCCATGACTGTAGCCTCAAAAGCACTTCGAAAACTCTCCCCCCTGCAGAGTACTACATCACAATACATACACACTATTGTCACCTTTGAAATGTAAGGGTCAACAGCATTGCAAATGGCTTGTGAGACAGCTGGAGGGAGGCGCTCCCCCACAGGAGTGTCTCTTGTGGTGGGAGGATCGGACACGGAGGATGCTGTGGAGGAACTCAGTCGACTACGCTCTTCACATGGCACCACCTTGCAAATGTCTGCAGTGTGGAACAAAGTGAGATGTCGCTTCATGGTTGTCGTACCAAAGCTGTACGCACCAAATCTCCTGCGACTCAGCACCACCTGGCTCTGGTTACACCTCACCAGGTTTGCACATGCTTTTGGTACATTCCCATAAACGGAAAACAACCGCCACACCAACGAGTGCTCGTAGTGCAGAGTTACTCCACCTCATTCTCTTCCTCCTCTTCTTCCTCGCTCTCTACATCCTCACCCGTATATCTCTCTGCAGGCCCCTGGGGAGGTGGTGGTGGTGGCGGGTTTGGTGGTGGTGCAGAGGCTAATGAACCAACAGCAGCCATGGAAGCCATACCGATTACTTTCCTTTTGGTCACTACAGCAGTAAAGGCAGTAAACCTCAATCTGCTATAGCTAGATGGACAATGAAGATGCCCTCGGGGTGTTGCCATTTATAGCGGTGGAGGGGTGTGCCTCGTGACCGTCTTCATCACTGCAAAGCGGTACGAAAATTTTATACAACAAGTCCTCAGGTAAGCTATTGTCTGGGATATGTGAAATGATATTTTTACACTCTGCAATATTTTGCCTTGTGTCTACAAGCTCTTTTGTACTGCAGCGGAAGCTCACAAACTGCGCAAATTAGTCCACATGCTCAGCGTGGGTGCGGTCACATGATTACATCATGAACACATCCACGACAGAAATGGGAGTCCGCTGGACAGCAAATGCAGAGTAACAAACATGCGCATGTGCGCAATTGTCCTACAGACAGTGTTCGGGTTCCCGAACTAATTCAAAGTGTGACACAAGTGAGACGGACAGTTAGGGACAGGCACGATATTCGCTATACTTACGGTTGTACTGCGCATGTGCATACATGATATGCTCACTGTACGGACAAGTCCAGTGTCCTTAGGACTTAGGACAACTCCATTTTGTTTGACTACTAACTTGCTGGCCACCGCGCCTGTTCTACGGACGTCACCCTTTTGGCTGCGGATGATACGGACAGGTATACTGTCCTTAACACACTCCCATTTTGCTAATTTACAGCCATCCCGGACACCTGGTGTGTTCTACGAACATGTTTCATCTCGTTTGTAAGCGGCACGGCGAGATGTAATGTCCTTAGGACACCCCTTTCTGTTTATGTACGCACAACTTGAACATATGTTGCGGTCAAACATCAACTCCATCTTACTTGACAGGTGCACTGTTCATGAACGTTTTAAGTCTTTAAAAAAAAAATCCTCAAACTCTATTACTACAACTACTATACAAAAACATTCCAAACACACACAGACACACTTCAATCCAAAGAAATAGCAGGGGAAGCAGATACTGACACAAATATAGGGGAATTAGGATTCAACACGGGCTGGTTATGAGGTGAAGATTTGTGAGGGGAAGAAGGGATGGTTGTTTCGTCAAAATGTCTATTTTCTTCTTGAAGGTTTGGGGATGGTTCACTAGGGAATGGAGAAGCAGGGCAGGTACAGCTGGGACAATGGTAACTTACTTTTCCCCTCACACAGTCCTCCACAAACTCCCTTAAACTTTTAAAATTATCGTTCAGTACATCCATTTTCTGTTCAATCCTTTTCATCCTGTCTTCTTCTGTCTTGTTTGTTCGCCTTTCTTCTTTTCTTTCCTGGTCTGTAAAAAAATATATACATATGTTAAATGCCTATAAAATACTGATAATTATTTTGCATATGCAGAGCAGTGTGTGCCATTATTGTCGCTGTCTTCAGACATTTCCCCATGCCGAACATTATCCTCCGGCCACTCCAAAGTACTATCCATTTCTGTGTCAAAACAGCAGAAAGAAATTATTATTTCTGCAGCACATACCAAAAAAATTACACACACATACAAAAAAATGACCACTCACTATTTTGATGTAATTTCCCTTCGTCCTACTGCGTCCGTCCACTGTCGGTCCAGGATGCAGAGTTTCTGTGAAGTGCTTACGATGGAGGCATCCTTTTTTTATGGTGCCATCCATGTCATTCTACATGGTTATTAAATGTGTCATTTTCATTTCACACCTTTAGATTTCCATATTTACTTATTACTACTTATAATGTCTTTGTGTCCTTCTTCTAAGTTGCAGATTTTTTTGTGTAAAACAATAGTATATTTTCATATACCCTCTGCATCTTTTGGTATTGTTGATCTTGTCCATCCCCGTCCGCAAACAGGCACTCAGTCTGTCCCTTTCTAATATCAATAGGGAGGGGGTTCTGTATGTTCTATGTTAAATGTATATCAAGTACGTACATTATACTACATATCTCCCACAATCACATGATGACAGTGTATATTCAGCACAACTTCATTGACACAATGTTATGATTAAGAGCCCTTCCAAAAACCTGTAAAATTCACTACAAAAAAATACTTTGTTGAGGGGATGTTATGGTTAAGTTGCCCTACCAAAAACCTGTGTACTTCACAAAAAAAAAAATTCTACCTCCCATTATGGTTCTAATTAAAACCGAAAAACCCCTGAAATTCGCCAGTTATGGTAAACTAAGCCCCCATACCTGCCATCACCACTGTGCACTGCTAAAACTAACACCCAGAACATGAAAGATGGCATCACAAATGTCATTGATGACATCACTGACGACATCACATGTTTAGCCCCTATGTTTTCAGTCCCTGCCATATATATATATATGTATGTATATTCAGTAAAAAAAACTTTGTTAAACGGATGTTATACTTCACAGTGAAACCAAAAAACACTGCACATTCCAAAATTATGGTAAGCTAAGCAACCATAACTCGCACCATCTACGTGCATTGCTACGACTAACACCCAGGACATCAAAGTTGACATCACAAGAACACACACAGTGTCTGGGATGTCTGTAATTAAACAAAAATGGAGGTGTCCTAAGGACACTATACCTGTCCGTACTGTTTGCAGGCAAGTTGAAACTGTTCTAAGAACACGCACGGTGTACGGGATGTCCGCGGACATAAAAACTGCCCATATGGCATAGTCAAAATATTTGATTCTATGGGTGTGATCTATGGGTGTGATATGCTGCGGTGGTTGTGGCCAGGGCCTAGAGTATTGGATGCATGGCCAAAGGCCGTAGGCTATGCTCCCAAGACTCTAGGCCCTGACCACAACCACCACAGCATATCACACCCATAGAATCAAATATGTATGAAATATTTGCAAATCTACAGTTTATACAGTGATTGATTTGTATAGTTTGTATGTGAAGTTTTGGCTACATCGTGCCATTAAGATTGTAGAGTTTGGTAACAAGCACTGAAGTATAACATATTCATGGAAGTAAACATTTTACATACCTCTCTGTGTTGTCCGCAGGCAAGTTGGAACTGTTCTAAGAAAATGTGCGGTGTCTGGGATGTCCGTAATTAAACAAAAATGGGGGTCTCCTAAGGACACTATACCTGTCCATACTGTCTGCAGGCAAGTTGAAACTGTTCTAAGGACACGCACACTGTCGGGGATGTCCGTAATCAGGCAAAATGGGGGTGTTCTAAGGACACAATACTTATCCGTTCTGTCCGCAGGCAAGTTGAAACTGTTCTAAGAACACGCGCAGTGTCTGCGGACATAACAAATGCCCATATGGCATAGTTAAAATGTTTGATTCTATGGGTGTGATCTATGGGGGTGATACGCTGCAGTGGTTGTGGCCAGGACCTAGAGTCTTGGGTGCATGCAGGCCATGCACCGAAGACCAAAGTTATAAGCACTGAAATTATAAGTCACCATGGGTGTGATATGCTGCGGTGGTTGTGCACAGGGCCTATTCTTTGTCAATTTCTGTGATAAAAGAAAAGATCATGTTAGTATTGGTAGTTGGTAAGGACTTATAACATTGAATAATAGACATTCTTTATTCATTTCGGCCCTCATATTTAGTAAATTACAAACCAGTGTACTGTGCAATTTGCTCAGCTTCTGTGTTTGTTTCTCAAATCATTGGGTCTGTGGGAAAGAAAAATCCATGTTGGATTAAAAAGAAAAACGTTTTTTGTTATGCTACAGTCTATTTGTTTGTTTGTCTTCAGTGTTCACCTGTTTCTGGCTAATGTTCCATATGTTGGCTTGTTGCAGATATTTGGAGCAGTTAGATACCTGTTGGCATATTCTAACTGTCTATTTTTTGTTATAATTTAGTTATAGTTTTGTTATAATTTATATTATTTTTTGTTATAATTTAGATTTATCTGTTTGGTTGTTGCAAAATCTTGGGGCAGTTAGATACCTGTTGGCGTATTCTAACTGCATATATCTTGGATTAATTTAATGGTATTCATTTATCTGTTTGGTTGTTCTAGAATCTTGGGGCAGTTCGATACCTGTTGGCATATTCTAACAGTTTATAGTTTTTTTAATTGAAGTTTTGTTAATGTTTAAGTACAGATTAGTTATTAAATTTTGGTTTTAAGAAGATGAAATAAGCGTTTGTAAGATTTGCTGGTAATCTCTGCTTTAGAGTAATGGTACTATCATCACATTCAAACCATCTACATTTCTTTATAATATATGCAGTCTAGTGACCGGCATTGATTGTGGCTCCTGCGTGGTAGATTATAGCTATTCTTGTGAATGTTTTCTTACCAAGTGATACTTGACCATGTGTGAATCCAGTCAGCTTGCAGTTGTTTTTGCTATCATCTGCATTGTAACGTAGAAGCATTAGTATTACGTTTTTACTATGTGTTTGTATTAGTAAGGTGGAGCAATTATCTGAATTGAATGTAGTACATAATCTACCATGGTTTGCATTTTTTACAAATTGCTGAAATGGAACGGATTCACAATTAGGTATGGATACATACACAAAGTGCTCATTAGGGATTTGTTCCTGTGTCACATTGTTGCAGAGAGTGCATGTATGTTTTCACATGTATGAAATATGGAAGTTTTCATTTATAGGTATGTTTTTGTTTTCCAGTACTTGTAATAAGTACATTAGACATTTTGTGGATCTTCTTGTGAGTTTATAGTGAATTTCACCATTCCAACACAGTAGTCCAATTCTAGTCTTATTCCATGAATACTATACATGTTCTCAGGATTGTTGGTTGCATTTCTATGAAGGACTAACATTTGCAAACACAATTGGTCTGTACTGTGTAAGTAAATGTTGTCAACAATTGGTGGCAATTGAAATAGAATATTCATTGCTACATTTGCGTAGCAACTTACACCAGTTATATTTGAAAATTTGAATGGATCAGATATGTCTGTGTCCGAGTCATTTTTTCGGAGTGCGTGTTGCTTCTTTGAAGAAGTACCTGAGTTACTTTGAGTAATAGGTTCTTCTTTGGTTGTGGTAATTGATGAAGTATTAGCTTCTTTTTCTCTCTTTGGAGGATTTGCAGTCAGATCCTGTTGCATTTATGTTTGAATTAGTTTTCTTTTACAACGTTTTCCTTTTTGTGGAACAGGATATGTTTTTAGATGGGGGGTGTATAGTGAACGTAGTCTATTGTATTCTAAAATGCAAGGAATATCAGCGTTTACTTTACTTGGATCAAAGTTGATTAGAAATAGACTGTCAAGTGTACGTAAGCGTGATAGTGCTACGTAGCTCATGCCTTCTTTGTTGTTCTCTGCGTACATACATGTCTTTGAAGAGAAGGAATCGAGCTTTTGAGCACCCTATCCTTTTTACTTCTGAAAGTTTGTCAAAGAGAATATTGACAAACTGAATGTTGTTGTCATGTGGGTATGTTTGAAAGCCAACAACTGTACCCAGTGCTCCATTAACTAGTCTTTGCTCCACGTCAAGGTTACGTTTAAGCATTACTCTACAGTTTAAGGATAATTTTAATATTTTCTCCAAACCAGCTGTGTTGGAGATAGAATTTTCTAAGCTATTTAGTCTTGTTGTGGCTTGCTCACACATGGGTAGTGTCATACCATGTACGTCTAGTTTGTCTGTGGCGCAAATTTCCATTATTGGTTGCATTTCTTTGTTTAACATTGTTTCATTGAATATGGAACAGCTTGCAAGAGTTGGCATTAAGGACATACAATTGACATTTTTGTGCGCTAATTGTTCCATAACATCAGTAGCACATGAGTTATGGCCATAAAGTCCATGGATGTGCCGGGTTTTTAATATTGCTTGTGCTTTTTGAGATAGTACACCAACTCTAATACTTTTTAAGATGTTGGCGTAGGTGAGGTCTGCAGACTGTTGCATGTTTTCTGTTAATTCTCTGTATTGAAAGTGTAGCCAAAGGTTGACATTTCCTATGCTGCCAACAGTTTTATGGCAGAGTTTGTGTCCTAAGGTTTTAAAAATAGGTTAACCTTTCACTGGTGTCAATTGAAGAAGATCTCCGAAAACAATAATGCGTTTTACTCCAAAGAGCTCTTCGTAGTTTGTTTTAAGAACTTCTTGTAATCTGAGGTGAATCAAAGCCAACATTAGATTGGAGACCATGCTCGCTTCATCTATTAGTAGCATTTTCATTAGTTTTAATACTCTGCGTAGTTCCGTTGCAGCTTCTGTAGAAAGTTTGTAATATTCTAATTTGTTTTGGTGATCTACTGGCAGGAGTAGTAATTGGTGTAAAGTGACACCGCCTATGTTGTAGGCAGCTAAACCTGTGGGGACAGTTACAACAGCTGACAGTTTGTTGTTTGTCAATTGTTGAAGGAACTTGCTGATGATTTTGATTAAGAATGTTTTGCCTGAACCACCTTCACCAATGACGTATAGTAATTTAGGTTTGTAATTTTGGCAGGTACATTCTTTATTTTCATGTTGTACACCATGTGCAATTTCTTTTGTTATTTCTTGAAAAATGCTACGCTGCTCATTGTTTAGTTTTGATTATAGTATAGTTAAGTCTTCTGTATCTTCATACTGACACATGGTAATTCTACTTCTGTCATAGCTAATTCTGCCTCATTTGCTATTAGTGGCTGTCCACATGGTTCTTGGCTTCCTGTTACAGAAGGTTGACTACTGTCAGGAGTGTCCTTATCTAGTTGGGCCTGGAGTTCTTCTTTGTGTTGCTGTTCATTGTGAAACATTGTTTTGTACTATGTAAAGTTTACATTGGTGATAGTGCTTTCATTTGCTTTGAAAGCGTCTTCATAGGAGTCATAGTTATCTAGTAATTCTTCTTCTTTTCTCCATGGTTTAAAGAGTTGTAGCAGGGACATGTAATATAGTTCTTTATGTTCAGGAGTTTTTAATGACAATGTGATATGATTAATTAAACTTGGTTTGGTAAGTTTTACTAAACTGCTTTTACAATGTGTCACTCTGTATCTACATTTTTTTCATTGGGTTTTATATTATTTTTGTATGTGAAGTTTTGGGCTCTGTGGTATAGACACATGGCTTCCAAAGTGATACTTCTGTTTGGGTAATATGTGTCTAGTAAATTGTTTTTCAAAATGTCTTGGCTGTTGGGCTCATTTTTGGCTATTGTTTCTATGTGGACATATGCTTTGAGAACTCTTTTTCTAGATTTAGCAGGACCAAGAATTAGCCATACTATATTTTCAGATTTTTCCATACAAAGCAGTACCGGTTAAACGATCTGCAGCTTCATAGCAGCCACATTCTCTATGGGAGAGCATTTTTATGATCAAGCTGTACAATTTCCAAGACAGTGTTTTGTCTTATGAAAGGTCATTCCAGAGGTCTTGAAACTCTGTTTTTTTTGTTTTGATTAAGTAGTCTGTAACATATTGTGCAACTGCAGTGGAATTGTCTGCAATGTAGTGCACATATATGTTTGCATTCCACAATAGGGCAATGATTGCATTGTAATCATTGATATATTTTGCTTCTTCTGTTCTTTTTATGTAATATGTATTTTTAGGTGATTTACCTTTAACACTATGTCTAACTGAATACATGAAGTTGTTCACTTCACCTGTTTCTGTAACCGGTCTAGGGAAACCAAAGCAGCATTTGGTGTAGTATTTCCCTTTGTTTTTGTATTTGCGACGACAATATTTGCCACATTTGTGTCTTTGAAATTGTACAATTTGTGCATGAAGATCACTATTTGTTGCTTCTGATGGAATTTCACGAGTGACATATTTTTCTATGAACTGTAACACAGGGGCATCACTGTTTTGACCAAATTTAGGAGCATCTTTAATCCATAAAAGCATGTGGATATGTGGTGCTCCTCTGGTGCTCCTCTGGCTTGGTATTCTCTTCTCCAAACGAAGTGTTGCACTTCTCCGAGGGGAGGAACAGTTTTATTACAAATAAAGTGTAGCATAGCAATGAAGCGATGATGGAAATATCTTGAAACATTAACAGGATCTAGAGAGCAAAGTTCTCCAGGTGTAAGTATATCTATGTTTGTTTTGTCTTTGTTTGTTTTGTTTTTTGTTTGACATGCGTAGGAAATTATGTAGATCTTTACATGCATATTCTGCACAACTTAATGTAACAAACCAAGTGGGTGGACCAAGGTTTTTTATCATACAACGTACATCTCCGTGACGTCGGAACCAGTACTCTTTGTACCACACATGTTTGCTAACAGATTTTTAATGCTTGATTGTAAAACCTCATCTTTTTCTTGCACTTTTTGTAGTAATTGCGTAGCTGACATATTTGTAAAGTACGTTCCTGATTTTAATGTGTGTGCAACTCTGTAACATAGAGTTTCTAGTTCACTTTCAAAGTGTAGGTGGAACATATATTCCAATTTTTTTCTAAATCTGGGATCTTCAGAATCCATGCATAATGAGCGGTATTCTGATGCTGTTATTTGAATAGGTCTATTATTGTACCTTCTTCCTTTACCAGTAGTTAAGAGTAGAGGAAAAACATGTGTTTCTATACTTTTTTCCCATATGATGATTGGTGATCCTTTTATTTGTCGCATTTGGTACGTTTCTAGTGCATCTTCTATGGTGTCATTAGAGTGTAATGGATGAATTGTATAATGGTCTACAATATTGGATACTCTAGCAGGATCTAGAAGTTCAAATTGACCAGTTTCTGGTGACTCTTGAATTATTTCAGTTGTTTCCCTTAAGTTTTCTTCAACATTTATTTCTTTGTAGTATTCATTATTGTCTTTTAGATATTGCAAGGTTTGTCTAACTTTATGTAAGTCTACACGTTGTTGCCAATTTTTTTTGTCTTTTGTATGTTCACCATTTACTAAGACAATTAAAGATTGCTCTATTGGACGTTGCACTCCCAGAGTGTGCACATTTTCTTTTAGATCTAATGGTAAATATACTACTTCGTCACAAATGCCGTTCACCAATTCAGCGGGAGGTAATTTTGCTGTTTTTGTTTGAAGGCGTATTATTGCTTGAAATGGGTTCCCTGTTTGAATTATGATGCTCTCATATAAATTGAGTTGTTGCAGGGGTTTTGGTAGTGGGAATAATTCCAAATTATTTGTTATAGCACGTGAAGGAGTTTGATTGTTGTCAAGTTTTTTAGTGCAGTAACTGCAAAGTGTTAAGGGGTCAGTTATTTCGTATTTGTTTTCTGCTATAAGGTATAGAGCTAATTCAAACCATTTGGAATCTTCATTGTCTTCTATTTTGTATGTGATGTTTATAGTTTTTGTATTACTTTAATAAAAAGTACTGCGGCAACACACACACACATGGTTTGGTACTTCAGTGGATGTACTTTTGAATTTTAGTATTTCTTTTTTGTATGTGTGTAGTAGAAGGTTGCCATGTGCAGAATTGTTGCTAGTTTGTTGTAAAGCTATTGCATTTTGTAAGTGGTTTTTACTTACAAAATATTTTCTCTGGATATGCCCTATTTCTTCAAGTAGTTTTTTGGTTGTACCATGTAGAAGATTGTTATTTAAATTGGCTAGTGCCAAAGCAGGACTTTTAGCATAGTACAGTTTATAGACTAGATTTCTTATAGTTGAATGCTGTGTTGATATCATTTTGATATGATGGAAGCTGCTTTTGCAAATAGGTCCTGGAATGCAGGGCAATGAATGTTCTTGCAGTCCTGTGGATTTGCGCACTGGACAGGTATCCATATTTTGCAGCAGTTTTATTTTGATTTTGTCTTTGCTTTTCACATATTGATTGAGGAACTGGCCTAAAGATTTGAAAAATGTTTTGGCAATGTTACACATTGATGTGCATGGCCATTTGTATACTGGACGTTCTGGTTCAGTTGAATGGAGAATTGATACTGAGTTTTCTGGGGATATTTTTGTAAGCAGTATTTCTTGTTCCATTATGGTATTATTATGTTTTTCATAACCTCGTCCACTACTATGGATGGCAATTGTGTTTGTTTGATTTTGTTTGTATGCTTCATTGAAATATGGTTCTGTGCTTGTGGTGTGACTGCATTCACCTCCACAGATATTTAAGAAGTTATTTTGTTGACATTCCGTTTATTGAGAAGCCTTTTTTGTAATTTAGTACTTAGTTGAGTTATTGGTTTCATTCTGTTTAACACTGAAATGAATAACATTTTTTTTAGAAGGATTGCACTGTCTATCAAAGCTTCTAAGATTAATTTTCTACAGTAGTTTTTAAGGGTTGTGCATGATTTGTCTCCTGTTTTTATAAGATTCTGAAGGACTCTGTGGTGGAACATTTTTGCTAATATACTTTTTTTGGTATGGTTACTTCCTACTATACGGCACTGGAGGAAACGTATAATGCGGACATGAACCGGCATCTGTAGCACCTTAACTGCCATAGGACAATTAACCAAATTCCGGCCCACAGCACACGGATAGAGTGACAAGCACTCCAATACGAGATAAAAGGGCAGTGTAATGTTTCATCCACTGTGTACTCTTTAATGCATAAGGAGTGAATAGTCAGCGGTGTTCTGCACAACTCCTGACTGCAGCCACACGGTATTGAAGACCGACTAACTCGGACGATTTCTTTTGAATTTCCTCGTGAATTTTCATCATTAACGTATGGAGTCCCTTCCTTGCTGTTGAGTCTCAAACGATTCTTGGACCATTCACAGGACGAGAAAAGTTTGGACTATCAATCCACATGAATATGTGCCTTAAGCCAATGTATTTGTTATTTGGCTTTCTACTTAATTTTTCTTGGTTGACCCTGCAATAATCAAATTTTGGTTGTTACTAGAAGAATTGTACCCTAACTAATATTAACGTTGGGTTACTTTTGGATTTGGTAGAAGGCAGACTACCCCTGAAGAATTTCTGTTTACTTTGCTTACACACACGTTCAGAAAGAAACATGTTTTGAAAGTGATGAATGAATGAGTATGTCTGAATTTGAATTACAATGATGTAGAGCGTGATTTAGTTGATTTTGTTGACCCTTGCACAACACTACCCCAGAGCGACCCCAATCTCGATTCACTCCTGGTTTTTCACACTGTCTATTATTATTTGGCATCTGTTGTGAATATTTTGCATTTTTTCTGTTTATTCTGCTGCTTTACCTCCAAATGTGAAGGGGTAAGGGGTACATGTTATTAGCACTTGCACTTTATACCAGTTGCCTGATTATTGATGTTTTTATTGTTGAATGTGAACACACTCCAGGTTTTCATGGTGTGAAAATTAATAAATGATATATATTTTTGTAAACCTGTTTGGAATCTGAGTAGTAACTGGTGATTGATGCTGCAAGCTTTGGGACACTAATTGAAAAGGGGACAGAGCAAGCCCCTTGGCACTGTTATGTTTGTGTTTCTAGGCTTCGCCTAAAAAATGTTTTGAGGATGTGCTAAGTAGAGGGCTCATAATCCTCTTACCTCTCCAATGGTGTTTTTTTGTACTTCCTACTATATCAAGATTTATAGGAGCGTTTTAGCAGTAGTGGTAGCTGCATTTCTGTTAATCATTTTCTGTTTTCTTCTACATTTTGATGGAGGAGGCAAAGTTTCTGTACTGGAAGATTGTTTTGTTTTGCTAAATGACTGTATTAGCTGTTTTGTTTGAACTTTTTGTACAAACTCTGCTAGAGATGGATGCTTATTTTGGACATTTTTATTTTCATTTGATCTATTTCTGTGTTGCTTTCTTAGGACTTGCTTTCTGGTAGGCATTCTGTGGGGTCTGTTGAAACAGAAAAATAGAAGGTATTGGTTGGGCTGTTGTGCAATGTATGTGTGCTGTATGCATGAGTGTCTGAGTATAATGGTAAAGATGTATCTGGTGATGTGTGATTGTGCATTGGGCAGCTACAATTAGTTGGGAAGGCTATTCTTCTATTTGTGTGTTACTATACTGTGGTTCAGATGACAGTAGAGGGTGAGCTAGTGGTGAGGATACACATTAACGGTAAATCAAATGGTATAAAATTAAAACAATTCTTTGTTTTGTAATACTAATATTCTAGGGGCTGAGTTATGTTATTTGTGCTCCAAAAAACAGGCATTTGTATGCCATTCTGCGTGCTAATCCCTGTTTAATAAATGGTGATTTGTGGGCAGTATGGTTCACAGATCTTCATTTTTTTGGTGCACAAATTACATGAATCGCCCGCACAGTGTGTTTGAGTAACACATTTTAACAACAAGAGGATACATATAACTATTAACATTATAACAGTCACAGTGGAAGCAATTTTAAATTGAGAATCAGACCAAGAAAACAGTAAGTAGAGCAATCAAACTGAAGGGGAGAAGGAGAGTAGTGCAGTATGAGTGAGAGAGAGGGAGGGGTAGGGAAGAGGAGGAGGAGGGAAACGGATGGGGTTAAGGGTGAGAATGGGGGGAGGGGTAAGGGGAGGGAGATGATTAAGGTGATAAGACAAGGGGGCAGGGGGTAAGAAGGTGGGAGGGGTTTCATGGTGGGGAATGGAGAAGGATAGATTTGATGAAAGTGTAGAATGAGGAAAAGGTAGAATTAGAGTGGAGTGAAGAGGTATGGAGTTCCAGTGCAGGGGACTAGGAGATGGAAGGAGCAGAAACGGGATGTGGCACAAGGGGAAGGAGGAACAGTGAGAAGAAAGTGGTCAGCAGAGTGAAGGGAGTGGGAGGGAGTGTAGAAAGAGAGGAGAGAGGAAAGATAAGGGGGAGCAAGAATGTGGAGAGATTAAGGGGGTAATTCATAGAATTCAGTGCACAAGTGGCGCACGCGGCTGGCGCACAGTGTGCGCGTGTGCACAGCGTATTCATGGATTCCAGCCACCAAAACCAGCCGTGGCGCACATTGGCGCAGCGACCCTGCAGCAGCGCCAGTTACGCCCCCAAGAACGCCTCTCGCGCAGGGAAAAGCCATCAATATACCCAATCCAGCGCAAAGGGCTGCGCTAACTCTGTACCAGCACAGCAAGCGGGCTACGTGTATCACTGGGGTGCGCAGGAAGTACCTCACGCGATTGGCCCCGTGCGAGCAGGGTATGCGTATTTCAGGGGTGCGCGGGAAGTTCCACACGCGATTTCATCATGGTACGTGTATTTCAGGGGTGCGTGGGAATTTCCACACGCGATTGGGCCCGTGCGAGCAGGGTACGCATATCTCAGGGGTGCGCGGGAATTCCACACGCGATTCCATCAGGGTACGTGTATTTCGGGGTGCGCGTGAAGTTCCACACGTGACATCAGCAGGGTATGTGTATTTCAGGGTGCAGGGGAAGTTACACATGCGATTTCCGCAGGGTACGTGTATTTCAGTGGTGCGCGTGAAGTTCCACACGCGATATCAGCAGGGTACGTGTATTTCAGGGTGCGCGGGAAGTTCCACATGCGATTCCATCAGGGTACGTGTATTTCAGGGTGCGCGTGAAGTTCCACACGCGATATCAGCAGGGTACGTATATTTCAGGGTGCGCGGCAAGTTCCACACACGATTCCATCAGGGTACGTGTATTTCAGGGTGCAGGGGAAGTTACACACGCGATTTCCGCAGGGTACGTGTATTTCAGTGGTGCGCGTGAAGTTCCACACGCGATATCAGCAGGGTATGTGTATTTCAGGGCGCGCGGGAAGTTCCACACGTGATTCCATCAGGGTACATGTATTTCAGGGTGCGCGTGAAGTTCCACACGCGATTCCATCAGGGTACGTGTATTTCGGGGTGCGGGGGAAGTTTCACACGCGATTCCATCAGGGTACGTGTATTCCAGGGGTGCGCGGGAAGTTCCACACGCGATTCCATCAGGGTACATGTATTTCAGGGTGCGCGTGAAGTTCCACACGCAAGATCAGCAGGGTACGTGTATTTCAGTGGTGCGCGGGAAGTTCCACACGCGATTCCATCAGGGTACGTGTATTTCAGGGTGCAGGGGAAGTTACACACGCGATTTCCGCAGGGTCATGCGAACCCCTGAAATACACGTAGCCCGCTCCCCCAGGCCCGATCGCGTGAAAAAGTTCACGCGAACCCCTGAAATACACGTAGCTCGCTCCCCCAGGCCCGATCGCGTGAGAAAATTCATGCGAACCCCTGAAATACACGTAGCCCGCTCTCCCAGGCCCGATTGCGTGAAAAAGTTCACGTGAACCCCTGAAATACACGTAGCCCGCTCCCCCAGGCCCGATCGCGTGTGAAACTTCAAGCGAACCCCTGATATACACGTAGCCCGCTCCCCCAGGCCTGATCGCGTGAAAAAGTTCACGCGAACCCCTGAAATACACGTAGCCCGCTCCCCCAGGCCTGATCGTGTGAAAAAGGTCACGCGAACCCCTGAAATACACGTAGCCCGCTCCCCCAGGCCCGATCGCGTGAAAAAGTTCACGCGAACCCCTGAAATACACGTAGCCCGCTCCCCCAGGCCCGATCGCGTGAGAAAATTCACGCGAACCCCTGAAATACAGGTAGCCCGCTCTCCCAGGCCCGATCGCGTGAAAAAGTTCACGCGAACCCCTGAAATACACATAGCCCGCTCCCCCAGGCCCGATCATGTGGGAAACTTCACGCGAACCCCTGAAATACATGTAGCCCGCACCCCCAGGCCTGATCTCGTGAGAAGCTTCACGCGAACCCCTGAAATACACGTAGCCCGCTCCCCCAGGCCCGATCGCGTGAAAAAGTTCACGTGAACCCCTGAAATACACGTAGCCCGCTCGCACAGGCCCAATTGCTGTATGTTGCCACTTTTGTAATGCGCAGGGACGCTACCGCCTGCCTTCGTGTGGCGGACGTGTTTCGGCTTGTGCGTGTCTTTGGCTGTGCGTGGCTTTGCCCTATTCGATTCCATGAATACTTGTGGTTCGAGTGCGTGTGGGCGTTCCGTCTGCTTCCCTGCAGTAAATCCCCAGTTACGCCCTTATTTTCGTGCGTTGTTCCCCATTCCGCGCGTTACGCCCCGTGTCCCGCCCACTTTCTGGTGTATGCGCCGAGGTTGTGCGCTTTCACTGTGCGCGTCGCGCACGCCTTTCGGGATGTTGCAGTGACTTGTGCGCCATGCACGGGTTTGGCGCACATCCCGGGGTGTACACGCGCAGGGACTTCCATGAATCGCAGGCGTCCGCGTGCGCCTGTTTTTTTCCGCTTGCGCCTGCTTGCGCCTGCTCGCGCCTGCTTGCGCATAGATTTTCGGCGCACGTTTGTTCCATGAATCGGCCCCTTAAAGACTAGGGAGAGAAACTAAGGTAGTATTGTACTTACTCTTCTTTTGTGGAATGAGCAGGTTTCTTTGTAGTTGGTGTTTGTAGTTCAGATGTGGTCTTCACTGCAATTGTAAAAGAAAGAAGTTAGTCATAATGTGTGTTTATAGCAGTGATGTTAATTGAGAGGTTCATTTATGTCTTTGTAGTAGAATTCTTGTTTGGTTTCTGAACATAGTGTATGCATGCCATTACATTTGACTATGTGCAGCCTTTATATTTTACTTATATTATGTTAGTGCAACATGCTTTGTAAATGAGTAGAATATTAACAGGGTAATTCATAGAATTTCGCAGAAAAGTGTCGCAAGCGGCTGGCGCAGAGTGTCCGCGTGTGATTGTCTGCGCCAGGCACGTGCGCTAAAACCGATTTCCGCGCACAGCGTATTCATGGATTTTAGGCTCCCAAACCAGCCGTGGCGCAGAGTATCGCAGCGACCCTGCAGCAGCGCCAGTAACGCCCCCAAGAACGCCCTCGCGCAAGGAAAAGCCATCAAAATCTCTAAATCATCGCAAAGGGCTGCGCTAACCCTGGACCAGTTTACAGGGCTGCCAAACAAGGAACGCAAAGCGGGTAACGTGCATATCAGGGGTACGCGTGACGTTATACACGCGATTAGCCAGGGTGCCAGGGTACGTGTATTTCAGGGGTGCGCGGGAAGTTCCACACGCGAATAGCCTGGGCGTGTGTATTTCAGGGGTGCGCGGGAAGTTTTACACGCGATTTCAGCAGGGTACGTGTATTTCAGGAGTGCGCGGGAAGTTCCACACGCGAATAGCCTGGGCGCGTGTATTTCAGGGGTGCGCGGGAAGTTTTACACGCAATTTCAGCAGGGTACGTGTATTTCAGGGGTGCGCGGGAAGTTCCACACGCGAATAGCCTGGGCGCGTGTATTTCAGGGGTGCGCGGGAAGTTCCACATGCGAATAGCCTGGGCGCGTGTATTTCAGGGGTGCGCGGGAAGTTTTACACGCGATTTCAGCAGGGTACGTGTATTTCAGGGGTGCGCGGGAAGTTTCACACACGATTAGGCTGGGTGGGTCCTCACAGGTGTTCCCTGTACACCCTCGATGGCCCCTGCAGGCAGCCCACAAAACAGGGGACTACCATGCACACCTGCTCATGTCCCCCTGCACCCCCACCCCCCAGCAGTGCAGGGGCACCCTCCACCAGGCCCCCACCCATGTCTCACACCACTCCCACCCCCCAGCAGTGCAGGGGCAACGTCCACCAGGCCCCCACTCATGTCTCCCACCACCCCAACCCCCCAGCATCCAGGGGCACCCTCCACCAGGCCCCCACTCATGTCTCCCACCACCCCCAACCCCCAGCATCCAGGGGCACCCTCCACCAGGCCCCCACTCATGTCTCCCACCACCCCCACCCCCCAGCAGTGCAGGGGCACCCTCTACCAGGCCCCCACCCATGTCTCCCACCACCCCCACCCCCCAGCAGTGCAGGGGCACCCTCCACCAGGCCCCCACTCATGTCTCCCACCACCCCCACCCCCCAGCAGTGCAGGGGCACCCTCCACCAGGCCCCCATCCATGTCTCCCACCACCCCCACCCCCAAGCAGTGCAGGGGCACCCTCCACCAGGCCCCCACTCATGTCTCCCACCACCCCCACCCCCCAGCATCCAGGGGCACCCTCCACCAGGCCCCCACTCATGTCTCCCACCACCCCCACCCCCCAGCAGTGCAGGGGCACCCTCCACCAGGCCCCCACCCATGTCTCCCACCACCCCCACCCCCCAGCAGTGCAGGGACACCCTCACCAGGCCCCCACTCATGTCTCCGACCACCCCCACCCCCCAGCATCCAGGGGCACCCTCCACCAAGCCCCCAACCATGTCTCCCACCACCCCCACCCCCCAGCACTGTGGGGCACCTGCCAGCAGGCCCCCACCCATGTCTCCCACCACCCCCACCCCCCAGCATCCAGGGGCACCCTCCACCAGGCCCCCACTCATGTCTCCCACCACCCCCACCCCCCAGCAGTGCAGGGGCACCCTCCACCAGGCCCCCACTCATGTCTCCTACCACCCCCACCCCCCAGCATCCAGGGGCACCCTCCACCAGGCCCCCACTCATGTCTCCCACCACCCCCACCCCCCACCATCCAGGGGCACCCTCCACCAGGCCCCCACTCATGTCTCCCACCACCCCCACCCCCCACCATCCAGGGGCACCCTCCACCAGGCCCCCACTCATGTCTCCCACCACCCCCACCCCCAACCATCCAGGGGCACCCTCCACCAGGCCCCCACTCATGTCTCCCACCACCCCCACCCCCCAGCCACCAGGGGCAGCCTCCACCAGGCCCCCACTCATGTCTCCCACCACCCCCACCCCCCAGCCACCAGGGGCAGCCTCCACCAGGCCCCCACCCATGTCTCCCACCACCCCCACCCCCCAGCCACCAGGGGCACCCTCCACCAGGCCCCCACTCATGTCTCCCACCACCCCCACCCCCCACCATCCAGGGGCACCCTCCACCAGGCCCCCACTCATGTCTCCCACGACCCCCACCCCCCACCATCCAGGGGCACCCTCCACCAGGCCCCCACTCATGTCTCCCACCACCCCACCCCCCACCATCCAGGGGCACCCTCCACCAGGCCCCCACTCATGTCTCCCACCACCCCCACCCCCAACCATCCTGTTTTGTGGGCTGCCTGCAGGGGCCGTCGAGGGTGTACACACGCGCCCAGGCTATTCGCGTGTGGAACTTCCCGCGCACCCCTGAAATACACGCGCCCAGGCTATTTGCGTGTGGAACTTCCCGCGCACCCCTGAAATACACGCGCCCAGGCTATTCGCGTGTGGAACTTCCCGCGCACCCCTGAAATACACGCGCCCAGGCTATTCGCGTGTGGAAATTCCTGCGCACCCCTGAAATACACGCGCCCAGGCTATTCGCGTGTGGAACTTCCCGCGCACCCCTGAAATACACGCGCCCATTATATTCGCGTGTGGAACTTCCCGCGCACCCCTGAAATACACGTACCCTGGCTAATCGCGTGAAAAACTTCACGCGAACCCCTGAAATACACGTAGCCCGCTCCCCCAGGCCCGATCGCGTGAAAAACTTCACGCGAACCCCTGAAATACACGTAGCCCGCTCCCCCAGGCCCGATCGCGTGAAAAACTTCACGCGAACCCCTGAAATACACGTAGCCCGCTCCCCCAGGCCCGATCGCGTGAAAAACTTCACGCGAACCCCTGTAATACATGTAGCCCGCTCCCCCAGGCCCGATCGCGTGAGAAACTTCACGAGAACCCCTGTAATGCACGTAGCCCGCTCCCCCAGGCCCGATCGCGTGAAAAACTTCACGCGAACCCCTGTAATGCACGTAGCCCGCTCTCCCAGGCCCGATCGCGTGAGAAACTTCACGCGAACCCCTGTAATGCACGAAGCCCGCTCCCCCAGGCCCGATCGCGTGAAAAACTTCACGCGAACCCCTGAAATACACGTAGCCCGCTCCCCCAGGCCCGATCGCGTGAAGTTGTACCCTGCTGAAATCGCGTGTGAGACTTCCCGCGCACCCCGGTATACACGCACACGTATTTTTTGTCAGTGGGTGTCCGTGTTTGTGGGTACCCCTTTGCACGTCATTTGTCCTGGAGGGCCACAGTATAGGACATTCATCATGGCAGTATATAGGTGCTATTTGTTGGCGCACCTTTTGGCGCACATTTCTTACAGCCGCAGAGACGCTACCGCCTGCTTTCTTGTGGCGGTCGTGTTTGTGCCTGTGCGCTGGTTTCAGCGTGCGCTTTTTTGCCCTATTCTATTCCATGAATACGTGTTGTAGGCGAGCGTGTGGGCGTTCTGCGCACTTGTGCCCTGTACTTCCCCCGTGACGCCCACGTTTTTGCAAGTTGTTCCCCATTCCGAGTGTTACGCCCGTGTTCCACCTACTTTTGTTGCGAGCGCCGTGCTATGTGCGAATTTCGCTGTGGCCTGTGCGATTTTCGCTGTGACCTGGCGCACGCTGTTAGATGGCCTGTGCGCCAACGTGCGCGGCGCACTTTTTTTCGCACATCCGCTGGTTTTCTCGCGCACGGACTTCCATGAATCGACGTGCGCTGCTTTTCGTGCGATTTTCGCACTTGCACTGCGATTTTCGCTATTCCACTGCGATTCGCACGTTTTTGCCCACTTGTGCCGCGCTACTTATTCCATGAATCGGCCTGTAAGTGTATGCAATTCACTTGGTTTTTTAAAGCTGTGTTATAGAATGTTAGGAGAAAGAAGAAATAATGTTACATTTATTTTGCATTTTCTATTAGGTAAATGGGAGAAACTGTATAGGAAAGCATGGAATATATGTATTTGTGAAGCTGTGGGTAATTAAGTAGAAGGATGTGATTTACAGGTAGTGGTGTTATTGCAGCTGGGAGCATTTCAATGAAAGTGTCTATGTGTGTGAGTGTCTGAAGATGCATGACATTTTACTGGCTGTGTGTAATTTTATGATACCCTACTAAGTTTTTTTCCACAATTATATTGTTATTTCTTCCATCTTCTAATATTATATTTTTTTAGATAGGTATGTGTGTGTGTGTGTGTGTGTGTAAAAAAAAAATAGCAGACAGGTTTGGAAGTGACAGTTGATTATGGCAGATGGAAAAAAAGACAATAAGTTCATTTAAGTGGCAGTTACTCTGTTTATATGCATTTTTAAGAGTTGTACATGTACTGTGCAGATAATATGCATACCTGTAATTTGTATTCATGCATGTGGATATACATACAGCTGCAAGGAGAAATCTTGGAGACTTGTAGAGTAGTGTTTGTAGTAGGTGCTTTCCAATGATATGAGACTTGTACTCAGAGTGATCAACAGTACATTTGAAGTGCTGAACTCTGATGATGGAGTTAGATGTAGAGGTCTTGGATGTGATTGGTGGATGGTTGTGTGACTGCTTGGCTTTCTCCAATGAGGGAATGGCACAGAAAATGATGTGGAAAGGTTAGAAGGGCTGTCTAAGAGTTACGCGGTCTGCGGACACCGCGGCTGTCCGCGGACAGTGCGTGCCACATCCGGGGTTTTCGAGCAAATGCAGCATGGAAAGGGGACGGTAGGGATCAGCCAATCAGATGTTGAGGTTTGTGGATTTGTGTTGAATGAGACTGAGTGTAGTGAAGATGGCAGAGGTGGAGAAAGTCAGGGTGTTGGTGCTTGGAGATATGTTTGTGCATGGTTTAGAGCAGTATGCTCAATGCAGGCATGTGGCAACTAATTTTGATGGTAAAGGAGTGGATGTGGTGTGGAGCACTGTGCCTGATTGCAATGTACAGGGAGTTGTACAAGTTTGTAAAGATATGAGCAGGATGAACAGTCCCCATGTGGTAGTTTAGCATTATGGAGTTGTCCATTTGGGCTATGTCAGTGCCCCTACTTTGTTGGAAGATTTGGAATACTTTGTTCAAGCAGTAATGAACATCCTTCCAAATTGAAAAGTAATTTTTTCTGGATTAGTACCTAGGGCAATATGGAACAATCGTTCTGTTTTATGTCCTCAGCAAAACATTGCTAGGTGTGCAATCAACCAAGGCATGTGTGCTTTCATGCTTAGTGCTGGTATGTTCTTCTGTAATAATGATAACATTGATTCCAGTAATGTGGTTAATTTTGAAGAAGATGGTATTTCCTTATCTTTTTTGGGAAATGCAATTCTGTTTTAGAATGTAAGGGTTGCTTTGGAGAAGGTTATGTGAATATTTTAGGAGTAAAGTAAAGGAAAAAAAATACAAAATAACAGGTGTTTGTCAAGCATCTGCAAAAAAAAAAATAAAACAGCTCTTTTCAGAGCCAACCTCAAAGGGGAACTGAGGCACACTATTTAAATTTACATTCAGCATGCTCAGATTTTTGAAATGTCCGCGGACATGACAGTAGTCTGCGGACACCGCGTATTACATACAGGGATTTTGGGGTTGAGAGGCATGCAAATGAGAATGAACAGAGCAACTGATTGGTGAGTAATGTTTAGTGGGTGTGTTGTGTAAGGAGAGAGTTTGTCAGAAAGTCTTTTTTCTGAGAGAAAAATAGTTAGCTATGGCTGTGTGTTTCAGAAAACAGATTGTCTGGATTTTGGGAGACTCATGGATACATTGGATGGAGGTGCATGCAGAACGCTGTGGAGTAGCTGCAGATCTTGGATTCCCTCATGTGGAAGTGCACTGGCATGGAGTGCGTGGAATGAAGTGGTTGGACTTGGTACCTCTCTGTGCTAGTTTGGAGACAGAGCTTCATCCAGATATAATTATAATTCATTGTGGAGGGAACAGTTTAGGACATGTGTCAGGAATTTCTTTGGAATTTGCGATGAAAGAAGGACTTGGGAAGATCATGGACATGTTTCCAAATTCCCAAGTAATATTTCCTCGTATTGCGCAGAGACACATGTGGCTGTGTTCTTCTTCATTTGGTCCACAAATGGAGAAAGCAAGGCAGAATGTTAATAGGGCTGTTTGTGCCTTTCTAAGAGATGTTGGCATGTCCTCTTTCCACAATGAAAATATTATGTTTTGTAGCACATACATTTTTCGCAGAGATGGACTTCATCTTACTTATGCTGATAATCAGATTTTTCGGAGAAATGTACAAAATGCATTGCGACCTTTTGTGGAATTACAGCCATCCATTTTGCAGTAGGTGTTGACTATTTCAAGTTTTTGAAATACAAAAGAACACCTCCCAAAGGCTCTTTTCAGAGCCACCACTTCCTCCAAGAGAAAATTGCAATGGTTTTGATAGGGTAGCACCCCAAAATTTTAGATGTCTGCGCACTGTCCGCAGACTTCTAACAAATACAAAGGGCCCTGCTTCATTTATTTTCACTTCTATTTATTTAAAAATGTAAAAATAGCTGTGCTCTGGAGAATAGCCAGAAACACAATGAGAATCATCTCTAGGGCGTGGTCTTTTATAGGGGTGCTTGTACGTGGTTCACGGACATGCGTGCTGTCCGTGGACAGATCGAACACAAAAAAAGGTTCAAAAAGTTTCAAAAAGTATGTAGAAAATCATGATTAGTATGTGGGACTTGTGCTATGGTGAGTTTTTATTGAAAAATATTGTGGATTACTTGAAAATGTACTTTTAAATTGTTCGGGGACACGAACAGTGTCTGCATTCAGAACACGCGATTAGTGTGGGCGCGGTCACATGATCCCTTCACGAACATGTCCGTGAAGGAAGCACCTGTCCGCAGGACACCAAATGCACGGACATTGGTTTGCGCATGCGCGTTGATGTTCTACGGACACTGTTCGGGTCCTGAAGTAATTAAAAGTACTTCATACGTCAAACGAACATTTGTGGACACCGCGTGTGTTCTAGAACAGTTTCAACTTGCTAGCGAACAGTACGGACAGGTATAGTGTTCTTCAGGACACCTCCATTTTCATTTATTTACGAACATTTCAGAACAACCGCGCTGTTCGCGGACACCTAAATTGTTTTTTTTTTTAAAACTGAAACTAATTACAACCCAATATAAAAGTTAAACTTTATTTAACATATATTAACAATTCATGACAGAGAAGGTGAGGCAGAAACAGAAACAAAAACAGGAGAATTAGGGGTTTCAACATGATTGGTATCATGTGAAGAAGGGATGGAAGTCTCATCAAAACGTTTTGGGTTATGGAGAGGGTTTGGGGATAATTGACTGGGATATGGTGAGGGGGACAAGTACATGTGGGACAATGGTATGAGGTTTTTGTTTTAAAATGCTCCTCAACAAAAGTTTTCAAATTATTAAAATTGGTCAACAATATATCAATATTTTCTTTTATGCTGTCAAGAGTGTTATCCGTAACAGTTTCTTCAGAGGTATTTTCTATTTTGGTATGCTCTGTACAAAAAAAAATATATATGTTAAATGTATATAAAATAATAATAATTAAATGGTTTATATTGTAAAGTGTGTACCATTAGTTTCACTATCTTCTGACATTTCCTCATGTGGGAAATGCTCCTCTAGCCATTCCAGACTACTAGACATTTCTGTGAGAAAAAAAAAAAGTTAATATATTTTTTTTTATCTAATACAGAAAGTTTGTAAATATATGAGTAAAATGAAGTACACTTACTATTTCAGGTTAGATATTTTCTGAGTACTCTGTAGGTCTGGTCTTGCCTTTAGTTGTGGAGTGTCTGTGAGGTAATTTTGTTGGAAGCCAATGTATCTTCTTTTGGTATATTCCATTTTAGAACATATTGTATTTCAATTAATGGTTAGTGTGTTACATATATGGGTTACATTTCTTATGTATTACTACATTAGCAGGCCGATTCATGGAATTAATGTGCGCTGAAATTTTCGGCACAAGCGCTCGAAAGCGTGCGAATCGCAGCGCAAGTGCGAAAATCGCATCGAAACCCGAGCACAGCAATTCATGGAAGTCTGTGCGCTTGTAAATTCCAGGATGTGTGCCAAAATTTTGCGTGGCGCACGCTGGCGCACACGTCTCCAAACAGCGTGGGCTACGCGCACAGTGAAATCGCACATAGCGCGACGCACACAACAAAAGTAGGCAGAACAGGGGGCGTGACACGCGGAATGGGGAACAACGCGTGAAAATGTGGGCGTCACGGGGAAGTACAGGAGGCAAATGCGCGGAACGCCCACACGCACGTTCAAAACACGTATTCATGGAATCGAATGGGGCTAACTCATGCGCCAAAGAAGACGCGCTAATCCGGAAACATGTACGCCAGCAGAAAGCAGGCGTACGTGGACCCGCGCAGTATAAAAGTGCGCGCAAACAACAACCAAGCCAGAGGCCAGGACGAATATACCGTTCCTAGCAGCAGTGGTCATGGGATACCGCGGGAGGAGGAGGAGGATAGTCAGGCCCAGAATTTTTACTTTACACCCAGAACCAGCCTTTTTGGGATGCCTGATGACCAGGTGTATGGGAGGTACAGGTTTCCACCTCACATAATACTCAACCTGGTCAGTGAGTGGGAGGATGACCTCAAATCACCCACCCTGTGCCCCCAAGTACTCAGCCCCCTGGAGAAGGTCCTCAATGTACTGCACTTCTTGGCCACTGGATCATTTCAGCGGACAACTGCTATAGTGGGGGGGTGTCACAGGCCACGCAGTCACGCTGCCTACACAAGGTGTTGGCAATCATGACTGCACGCCCAACAGTCCACAGGCACATATACCTGCCCAGAACACCTGCAGAAAGGCAGGCTGCCGTCCAGGATTTTTACGGGGTGGCACAATTTCCAAAAGTGTTAGGTGCCATTGATTGCACCCATGTGGCTCTATGTCCCCCCAGGGCATCTGAGCACATCTACAGAAACCGCAAGCACTGGCATTCCATCAACGTCCAGGTAGTATGTGATGCCAAGGGAATCATCACCTCAATGCCAACTATCCAGGGTCCACCCAGGACAGTTTCATTTACAGAATGTCAACCCTAAACCGGGACCTAGAAGCTGGGCAGCATGGCGATACATTGCTGCTTGGTGAGTATAAATGCCTCTGCACATGCATGCATGTCACATACTGAGTAATGTCACAACCCCACTAATGATACCCATCATCACCTCTCCAGGGGACAGTGCCTACCCTCTGAGCACCCAAATGATGATGCCAATTCGGAGCCCCACCACGCCACCAGAGGTAAGATACAACACAGCCCATATTGCAACCCGGGGCATAGTCGAGCGCACATTCGGAGTGCTCAAGTCACGCTTTTGCTCCCTTGACCGTTCTGGTGGGCAGCTACTATACGTTCCCCGAGTAGTGTGCAGGATCATAGTGGCAGCATGTGTCCTGCGCAACATTGCAACACGCTGGGGCCTGCCGGTGGACATGGTGGTGCCCCCACATCCCCAACCACATGCACGCCTGCTGCGCATGGGAGGGGAAGGGCACGTGATGAGGATGCCCGTACGTAGCTGGTGGCTAATTACTTCACGTAAATCACACCCCTGCGTAGTGCACACATCCCTGGCACATACCAGCTGACAATCAATGAAGATGACATAAGGGACAGTCAACTGTCACTACCATACCAGCCTGAGATTGGTCCCCTGGAAGTGTTACATTGTGTGCATCCCTACCTACTTAAAGACAACCAATGATGTGTGATAAAAAGACACACATATTCATGCTGCATGAAAGACTGCCCCCTTGCAAAATACAACATGAAACTAGTGCCATGTAACCCAACCCCTCCCAATCTCAGCTACCCAACACACCATGACATGTCATGCAATGTGAAAGCAACCAAATGACACAAGTGTCACAAAGTGCACTGTCCGA
This sequence comes from Ambystoma mexicanum, assembly GCF_040938575.1. Taxonomy (NCBI): domain Eukaryota; kingdom Metazoa; phylum Chordata; class Amphibia; order Caudata; family Ambystomatidae; genus Ambystoma; species Ambystoma mexicanum. The sequence continues at coordinate 501,247,169 of NC_090934.1, forward strand.
AATGGAAACAGGTCACAGACAATATGCTCCCAGTAATCAATAAGAAACAGCACACATGAACAAATACTTACCAGCAACACAATACAGAAACACAGGATGAAACAGTGGCAAAATATGACAGTACAAAATCAAAGTAGTGCAAGTCTTACAAACTGAATATGCCAGCACATCGACCCCTTCCAACCGTACAGTGTTACTGCCACGCAAATGTCTCAGTGTACTGCATACAACATGAACTCCATCTGCAAAATAGACCGCCTTGTGAAGACATGAGGAAGGAACCTGCAAATTAGGAGGAAGACATGGATGCACAAGCACATATCAATACACCATGCATGGTACAAAACAATATCCACTAGGAATGTCTACACAGTATTGACTACAGACTGCCCACACAGCTCATGGGAGCCCAACGTCACTGTGTAATTCACTGTCACTTGGTCACACCCTTTGCAAGCCCATGGAAACGGGAAGCAGGAGGGGTGTGTGTCTCACGAACCCAAGCATCTAACCCAAACTCAGGACAAGCCTGCATGTGCCCAGCCGGAATACAGTGGATGCCCACGGGAGCCACACAAGGCAACACACTGTAAAAAAATATTTTTAAAAATCTAAAATGACCATGTGGGGGCCAGGGGACGTGGGGGAGGACACCCAGGAGGTTTGAGGGCAGGGTGCACACCAACACCCACCTGCATGGATGTTGCAAAAAATAAAATACCTCCTTGGGCTCATGGCCACCACAGCTATGCCATTGTGGGAGAAATGCTGTCGCTCTCCTCACCCTCTGACACTGCATCAGGAGGTGGTGGCACTATGGGAGGCAGCCCACGCAAAGCCCTGGTATGGTCCTCCATGGCAGCAAGCATGCGGGTCTGGAAGGTCTCATTCTGGAGGATTAATTTGTGGAAATCCTCATGCAGCACCTCACGGGTTGCCTGCATTTGTGCACGCATGGCCTCGTGTGATGCCCGGATCTCCTGACGTGTTGCCTGCATCTCAGTTGAGAACGAACGTGTGAGCTGCTCCAGCTGCTGTTCTGCCCTAAAATTAGTGGAAGCCTCAAGGTCAACCAGAGTCTGCCTGAGGGTATGTAGCTCTTCCCTCAGGGCCTGGGACTCTATTGATATCGATTGGCACAGAGTCTCCAGTGCCGCCCGTTGGTCCCTGTTGGGCACCAACATGTCTTCCTTGTGTGATTGGCAAATGGAGTCTGTTGCCTGCTGTTGTTTTTCCATCTACCTTTCAAGGGGCAGAATGGAAGTGGCCACCCTCTCCATTGCCTGAGCCATCATTTCTACTGATGCTGCCTGTTGGGTTGCAATACCGTACATGGAGTTTTCCCATACAGTATTGACTGGTGGCGCACGGCCACCGTGTCGACGGGCACCACACCTGTTTGGGGCAAGGCGATCTGCACCTTGCTGTGCTGGGACTGTCTGAGGCTGCAGGACTGCATTCCCCTTCTGATCTGCTGGTCCAGGAACAGGATCAGATGCTGTGGAGTGTGACCCTGCATCCGTAACCACCAAAGGCGGACCAACCAACACTGACATCCCCATAGAGGATTCTACCCCTGGTGCAGGTGGGTTGGACAGAACAGAATCCCTGCCAGAAACACTTACCTGCGACTGCACATAAGTCTCATCATCCGACTCAGCACCTGAATAGAGGTCTGCGGAGGTGCACCCAGAGGCACCCCTGAACAGTATGGTCTGCACTAACATTGGGTTTTCACCCACCACCACACCATATCCCCCACTGGTGCCCGGTCATGCTTGAGATTCATCCTGAGTCTGCACCATCTCCTCAAACTCAACAGCACCAAGTGTGTCATCATCTGCAAAAACATGAAAGACAACAAATGGAAACAGGCATGAGCACCATCGCACACACATAGGCCGTGTCAAGCAAGAGATCCAGTACATGAATTACACATGTCCCACATGACTATAACGCTGCCATGCATGCACTGTCAAAGAGTTGGAAGTGGAGTTAAAAAGGCAGACACTGGGGAGAGCAATATGGATATGCAACACATTTGCAGCATGTTGGGTAGCACTGACATCACACATCAGGCTGTGAGTGGCATGTCCAATACACATACATGACACATGCCACCACACAGATGTCATGTAGCATAGCCACGGTAAATTACAAAACCTCAGCAATATGTCAGTGAATGAGTAATGTCACACATCCATGTCACATCGACATGATGCGAAGATTGATGCTGAATAGTGTTGCAAAATATGCATGTGCCACACACTGAAACTCATCCAGTGTCCAATAACACAGTCATTGTCGACAGATCAATGGTTGGTCCCTTTGATATCACAGGAAACACCTGTAATCTTCCACATGCAAACAGGCCCTTATGAAAATGTTCTGCAGGCCAAGACTCCATCGGCCTGAATGGTCTAATCATTAACATAACCATGTGAAAATAGTGGCCCAATGTGGGCTGTGAACAATGACTGAAACATAGCACATATGTCACAATAGTGCAGAAAAATGTCTAGCAAAAAGGGGAGAGTGGAAACAAACAGCCTGAATGAACACTTACAAAATGTGAACTATGTAGTTGCAAGATGACAGTTCAAGGTAAAGTGCACTAATGTGTGCCTAATTGGCAACTGTGGGCAGAAGGGATACAGTCTACCCAAATCCAAGGCATGTGAATGTATGGGAGGAAGCAAATGGGTGACCCATAACACTCAGGAGTACACACCCTCACCTGGCACTGAATCAGAACCCGTCACCCAAACAACATTCACATGGATTACACACACACGCATGGCCACTCACCGGACAATGCTTCATAATCAGGTAGATCTCCCACACCTTGGGTCTGTTCCTCTGTGATGAAGGTCCCAGCAACAGACTCATGTTCAGTGAGTTTGTTGTCCTTTTGTGGAGACCCACCGCCAGTCACCAGAGTAGAGGCATGATTTGAGGCCAGCTTGTTCTTTGCTCTGCATTACAGGTCATTCCACCACTTGTAGCAATCATCAGCTGTGCGCCTCACAAATCCAAGGGCACTTATGCGGTCCGCGATGGCCTGCCAGCGTGCCATACGTTGACCAGGTGTGGTCTTGCACCCTGCAGTCACCAACATTTCGTGGCTATGTGCCGACACATAGGTCACAAGTGCATCAATTTCCGGGTCATTAAAGCTAGGCTTCCTTGATGTGCCGGAGTGTGTAGCCGTGTCTGGGGTCTCAGCCTGTTGTGCCAGAGCACCCTTCTTCCTCTTCTTTAAAGGTGGAGCGGAGCCAGAGTGGCTTACACCGCTCTGGTCAGTTGGGGCATAAGCACCGGTGGACTGGGTAGTAGGAGTGTGGGAATGCACAATGACCATAGGTCTTGGTGCAGGCATTGGTTGCAGGGTAATGTTGGCAGGGGGAACGTCAGTTTGATGGACCTGGACCGACACTGTCCTGGCTGGGAGAGTCAGAGCTGGTGCGGATGGAGCTGCATCTGCCCCTGCAGCCTCCCCACCCTGCATACTTGGGGCAGCAGATGACATAGCTGCCCCAGATCCACGTGGCTTGGTGACAACAACTTGCACCACCACACGTGGCCTAGATTTGCTGACCTGGAAGTCAGCCTGGGAATCATCCTGTGCAGGTCAGGTGCCACAATGGGCTGGACCAACAGGGGCTGAGCTGGGATGGTGTCAGCCACGTTTCCCTCAACCATGGGGGGGGCATGGTGTCCCTGATTGTTCCTCCACACATGGGGGTATAGGGGCACCCTGCAAATCCCGGCCATGTCCCTTACTGCGCCCACCACTCCCACCTCTTGAAGGTCGGCCACCTTTGCCTCCCTTACCGCTTGGTCGCCTCCCAACCATAGCACTGATGTTGTTGTGCGTATGGGAGTTGCAGTAAACTATTGTCCTGGGCAATTGGGGATCAAAGGGTTAGGGTACTAGATGGAATTCGTACCCTAGTGCTCTAACAAAGCTGTCTGTGACCCCTGGGGGAAGATGAAGGGTCACGCAACGCACAGGCAGCCCAAAATCAAAAAATAACGTGCTCGCAACCCCTCGTAGACAACGTGCGTGAAATAATGAACCTGCACTACTCTGTGGCACCCAGAAACACAAAAATAAGCGTATGCATAATACACGCAGCCTACAATGACCTCTCTCACCGTCTGCCTGTAAAAAGAACGTGGAAAATACGCGCGTGTGCGCGTTGGCAACACCCCCGCCAAAAGAAGAATTGTACGCTGTCTGAGGAGACAGGACAAAAGAAGAAGTGAACGCGGTTTGAGGAAACAGGCCCAACAAAAAATCAGAAAAGAGCTGTCAGAGGTAACAGGCAGTACGAACTAGAAACGCTGTGAAGTAATCGCGTGTGAACCGACAAGAAGTACAGATTTCACCCACTCGCTCTCCACGAAAAGCACGTACAAGGAAATGGCGTCCTACACGTAGCTTTTAAACTGGCCCACACATACACGTCACATACGCCTGTACGCGGCCCTTTCCCCCAATTACACGTGATGACACTCGGACGTGCAGTTTTTCCACGTGTGCTCTGTCATCACGTGCTATGAGGGAAACTCCCGCGCGCGTAATATAATTTACGCGCTTACGCGCTAAGGCCCTTTCCTCCAAGTACACGAGCTGACACGCAGACATGCTTTTTTTGCACGTGTACGATGAACATGCACCCGTGTTGAGGGAAACGCCCTTGCGCGTCATACACGCTAAGGCCCTTTCCTCCAATGGCACAGTGACGTGCAGTTTTCTCACGTGCTGAATCAGTATGCACCCATGTTGTGGGATATGCCCGCGCGCATAACGTCACTTATGCGCTTACGCGCTAAGGGACTTTGGTCCAATAAAAATGCATATGTGTGCTGACGCGCTTACGCGCTAAGGGCCTTTCCTCCAATTACACGCTGACATACAATTTTTTCACGTGCCAAATCACTCCGTATCAAGCTGGCCATGCGAAAGCACACAGAAGACCACGCTCCTGCCCAGTAGGCCAATTTACTGCCCCCCAGAGCCCCGAGCACGGTCCCACCTGCCATCTGCTGCTGCCTGACTGCCTGCTGCCCACGTGCCCTGGCATTTGCTGCCTGCACGTCAGCCAGGGGTGCAGTTGCTCTGACCACCCCTGCTGGAACTGAAGACTCCCGACTGGGATTCCATCGCTCCACAGCCCAGCCCCAGGACCCAGTTGCCCATCCACTCCTGCCTCTGGGGTTGCCATGTCGGGCACAACACCATCTGGCACCACTGGCAACCCCCAGCCAGAGAGGCAGAGGGCCACCAGCTTCAGTGCCAGGGAAGTTGGTGTCCTGGTGGAGCAAGTCCTGGGGCAGTATGATGCCCTATTTGGAAGTTTGCGCGCCGACTATGAAGGACGGACCAGGATCTGGATGGACATCGTGACTGCCAGTAATGCGGAGGGGGTGGCAGTCCACGACTTACATCATGTCAAGAAGCGCTGGGAGGACTTCAGGTCCAGGACCCACAACAAGGCCCGGCGCCTCTCGAAGGCAGTGGATGCCAACGGGCGCCAGGGCGAGCTGTTGGACCACCAAATGAGGGGCCTGAAACACATATGCCCAGCACTCTACATCCATATCCTTGAGAGCCAGACCCGTCTGGAGTCGAGCGGTAAGTGTACATGCATGGTGATTGGACGCTGTGCGTGTCGTGGTGTGCCAGTAGTGTGCAGGTTGCACATGTGTTTTTGTCGGGCCATGTAGGGATGTGTATGAACATGGGCGTGAGGCTGCCACATGTGAGTCCTCTCAGGTGTGAGACACATTGATGGTGTATGTGTTGGTAAGCATGCTGGGCAAATGCAGGTGTGGGAGCACACATGTTTGAATTTCTGTGTATGTACATTGGCATGGTTGTGGCATGGATGGTGGTTCATAATGCATGTATCTGCACTGTGTACATGTGCATGTGTGTGTATTTGACTAGTGTGCAACTGTGATGCAACATGGATGCACGTGGCACTGATATGTACAAGGCTGAATGTCAGATGTGACATGTATGGCGATCTCATCACTGCGACAGTTGGAGGAGATGTAGACATGCATGTAAGTGTGGTGGTATCTGTGCATGTCTGTCTAGTGCACTCCCAGTGTTACATGTGATGTCAGGCTCACCTTTGGCTGTACATGCTGTTGTATGTGTATGGATGGTGCTGCCTGGTGCAATATTGCTGTGGAAATGCTCATGTGTGTGAGTAAAAATTACATGTCTGTCGTGGAGTGTGATGCAGTGTCTGAAGTTTGACAATGCCACTCATGTACAACTGTCATGTGTGTATCAGTCCAATGTATAGTTCCCTGATGCCTGTGTTCTATGTCTCCCTGTCTGCAGCGTCGACTGATGAAGAGGGCAGAGAGGGTGCTGTGGAGCACAGCGGCAGGGATCGCACCACCAGCCGGACACGCAAGGCCCGGCTCCCCTCCCAGATTGTCATCTTGTCAGGGAGTGAGGAGTCTGGTGCTGTGTCCCAGGCCGCAGCTGCCGAGGGTAGGTCCAAGAGACAGAGGTTGGAGGTGGACTCCTCGGCAGCAGAAGGGGCAGCTGAGCCCCACAGGGTCCGACGGAAGAAGATGTCATGGAGTCATCCAGGTTGGTGGGGGGTTTGGTGGAGGAGGAGGCCGTGGAAGGGACACACACGGGGTCTGGAGGTGGGGATTCCACTGGTGCTATTGGTGCAGTGCAGGACCAGGGACAGGAGTCAGCACAGGCCACCACGGAGGTCCCTGTGTGCAATCCTGTCCCTGATCCTGTCACTGCATCATCTGGCACCAGCAGGGATGCCTACGTCCAGACCCGTTTCCAGGGAGGGGATGAGCGCACAACAACTGGCCTTCCTCTCCCTGTGGACGTGGCTATCCGGGACCATGTTGAGCCTGTCCTGGCCGGGATAGCGTTGCGTCAACGGGGCATGCGAGTTGACGTGCGGTCTTTTCGTGAAGAGACTGATCGTCATCTTGGGTGCGTCTTTGATCGTGTTGACCTGCTGGGACGGGTCACCAGTGCTGGATTCCTCCGTGTGTTGGGCCTTCTTGCGACCCCTCCTCACCTGGACCCCCTATGCGCCAGTCGTCCTCCATGCCATCTTCCCACCCATGTATCACCTGGGTACCCTGTGGAGCTGCCTCTGACCCTGCGGCCAGGCTGGTGGAGGACACATCTCTGCCACAGTCGGGAGTCGGACGTCCAGCAGGGGTGGCCACCTCACCAACTGCACCCCAGCTGGAGGAGGATGTGCTGGCAGCAAGAGCCAGGGCACAGGCAGAGGCACAGCAGCAGCAGCAACAAGGTGGGAGCCATGATGGTGCAGGGCCTTCAACATCGGAAGGCCAGGCATCAGCCAGAGGGCAGAAGGACCCAGAACTGGAAGTGTCTTCCATGTGGCAGCGGTTAAGCCATGCTATAGATGCGGAGCGGCAGCGGGCAGAAGAGGCACGGCTCACAATGGTCAGGGCGGAGAACTCCATGTGTAGCTCTTAGGCGGGCAGAGTGCCTCAAGGGAATTCGCAGGCAGTTTGAGGAGAACATGTCGTCGTCGCTGCGAACCATCGGGGCCATGGAAGAGGACCGCCTCCAGGACATTGAGCAGGAGTTTGATGATGCCCTGGCCCGGGACATCCAAAAGTGAGCCGTCGGACTAGCCCGCTGCCATTGTAAATAGTTTTTAGAGTTAGGTTTCCTTTTCCTTTTCCTTTTATTTGTAGTCAATGGACAATGCCACACACATTTGTATATAGTTTTATTTTTATTTTTAGGTAGTTTCTTAGGTAGGTTTCATTTGTTTGGTTGGGCTCATGGACCCTTTACATCGTTGGACAATGGATTGATTTCTTGTTTGTAATTTTGCACATGGATTAATGGATTTTTATTTTGGACAATGGATTGTATATAGTTAGATCATGGATTAATTTGGATTTTTTTTTTTCGTTATGGACACAGAGTAATGGATTTTTTTTTCAGGACAATGTATTGTAAATAGTTGGACTATCGATTGATTTCTCTTTTTCATTTTTCATTATGAACATGAAACAATGGATATCTTTTTTTTACCTTTCCTTTGGATTTGCGTTCGTGGAGGCAGAGTTTGGACTGTTTTTCTTTCAAAATTTTTTGGATTGGTTATCATTTTCATTCACTCTTCTTTTTCACATGCTTTTCATTTCATGTTTGAAATTTTGATATGCTTTCATTTCATTTATTTATTTATGTACATAATACATTTTCATATTTTAGTTCCATGTGTGGGATTCGCTCATTGGGTTGATGCATGTGAAAATGTGGGTTTACACAAGCAATGCCAACCAGTGTATGTGTGTGATGGACATGCGTTGATGTACATAGTTGTGTTTTGGTTTGTGTCTTGAGATAGGCATGTCAGAGTGGGGTGGATTGGGAAATCATTGCGTCTCAAGAATGGGGTAGCGTGATGTGGTTTTTTGGTGTAGAAGTGGGCCATGATTGTGCATTTTTATTTCGTGTAGGGGGGGGACATGAGTGGGATATGAGTGGGGCCTACTGGTGGGAGGTGGGGGTGCAAGGGGACATGAGTGGGGGCCTGCTGGCAGGTGCACCAGACTGCTGGGGGGTGGGGGTGCAAGGGGACATGAGTGGGGGCCTGCTGGCAGGTGCCCCTGACTGCTGGGGGGTGGGGGTGCAAGGGGACATGAGTGGGACATGAGTGGGGGCCTTCTGGAAGGTACCCCTGACTGGTGGGGGGTGGGGTACAAGGGGACATGAGTGGGGGCCTGCTGGAAGGTGCCCCTGACTGCTGGGGGGTGGGGTGCTGGGGGACATGAGTGGGGGCCTGATGGCAGGTGCCCCTGGCTGCTGGGGGGTGGGGGCGCAAGGGGACATGAGTGGGGGCCTGCTGGCAGGTGCCCCTGACTGCTGGGGGGTGGGGGTGCAGGGGGACATGAGTTGGTGATTGGTAGTGCAAGCTGACATGTGGCTTCGCAGGGGGGCATGTGCATGTTGGATGGGCTGCCTGCAGGACATGACCAGGGGTGCATGGTAGTCCCCTCTGGTGTGGGGTGCCTGCAGGTGCCGTGGAGGGTGTAGAGGGAACACCTGGGAGGACCCACACTGCCAATTCACGTGTAGGACTCCCTGCGCACCACCGAAATTCACGTACCCCACTCTGACAGCAAAATTGCGTGTGAAACTTCCTGCGAACCCCAGGAATTCACGTACCCCACTCGCACAGGCCCTTTCGCGTGTGAAACTTCCTGCGCACCCCAGGAATACACGTACCTCACTCGCACAGGCCCTTTCGCGTGTGAAATTTCCCGCGCACCCCAGGAATACACGTACCCCACTCGCACAGGGCAAATTGCGTGTGATACTTCCCGCGAACCCCAGTAATAGACATACCCCACTCGCACAGGCCCTATCGCGTGTGAAACTTCCTGCGCACCCCAGGAATACACGTACCCCATTCGCACAGGGCAAATCACATTTGAAACTTTCCGTGAACCCCAGTAATACACGAACCCCACTTTCACAGGGCCAATAGCGTGTGAAACTTCCCGCGAACCCCAGGAATACACGTACCCCTCTCGCGGAGGCCCTTTCGCGTGTGAAATTTCCCGCAAACCCCAGGAATGCATTTACTCCACTTGCACAGGCCCTTTCGCGTGTGAAACTTCCCGCGCACCCCAGGAATACACGTACCCCACTCGCACAGGGCAAATCGTGTGTGATACTTCGTGCGAACCCCAGTAATACACATACCCCACTCGCACAGGCCCTTTCGCGTTTGAAACTTCCCGCGCACCCCAGGAATACACGTACCTCACTCGCACAGGACCAATCAAGTGTGAAACTTCCCGCGAACCCCAGTAATACACATACCCCACTCGCACAGGCCCTTTTGCGTGTGAAACTTCCCACGCACCACAGGAATACACGTACCCCACTCGCACAGGCCAAATCGCGTGTGATACTTCCCGCGAACCCCACTTGCACAGACCCTTTCACGTTTGAAACTTCCTGCACACCCCAGGAATACACGTACCTCAATTGTACAGGGCCAATCACGTGTGAAACTTCCCGCAAACCCCAGTAATACACGTACCCCAGTCGCACAGGGCCAATGGCGTGTGAAACTTCCCGCGTACCCAGGGAATACACGTACCCCACTCGCACAGGGCCAATCGCGTGTGAAACTTCCTGCGCACCCCAGGAATACAAGTACCCCACTCGCACAGACCCTTTCACATGTGAAACTTCCCGCGAACCCCAATAATACATGTACCGCACTCACACATGGCCAATCACGTGTGAAACTTCCCGCAAACCCCAGTAATACACGTACTCTACTCGCACAGGCCCTTTCGTGTGTGAAACTTCCCGCGCACCCCAGTAATACACGTACCCCACTCACACAGGGCCATTCGTGTGTGAAACTTCCCGCAAACCCCAGGAATACACGTACCCCACTCGCACAGGGCCAATCGCGTGTGAAAATTCCAGCGCACTCCAGGAATACACGTACCCCACTCGCACAGGCCCTTTCACGTGTGAAACTTCCCGCAAACACCAGTAATACATCTACCCCACTCGCACTGGCCCTTTCGCATGTGAAACTTCCCACGCACCCCAGGAATACATGTACCCCACTTGCACAGGGCCAATCGCATGTGAAACTTCCCGCGCACCCCAGGAATACACGTACCCCACTCGCACAGGGCCAATCGCGTGTGAAACTTCCCGCGCACCCCAGGAATACACGTACCCCGCTCGCACAGGGCCAATCGCGTGCGAAACTTCCCGCGAACCCCAGGAATACACGTACCTCACTCGCACAGGCCCTTTCGCATGTGAAACTTCCCGCGCACCCCAGGAATACACGTACCCCACTCGCACAGGCCCTTTCGCGTGTGAAATTTCCCGCACACCCCAGGAATACACTTACCATGCTCGCACAGGGACAATCGCGTGCAAAACTTCCTGCGAACCCCAGGAATACACGTACCTCACTCGCACAGGCCCTTTCGCATGTGAAACTTCCCGCGCACCCCAGGAATACACGTACCCCACTCGCAAAGGCCCTTTCGCGTTTGAAACTTCCCGCGCACCCCAGGAATACACGTACCTCACTCGCACAGGGCCAATCACATTTGAAACTTCCCGCGAACACAGTAATACACGTACCCCACTCGCACAGGCCCTTTCGCGTGTGAAACTTCCCACGCACCACAGGAATACACGTACCCCACTCGCACAGGCCAAATCGCGTGTGATACTTCCCGCGAACCCCACTTGCACAGACCCTTTCGCGTTTGAAACTTCCTGCACACCCCAGGAATACACGTACCTCAATTGTACAGGGCCAATCACGTGTGAAACTTCCCGCACACCCCAGTAATACACGTAACCCAGTCGCACAGGGCCAATGGCGTGTGAAACTTCCCGCGTACCCAGGGAATACACGTACCCCACTCGCACAGGGCCAATCGCGTGTGAAACTTCCTGCGCACCCCAGGAATACACGTACCCCACTCGCACAGACCCTTTCACATGTGAAACTTCCCGCGAACCCCAATAATACACGTACCGCACTCACACATGGCCAATCACGTGTGAAACTTCCCGCAAACCCCAGTAATACACGTACTCTACTCGCACAGGCCCTTTCGTGTGTGAAACTTCCCGCGCACCCCAGTAATACACGTACCCCACTCACACAGGGCTATTCGTGTGTGAAACTTCCCGCAAACCCCAGGAATACACGTACCCCACTCGCACAGGGCCAATCGCGTGTGAAAATTCCAGCGCACTCCAGGAATACACGTACCCCACTCGCACAGGCCCTTTCACGTGTGAAACTTCCCGCAAACACCAGTAATACATCTACCCCACTCGCACTGGCCCTTTCGCGTGTGAAACTTCCCACGCACCCCAGGAATACATGTACCCCACTTGCACAGGGCCAATCGCATGTGAAACTTCCCGCGCACCCCAGGAATACACGTACCCCACTCGCACAGGGCCAATCGCGTGTGAAACTTCCCGCGCACCCCAGGAATACACGTACCCCGCTCGCACAGGGCCAATCACGTGCGAAACTTCCTGCGAACCCCAGGAATACACGTACCTCACTCGCACAGGCCCTTTCGCATGTGAAACTTCCCGCGCACCACAGGAATACACGTACCCCACTCGCACAGGCCCTTTCGCGTGTGAAATTTCCCGCACACCCCAGGAATACACGTACCATGCTCGCACAGGGACAATCGCGTGCGAAACTTCCTGCGAACCCCAGGAATACACGTACCTCACTCGCACAGGCCCTTTCGCATGTGAAACTTCCCGCGCACCCCAGGAATACACATACCCCACTCGCACAGGCCCTTTCGCGTTTGAAACTTCCCGCGCACCCCAGGAATACACGTACCTCACTCGCACAGGGACAATCACATTTGAAACTTCCCGCGAACCCAGTAATACACGTACCCCACTCGCACAGGCCCTTTCGCGTGTGAAACTTCCCGCGCACGCCAGGAATACACGTACCCCACTCGCACAGGGCAAATCGCGTGTGTTACGCGGAAACCTGTGCAGTTCCCTCTGGGACCACTGCAAAAGATTTAGGACTACAGGCGTTGGCGGTGAACCCACTTGGTAGCAGTCTGCACCACACAGATTCACGTGGTAGCTGTGGCTGAGCAGTCAGACTTCTCTCAAGAAAAGTTGAGCAGTATGTGGAGTATACAACATAGGGCAATTCTTCACAGCAAGACAAGCAAACACGCAACGATGCTTAGTGTAAATATATTAAGGTATTTATTTATAACAAAATGTCTATGAAAAAACACTAAGGCAAATCACGGCAAACAAATCAAACACAATTACTCTACGGAGTAGACGATCAATCCCCCTAGCAATATCGACAACTCTAGGTTCTACTGGTACCACTTATTTTCAGACAGGGGTGTATACCTCAACCCAGATGACACTCGAATATTAGTTAGGACAGGAGAGAAAAAGATTGGCAGGTTACGAAATCAACACAGTTCGATCCTATCGGATAAAATGTAAGGCAGGAAGGCAAGAATCACAATAGATCGTAAAGTTCAGAGGACAGGCCCACTCGGAGAGAGGCAAGGGGCGATGTCCCAAAAAGTCTCTAGTGGAGATGCATTCAAGTCTGTATTGCAAATTGTTATCGGTGGATTGAACCAGTTCAGAACAACGAATGAGAAAAGCTTGGAGGCGAGCCAACGGAACGGAGAGGATTAAGACACCTCACTCGAACCGATCGAAAGGGAAGCCAGGCAGACACAGTACCTTGTTGTGGAGGGCAGCTCCGGCGGGGGCAGTTGTTCCTGGTGGTGGATGCACGTTAGTTCTTTGCCAAGAGTAGAGATGATCTCGTCGTCGAAGAAAATGAAGTCCGGTGCACCACCAGGGAAGAGACCAGCCGTGGAGTGCTCCGTCACAAGGCACCACCTTTTGGTCGCGGTTCAGGGGTAGTGGCTATCCGGTTGCCGGGGTGCTTCTGCATGGGCAATTCGACCACCGCCTCCTGAGGCGAATAAAAAGCAAAGGGGACTGGTTGTTCCCACCAGTCAGGGGAAGAGACTCTCCGGCAGGGAGATCTCCTCTGTCGTCGGGAAGTGGTGAGTCGGTTCCGCAGGGCTCCACCGGAGGTGTCGTCGTACAGGTCGGCTCAGCGTTACCCTCGTCGGATTCTTAGGTCCTGTGGCGACTTCTGAAGATCCAGTCCCAAAAGCCCTGCTTTTATGCAGAAAACCCCCACTCATTCAGCCTAGCTGTCAATCAACACATGCTAAGTGGTGAGCGGGAAGGCTCACCACCTGGGCCAATCACTCCAGAGTGCGACCGGAGTTGGCAAGGCAACTCGGTCCAGGGAGCCTAAACCCCCTCCCACACCCCTGTGGTAACCCAGACAGAATGGCACCACTTTGGAGGGTCTCTGTACAGAGGCCCGCCGAAAGTGGAACAAAGGGCTCAACCTTTGGTTTAGGAGTCACAGAGACGAACACAGATGCCATTTTACAAACCACGTTCTGGCAGAAAATACCACTCGATAAACCTATTTAAGATAAGTAGATCGGTGGCACGTCAGAGATTAATGAGAAAAAGTATCAATCTCCAACAATGGGATGAGTCCCATAGGGTTATGCTCGGGGTTGAACATAACAAGTAGTTTCCACTGCCACCAGCCAAAACTCGACGAGGGGGGACGGGACAGTGCCCCCTCGAGTAACAGATCCAGGAGTAATCGAATTACCCTACTAGTACGTCCACAATAAGATGGCTTGTACTAGTACTAGTACGTCCACAATAAGATGGCTTGTACTAGTTCTGTTAGTAAATTTAGGTCTAGTAAAGCCAATGGTGACTTTACATGACCGGGGAGACAGTAGTCAGTCCCCGGGTATGGAGTCTATGGTGGGGACCCGCTAGGGCGCCCCCGTGTTACGGCACGTAGGGTGCGGTGTAACACACATAGAAAAACATATGAGACCCTATGGAGTAAAAGACCCCATAGCCCATCGAACACATTGACATTACAAAAGGAATTACCCACATACATGTCCAAGAGTGGGAGAAAAGAGTCTCACTCTTGGCAGGATGGAAAAAACAAACTCCAGAAATCCAGCAAAGCTGCTGGGGGACTCACTAGTTTAGGAAATTCAGCCTAAACAGAGAATTCTCCCTAACAGCGTGTGATACTTCCCGCGAACCCCAGTAATACACGTATCCCACTCACACAGGCCCTTTCGCGTTTGAAACATCCCGCGCACCCCAGGAATACACATACCTCACTCGCACAGGGCCAATCACTTGTGAAACTTTCTGCGAACCCCAGTAATACACGTACCCCACTCGCACAGGGCCAATGGCGTGTGAAACTTCCCTCGCACCCCAGGAATACACGTACCCCACTCGCACAGGGCCAATCGCGTGTGAAACTTCCCGCGAACCCCAGTAATACACGTACCCCACTCGCACAGGCCCTTTCGCGTGTGAAACTTCCTGCGCACCCCAGGAATACACGTACCCCACTCGCACAGGGCAAATTGCGTGTGATACTTGCCGCGAACCCCAGTAATACACGTACCCCACTTGCACAGGCCCTTTCGTGTGTGAAACTTCCCGCGCACCCCAGGAATACACGTACCCCACTCGCACAGGCCCTTTTGCGTGTGAAATTTCCCGCGCACCCAGGAATACACGTACCCCACTCGCACAGGGCCAATCGGGTGTGAAACTTCCCCCGAACCCCAGTAATACACGTACCCCACTCGCACAGGCCCTTTCTCGTGTGAAACTTCCCGCGCACCCCAGGAATACACGTACCCCACTCGCACAGGCCCTATCGTATGTGAAACTTCCCGCGCACCCCAGGAATACACGTACCCCACTCGCACAGGGCATTTCGCGTGTGATACTTCCCGCGAACCCCAGTAATACACATACCCCACTCGCACAGGCCCTTTTGCGTGTGAAATTTCCCGCGCACCCAGGAATACACGTACCCCACTCGCACAGGGCCAATCGGGTGTGAAACTTCCCCCGAACCCCAGTAATACACGTACCCCACTCGCACAGGCCCTTTCTCGTGTGAAACTTCCCGCGAACCCCAGTAATACACGTACCCCACTCGCACAGTCCCTTTTGCGTGTGAAACTTCCCACGCACCACAGGAATACACGTACCCCACTCGCACAGGGCAAATCGCATGTGATACTTCCCGCAAACCCCAGTAACACATGTACCCCACTGGCACAGGCCCTTTCGCGTTTGAAACTTCCCACGCACCCCAGGAATACACGTACCTCACTCACACAGGGCCAATCACGTGTGAAACTTCCCGCGAACCCCAGTAATACACGTACCCCACTCGCACATGGACAATGGCGTGTGAAACTTCCTGCGCACCCCAGGAATACACGTACCCCACTCGCACAGGGCCAAACGTGTGTGATTCTTCCCACGCACCCCAGGAATACACGTACCCACCCGCACAGGCCCTTTCACGTTTGAAAATTCCCGCGCACCCCAGGAATACACGTACCCCACTCGCACAGCGCCAATCGCGTGTGAAACTTCCCGCGAACCCCAAAAATACACGTACCCCACTCACACTGGGCCAATCGCGTGTGAAACTTCCTGCGCACCTCAGGAATACACGTACCCCACTCGCACAGGCACTTTCATGTGTGAAACTTCCCACGCACCCCAGGAATACACGTACTCCACTCACACAGGGCCAATCACGTGTGAAACTTCCCGCGAACCCCAGTAAGACACGTACTCCACTCGCACAGGCCCTTTCGTGTGTGAAACTTCCTGCGAACCCCAGGAATACACGTACCCCACTCGCACAGGGCCAATCGCGTTTGAAACTTCCCACGCACCCCAGGAATACATGTACCCCACTCGCACAGGTCCAATCGCGTGTGAAACTTCCCGCGAACCCCAGCAATACACGTACCTCACTCGCACATGCCCTTTCGCGTGTGAAACTTCCCGCGAACCCCAGTAATACATGTACCCCACTCGCACTGGCCCTTTCGCGTGTGAAACTTCCCATGCACCCCAGGAATATACGTACACCACTCGCACAGGGCCAATCGCGTGTTAAACTTCCCGCGCACCCCAGGAATACACGTACCCCACTCGCACAGGGCCAATCGCGTGTGAAACTTCCAGCGCACTCCAGGAATACACGTACCCCGCTCGCACAGGGCCAATCGCGTGCGAAACTTCCCGCGAACCCCAGGAATACACGTACCCCACTCGCACAGGCCCTTTCGCATGTGAAACTTCCCGCGCACCCCAGGAATAAACGTACCCCACTCGCACAGGCCATTTCGCGTGTGATACTTCCCGCGCACCCCAGAAATACACGTACCCCACTCGCACAGGGCAAATCGCGTGTGATACTTCCTGCGAACCCCAGTAATACACTTACCCCACTTGCACAGGGCCAATGGTGTGTGAAACTTCCCGCGCACCCCAGGAATACACGTACCCCACTCGCACAGGGCCAATCACGTGTGAAACTTCCCGTGCACCCCAGGAATACACGTACCCCACTCGCACAGGCCCTTTCATGTTTGAAACTTCCCGCGCACCCCAGGAATACACGTACCCCACTCACACACGGCCAATCACGTGTGAAATTTCCTGCGAACCCCAGTAATACATGTACCCCACTCACACAGGGCCAATCGCGTGTGAAACTTCCCACACACCCCAGCAATACACGTACCCCACTCGCACAGGCCCTTTTGCGTGTGAAACATCCCGCGCACCCCAGGAATACACATACTCCACTCGCACAGGGCCCATCACGTTTGAAACTTCCTGTGAACCCCAGTAATACACGTACTCCACTCGCACAGGTCCTTTTGTGTGTGAAACTTCCCGCGCACCCTAGAAATACACGTACCCCACTCGCACAGGGCAAATCGCGTGTGATACTTCCTGCGAACCCCAGTAATACACTTACCCCACTTGCACAGGGCCAATGGTGTGTGAAACTTCCCGCGCACCCCAGGAATACACGTACCCCACTCGCACAGGGCAATCACGTGTGAAACTTCCCGTGCACCCCAGGAATACACGTACCCCACTCGCACAGGCCCTTTCATGTTTGAAACTTCCCGCGCACCCCAGGAATACACGTACCCCACTCACACAGGGCCAATCGCGTGTGAAATTTCCTGCGAACCCCAGTAATACATGTACCCCACTCACACAGGGCCAATCGCGTGTGAAACTTCCCACACACCCCAGGAATACACGTACCCCACTCGCACAGGCCCTTTTGCGTGTGAAACGTCCCGCGCACCCCAGGAATACACATACCCCACTCGCACAGGGCCCATCACGTGTGAAACTTCCTGTGAACCCCAGTAATACACGTACTCCACTCGCACAGGTCCTTTTGTGTGTGAAACTTCCCGCGCACCCCAGTAATACACATATCCCACTCGCACAAGGCCAATCGCATGTGAAACTTCCCGCGAACCCCAGGAATACACGTACGCCACTCGCACAGGGCCAATCGCGTGTGACACTTCCCGCGCACCCCAGGAATACACGTACCCCACTCGCACAGGGCCTATTGTGTGTGAAACTTCCCGCAAACCCCAGGAAACAGGCACCCCACTCGCAGAGGCCCTTTCGCGTGTGAAACTTCCCACGAACCCCAGTAATACATGTACCCCACTCGAACTGGCCCTTTCACGTGTGAAACTTCCCGCGAACCCCAGGAATACACGTACCCCACTCGCACCGGCCCTTTCGTGTGTGAAACTTCCCACGCACCCCAGGAATACAAGTACCCCACTCGCACAGGCCCTTTCGCATGTGAAATTTCTAGCGCACCCCAGGAATACACGTACCCCACTCGCACAGGGCCAATCGCGTGTGAAACTTCCCGCACACCCCAGGAATACACGTACCCCACTCGCACAGGGCAAATCGCATGTGATACTTCCCGCGAACCCCAGTAATACACGTACCCCACTCGCACAGGGCAAATCGCATGTGATACTTCCCGCGAACCCCAGTAATACACGTATCCCACTCGCACAGGCCCTTTCGCGTTTGAAACTTCCCGTGCACCCCAGGAATACACTTACCTCACTCGCACAGGGCCAATCACATTTGAAACTTCCCGCGAACCCCAGTAATACACGTACCCCACTCACACAGGCCCTTTCGTGTGTGAAACTTCCTGCACACCCCAGTAATACACGTACCCCACTCGCACAGGGCCAATGGCGTGTGAAACTTCCCGTGCACCCCAGGAATACACGTAACCCACTCGCACAGGGACAATTGTTTGTGAAACTTCCCGCGCACCCCAGGAATACACGTACCCCACTCGCAAAGGCCCTATCACGTTTGAAACTTCCCGCGCACCCCAGGAATACACGTTCCCCACTCGCACAGGGTCAATCGCATGTGAAACTTCCCGCACACCCCAGGAATACACGTACCCCACTCGCACAGGCCCTTTCGCATGTGATACTTCCCGCGCACCCCAGGAATACACTTACCCCACTTGCACAGGGCCAATCACGTGTGAAACTTCCCGCAAACCCCAGTAATACACGTACTCCACTCGCAACAGGCCCTTTCGAGTGTGAAAGTTCCGGCGCTCCCCAAAATTACATGTACCCCACTCACACAGGGCCAATCGCGTGTGAAACTTCCTGCGCACCTCAGGAATACACATACCCCACTCACACAGTGCCAATCACGTGTGAAACTTCCCGCGAACGAAGGAATCCACGTACCCCACTAGCACAGGGCCAATCGCGTGTGAAACTTCCTGCGCACCCCAGGAATACATGTACCCCACTCGCACAGGGCCAATCGCGTGTGAAACTTCCCGCGAACGAAGGAATCCACGTACCCCACTAGCACAGGGCCAATCGCGTGTGAAACTTCCCGCGCACCCCAGGAATACATGTACCCCACTCGCACAGGGCAAATCGCGTGTGAAACTTCCCGCGAACCCCGGCAATACACGTACCCCACTCGCACAGGCCCTTTCGCGTGTGAAACTTCCCACGAACCCCAGTAATACATGTACCTCACTCGCACTGGCCCTTTCGCGTGTGAAACTTCCCACGCACCCCAGGAATATACGTACGCCACTCGCACAGGGCCAATCGCGTGTGAAACTTCCTGCGCACCCCAGGAATACATGTACCCCACTCGCACAGGGCCAATCGGGTGTGAAACTTCCCCCGAACCCCAGTAATACACGTACCCCACTCGCACAGGCCCTTTCTCGTGTGAAACTTCCCGCGCACCCCAGGAATACACGTACCCCACTCGCACAGGCCCTATCGTATGTGAAACTTCCCGCGCACCCCAGGAATACACGTACCCCACTCGCACAGGGCATTTCGCGTGTGATACTTCCCGCGAACCCCAGTAATACACATACCCCACTCGCACAGGCCCTTTTGCGTGTGAAATTTCCCGCGCACCCAGGAATACACGTACCCCACTCGCACAGGGCCAATCGGGTGTGAAACTTCCCCCGAACCCCAGTAATACACGTACCCCACTCGCACAGGCCCTTTCTCGTGTGAAACTTCCCGCGAACCCCAGTAATACACGTACCCCACTCGCACAGTCCCTTTTGCGTGTGAAACTTCCCACGCACCACAGGAATACACGTACCCCACTCGCACAGGGCAAATCGCATGTGATACTTCCCGCAAACCCCAGTAACACATGTACCCCACTGGCACAGGCCCTTTCGCGTTTGAAACTTCCCACGCACCCCAGGAATACACGTACCTCACTCACACAGGGCCAATCACGTGTGAAACTTCCCGCGAACCCCAGTAATACACGTACCCCACTCGCACATGGACAATGGCGTGTGAAACTTCCTGCGCACCCCAGGAATACACGTACCCCACTCGCACAGGGCCAAACGTGTGTGATTCTTCCCACGCACCCCAGGAATACACGTACCCACCCGCACAGGCCCTTTCACGTTTGAAAATTCCCGCGCACCCCAGGAATACACGTACCCCACTCGCACAGCGCCAATCGCGTGTGAAACTTCCCGCGAACCCCAAAAATACACGTACCCCACTCACACTGGGCCAATCGCGTGTGAAACTTCCTGCGCACCTCAGGAATACACGTACCCCACTCGCACAGGCACTTTCATGTGTGAAACTTCCCACGCACCCCAGGAATACACGTACTCCACTCACACAGGGCCAATCACGTGTGAAACTTCCCGCGAACCCCAGTAAGACACGTACTCCACTCGCACAGGCCCTTTCGTGTGTGAAACTTCCTGCGAACCCCAGGAATACACGTACCCCACTCGCACAGGGCCAATCGCGTTTGAAACTTCCCACGCACCCCAGGAATACATGTACCCCACTCGCACAGGTCCAATCGCGTGTGAAACTTCCCGCGAACCCCAGCAATACACGTACCTCACTCGCACATGCCCTTTCGCGTGTGAAACTTCCCGCGAACCCCAGTAATACATGTACCCCACTCGCACTGGCCCTTTCGCGTGTGAAACTTCCCATGCACCCCAGGAATATACGTACACCACTCGCACAGGGCCAATCGCGTGTTAAACTTCCCGCGCACCCCAGGAATACACGTACCCCACTCGCACAGGGCCAATCGCGTGTGAAACTTCCAGCGCACTCCAGGAATACACGTACCCCGCTCGCACAGGGCCAATCGCGTGCGAAACTTCCCGCGAACCCCAGGAATACACGTACCCCACTCGCACAGGCCCTTTCGCATGTGAAACTTCCCGCGCACCCCAGGAATAAACGTACCCCACTCGCACAGGCCATTTCGCGTGTGATACTTCCCGCGCACCCCAGAAATACACGTACCCCACTCGCACAGGGCAAATCGCGTGTGATACTTCCTGCGAACCCCAGTAATACACTTACCCCACTTGCACAGGGCCAATGGTGTGTGAAACTTCCCGCGCACCCCAGGAATACACGTACCCCACTCGCACAGGGCCAATCACGTGTGAAACTTCCCGTGCACCCCAGGAATACACGTACCCCACTCGCACAGGCCCTTTCATGTTTGAAACTTCCCGCGCACCCCAGGAATACACGTACCCCACTCACACACGGCCAATCACGTGTGAAATTTCCTGCGAACCCCAGTAATACATGTACCCCACTCACACAGGGCCAATCGCGTGTGAAACTTCCCACACACCCCAGCAATACACGTACCCCACTCGCACAGGCCCTTTTGCGTGTGAAACATCCCGCGCACCCCAGGAATACACATACTCCACTCGCACAGGGCCCATCACGTTTGAAACTTCCTGTGAACCCCAGTAATACACGTACTCCACTCGCACAGGTCCTTTTGTGTGTGAAACTTCCCGCGCACCCTAGAAATACACGTACCCCACTCGCACAGGGCAAATCGCGTGTGATACTTCCTGCGAACCCCAGTAATACACTTACCCCACTTGCACAGGGCCAATGGTGTGTGAAACTTCCCGCGCACCCCAGGAATACACGTACCCCACTCGCACAGGGCAATCACGTGTGAAACTTCCCGTGCACCCCAGGAATACACGTACCCCACTCGCACAGGCCCTTTCATGTTTGAAACTTCCCGCGCACCCCAGGAATACACGTACCCCACTCACACAGGGCCAATCGCGTGTGAAATTTCCTGCGAACCCCAGTAATACATGTACCCCACTCACACAGGGCCAATCGCGTGTGAAACTTCCCACACACCCCAGGAATACACGTACCCCACTCGCACAGGCCCTTTTGCGTGTGAAACGTCCCGCGCACCCCAGGAATACACATACCCCACTCGCACAGGGCCCATCACGTGTGAAACTTCCTGTGAACCCCAGTAATACACGTACTCCACTCGCACAGGTCCTTTTGTGTGTGAAACTTCCCGCGCACCCCAGTAATACACATATCCCACTCGCACAAGGCCAATCGCATGTGAAACTTCCCGCGAACCCCAGGAATACACGTATGCCACTCGCACAGGGCCAATCGCGTGTGACACTTCCCGCGCACCCCAGGAATACACGTACCCCACTCGCACAGGGCCTATTGTGTGTGAAACTTCCCGCAAACCCCAGGAAACAGGCACCCCACTCGCAGAGGCCCTTTCGCGTGTGAAACTTCCCACGAACCCCAGTAATACATGTACCCCACTCGAACTGGCCCTTTCACGTGTGAAACTTCCCGCGAACCCCAGGAATACACGTACCCCACTCGCACCGGCCCTTTCGTGTGTGAAACTTCCCACGCACCCCAGGAATACAAGTACCCCACTCGCACAGGCCCTTTCGCATGTGAAATTTCTAGCGCACCCCAGGAATACACGTACCCCACTCGCACAGGGCCAATCGCGTGTGAAACTTCCCGCACACCCCAGGAATACACGTACCCCACTCGCACAGGGCAAATCGCATGTGATACTTCCCGCGAACCCCAGTAATACACGTACCCCACTCGCACAGGGCAAATCGCATGTGATACTTCCCGCGAACCCCAGTAATACACGTATCCCACTCGCACAGGCCCTTTCGCGTTTGAAACTTCCCGTGCACCCCAGGAATACACTTACCTCACTCGCACAGGGCCAATCACATTTGAAACTTCCCGCGAACCCCAGTAATACACGTACCCCACTCACACAGGCCCTTTCGTGTGTGAAACTTCCTGCACACCCCAGTAATACACGTACCCCACTCGCACAGGGCCAATGGCGTGTGAAACTTCCCGTGCACCCCAGGAATACACGTAACCCACTCGCACAGGGACAATCGTTTGTGAAACTTCCCGCGCACCCCAGGAATACACGTACCCCACTCGCAAAGGCCCTATCACGTTTGAAACTTCCCGCGCACCCCAGGAATACACGTTCCCCACTCGCACAGGGTCAATCGCATGTGAAACTTCCCGCACACCCCAGGAATACACGTACCCCACTCGCACAGGCCCTTTCGCATGTGATACTTCCCGCGCACCCCAGGAATACACTTACCCCACTTGCACAGGGCCAATCACGTGTGAAACTTCCCGCAAACCCCAGTAATACACGTACTCCACTCGCAACAGGCCCTTTCGAGTGTGAAAGTTCCGGCGCTCCCCAAAATTACATGTACCCCACTCACACAGGGCCAATCGCGTGTGAAACTTCCTGCGCACCTCAGGAATACACATACCCCACTCACACAGTGCCAATCACGTGTGAAACTTCCCGCGAACGAAGGAATCCACGTACCCCACTAGCACAGGGCCAATCGCGTGTGAAACTTCCTGCGCACCCCAGGAATACATGTACCCCACTCGCACAGGGCCAATCGCGTGTGAAACTTCCCGCGAACGAAGGAATCCACGTACCCCACTAGCACAGGGCCAATCGCGTGTGAAACTTCCCGCGCACCCCAGGAATACATGTACCCCACTCGCACAGGGCAAATCGCGTGTGAAACTTCCCGCGAACCCCGGCAATACACGTACCCCACTCGCACAGGCCCTTTCGCGTGTGAAACTTCCCACGAACCCCAGTAATACATGTACCTCACTCGCACTGGCCCTTTCGCGTGTGAAACTTCCCACGCACCCCAGGAATATACGTACGCCACTCGCACAGGGCCAATCGCGTGTGAAACTTCCTGCGCACCCCAGGAATACATGTACCCCACTCGCACAGGGCAAATCGCGTGTGAAACTTCCCGCGAACCCCGGCAATACACGTACCCCACTCGCACAGGCCCTTTCGCGTGTGAAACTTCCCACGAACCCCAGTAATACATGTACCCCACTCGCACTGGCCCTTTCGCGTGTGAAACTTCCCACGCACCCCAGGAATATACGTACGCCACTCGCACAGGGCCAATCGCGTGTGAAACTTCCAGCGCACCCCAGGAATACACGTACCCCACTCGCACAGGCCCTTTCGCGTGTGATACTTCCCGCGCACCCCAGAAATACACGTACCCCACTCGCACAGGGCAAATCGCGTGTGATACTTCCTGCAAACCCCAGTAATACACGTACCCCACTCACACAGGCCCTTTCGCGTTTGAAACTTCCCGCGCACCCCAGGAATACACATACCTCACTCGCACAGGGCCAATCACGTGTGAAACTTTCTGCGAACCCCAGTAATACACTTACCCCACTTGCACAGGGCCAATGGTGTGTGAAACTTCCTGCGCACCCCAGGAATACACGTACCCCACTCGCACAGGGCCAATCACGTGTGAAACTTCCCGTGCACCCCAGGAATACATGTACCCCACTCGCACAGGCCCTTTCATGTTTGAAACTTCCCGCGCACCCCAGGAATACACGTACCCCACTCACACAGGGCCAATCGGGTGTGAAATTTCCTGCGAACCCCAGTAATACATGTACCCCACTCACACAGGGCCAATCGCGTGTGAAACTTCCCACACACCCCAGGAATACACGTACCCCACTCGCACAGGCCCTTTTGCATGTGAAACGTCCCGCTCACCCCAGGAATACACATACCCCACTCGCACAGGGCCGATCACGTGTGAAACTTCCCGCAAACCCCAGTAATACACGTACTCCACTCGCAACAGGCCCTTTCGAGTGTGAAAGTTCCGGCGCTCCCCAAAATTACATGTACCCCACTCACACAGGGCCAATCGCGTGTGAAACTTCCTGCGCACCTCAGGAATACACATGCCCCACTCACACAGTGCCAATCACGTGTGAAACTTCCCGCGAACGAAGGAATCCACGTACCCCACTAGCACAGGGCCAATCGCGTGTGAAACTTCCTGCGCACCCCAGGAATACATGTACCCCACTCGCACAGGGCCAATCGCGGGTGAAACTTCCCGCGAACGAAGGAATCCACGTACCCCACTAGCACAGGGCCAATCGCGTGTGAAACTTCCCGCGCACCCCAGGAATACATGTACCCCACTCGCACAGGGCAAATCGCGTGTGAAACTTCCAGCGAACCCCGGCAATACACGTACCCTACTCGCACAGGCCCTTTCGCGTGTGAAACTTCCCACGAACCCCAGTAATACATGTACCCCACTCGCACTGGCCCTTTCGCGTGTGAAACTTCCCACGCACCCCAGGAATATACGTACGCCACTCGCACAGGGCCAATCGCGTGTGAAACTTCCTGCGAACCCCAGGAATACACGTACCCCACTCGCACAGGCCCTTTCGCATGTGAAAGTTCCAGCGCACCCCAGGAATACACGTACCCCACTCGCACAGGCCCTTTCGCGTGTGATACTTCCCGCGCACCCCAGAAATACACGTACCCCACTCGCACAGGGCAAATCGCGTGTGATACTTCCTGCAAACCCCAGTAATACACGTACCCCACTCACACAGGCCCTTTCGCGTTTGAAACTTCCCGCGCACCCCAGGAATACACATACCTCACTCGCACAGGGCCAATCACGTGTGAAACTTTCTGCGAACCCCAGTAATACACTTACCCCACTTGCACAGGGCCAATGGTGTGTGAAACTTCCTGCGCACCCCAGGAATACACGTACCCCACTCGCACAGGGCCAATCACGTGTGAAACTTCCCGTGCACCCCAGGAATACATGTACCCCACTCGCACAGGCCCTTTCATGTTTGAAACTTCCCGCGCACCCCAGGAATACACGTACCCCACTCACACAGGGCCAATCGGGTGTGAAATTTCCTGCGAACCCCAGTAATACATGTACCCCACTCACACAGGGCCAATCGCGTGTGAAACTTCCCACACACCCCAGGAATACACGTACCCCACTCGCACAGGCCCTTTTGCATGTGAAACGTCCCGCTCACCCCAGGAATACACATACCCCACTCGCACAGGGCCCATCACGTGTGAAACTTCCTGCGAACCCCAGTAATACACGTACTCCACTCGCACAGGTCCTTTTGTGTGTGAAACTTCCCGCGCACCCCAGTAATACACATATCCCACTCGCACAAGGCCAATCGCATGTGAAACTTCCCGCGAACCCCAGGAATACACGTACGCCACTCGCACAGGGCCAATCGCGTGTGACACTTCCCGCGCACCCCAGGAATACACGTACCCCACTCGCACAGGGCCTATTGTGTGTGAAACTTCCCGCAAACCCCAGGAATACAGGCACCCCACTCGCAGAGGCCCTTTCGCGTGTGAAACTTCCCATGAACCCCAGTAATACATGTACCCCACTCGAACTGGCCCTTTCACGTGTGAAACTTCCCGCGAACCCCAGGAATACATGTACCCCACTCGCACCGGCCCTTTCGTGTGTGAAACTTCCCACGCACCCCAGAAATACAAGTACCCCACTCGCACAGGCCCTTTCGCATGTGAAATTTCTAGCGCACCCCAGGAATACACGTACCCCACTCGCACAGGGCTAATCGCATGTGAAACTTCCCACATACCCCAGGAATACACGTACCCCACTCGCACAGGGCAAATCGCATGTGATACTTCCCGCGAACCCCAGTAATACACGTACCCCACTCGCACAGGGCAAATCGCATGTGATACTTCCCGCGAACCCCAGTAATACACGTATCGTACTCGCACAGGCCCTTTCGCGTGTGAAACTTCCCGTGCACCCCAGGAATACACTTACCTCACTCGCACAGGGCCAATCACATTTGAAACTTCCCGCGAACCCCAGTAATACACGTACCCCACTCACACAGGCCCTTTCGTGTGTGAAACTTCCTGCGCACCCCAGTAATACACGTACCCCACTCGCACAGGGCCAATGGCGTGTGAAACTTCCCGTGCACCCCAGGAATACACGTAACCCACTCGCACAGGGACAATCGTTTGTGAAACTTCCTGCGCACCCCAGGAATACACGTACCCCACTCGCACAGGCCCTATCACGTTTGAAACTTCCCGCGCACCCCAGGAATACACGTTCCCCACTCGCACAGGGTCAATCGCATGTGAAACTTCCCGCACACCCCAGGAATACACGTACCCCACTCGCACAGGCCCTTTCGCATGTGATACTTCCCGCTCACCCCAGGAATACACTTACCCCACTTGCACAGGGCCAATCACGTGTGAAACTTCCCGCAAACCCCAGTAATACACGTACTCCACTCGCAACAGGCCCTTTCGAGTGTGAAAGTTCCGGCGCTCCCCAAAATTACATGTACCCCACTCACACAGGGCTAATCGCGTGTGAAGCTTCCTGCGCACCTCAGGAATACACGTACCCCACTTGCACAGGCCCTTTCATGTGAGAAACTTCCCACGCACCCCAGGAATACACGTACCCCACTCACACAGTGCCAATCACGTGTGAAACTTCCCGCGAACCAAGGAACCCACGTACCCCACTAGCACAGGGCCAATCGCGTGTGAAACTTCCCGCGCACCCCAGGAATACATGTACCCCACTCGCACAGGGCCAATCGCGTGTGAAACTTCCCGCGAACCCCGGCAATACACGTACCCCACTCGCACAGGCCCTTTCGCGTGTGAAACTTCCCACGAACCCCAGTAATACATATACCCCACTCGCACTGGCCCTTTCGCGTGTGAAACTTCCCACGCACCCCAGGAATATGCCTACGCCACTCGCACAGGGCCAATCGCGTGTGAAACTTCCCGCGCACCCCAGGAATACACGTACCCCACTCGCACAGGGCCAATCGCGTGTGAAACTTCCAGCGCACCCCAGGAATACACGTACCCCGCTCGCACAGGGCCAATCGCATCCGAAACTTCCCGCGAAGCCCAGGAATACACGTACCCCACTCGCACAGGCCCTTTCGCATGTGAAACTTCCCGCTCACCCCAGGAATACATATACCCCACTCGCACAGGCCTTTTTGCGTGTGAAATTTCCTGCGCACCCTAGGAATACACGTACCCCACTCGCACAGGGCCAATCACGTGTGAAACTTCCTGCAAACCCCAGGAATACACGTACCCCACTCGCACAGGGCAAATCGCATGTGATACTTCCCGCGAACCCCAGTAATACACGTACCCCACTCGCACAGGCCCTTTCGCGTTTGAAACTTCCCGCGCACCCCAGGAATACACGTACCTCACTCGCACAGGGCCAATCACATTTTAAACTTCCCGCAAACCCCAGCAATACACGTACCCCACTCGCACAGACCCTTTCGCATGTGAAACTTCCCGCGCACCTCAGGAATACACGTACCCCACTCGCACAGGGCAAATCACGTGTGATACTTCCCGCGAAACCCAGTAATACACGTACCCCACTCACACAGGCCCTTTCGCATTTCAAACTTCCCGCGCACCCCAGGAATACACATACCTCACTCGCACAGGGCCAATCACATGTGAAACTTCCTGCGAACCCCAGTAATACACGTACCCCACTCGCACAGGGCCAATGGCGTGTGAAACTTCTCGCGCACCCCAGGAATAGACGTACCCCACTCGCACAGGGACAATCGCATGTGAAACTTCCGGCGCACCCCATGAATACACGTACCCCACTCGCACAGGCCCTTTCATGTTTGAAACTTCCCATGCACCCCAGGAATACACGTACCCCACTCACACAGGGCCAATAGCATGTGAAACTTCCTGCAAACCCCAGTAATACATGTACCCCCCTCACACAGGGCCAATCGCGTGTGAAACTTCCCACACACCCCAGGAATACACGTACCCCACTCGCACAGGCCCTTTTGTGTGTGAAACGTCCCGCGCTCCCCTGGAATACACGTACCCCACTCGCACAGGGCCAATCACGTGTGAAACTTCCCGAGAACCCCAGTAATACACGTACTCCACTCGCACAGGCCCTTTTGTGTGTGAAACTTCCCGCGCACCCCAGTAATACACATACCCCACTCGCACAATGCCAATCGCGTTTGAAATTTCCCGCGCACCCCAGGAATACACATACCTCACTCGCACAGGGCCAATCACGTGTGAAACTTTCTGCGAACCCCAGTAATACACGTACCCCACTCGCACAGGTCCAATGGCGTGTGCAACTTCTCGCGAACCCCAGGAATACACGTACCCCACTTGCACAGGCCCTTTCATGTGTGAAACTTCCCGCGCACCCCAGGAATACACGTACCCCACTCGCACAGGCCCTTTTGCGTGTGAAATTTCCTGCGCACCCCAGGAATACACATACCCCACTCACACAGGGCCAATCACGTGTGAAACTTCCCGCAAACCCCAGTAATACACGTACTCCACTCGCAACAGGCCCTTTCGTGTGTGAAATTTCCGGCGCTCCCCAAAATTACATGTACCCCACTCACACAGGGCCAATCGCGTGTGAAACTTCCTGCGCACCTCAGGAATACACGTACCCCACTTGCACAGGCCCTTTCGTGTGTGAAACTTCCCGCGCACCCCAGGAATACACGTACCCCACTCGCACAGGCACTTTTGCGTGTGAAATTTCCTGCGCACCCCAGGAATACACATACCCCACTCACACAGGGCCAATCACGTGTGAAACTTCCCGCAAACCCCAGTAATACACGTACTCCACTCGCAACAGGCCCTTTCGTGTGTGAAATTTCCGGCGCTCCCCAAAATTACATGTACCCCACTCACACAGGGCCAATCGCGTGTGAAACTTCCTGCGCACCTCAGGAATACACGTACCCCACTTGCATAGGCCCTTTCATGTGAGAAACTTCCCACGCACCCCAGGAATACACGTACCCCACTCGCACAGGCCCTTTTGTGTGTGAAACGTCCCGCGCACCCCAGGAATACACGTACCCCACTCGCACAGGGCCAATCACGTGTGAAACTTCCCGAGAACCCCAGTAATACACGTACTCCACTCGCACAGGCCCTTTTGTGTGTGAAACTTCCCGCGCACACAGTAATACACATACCCCACTCGCACAATGCCAATCGCGTTTGAAATTTCCCGCGCACCCCAGGAATACACATACCTCACTCGCACAGGGCCAATCACGTGTGAAACTTTCTGCGAACCCCAGTAATACACGTACCCCACTCGCACAGGGCCAATGGCGTGTGCAACTTCTCGCGAACCCCAGGAATACACGTACCCCACTTGCACAGGCCCTTTCGTGTGTGAAACTTCCCGCGCACCCCAGGAATACACGTACCCCACTCACACAGTGCCAATCACGTGTGAAACTTCCCGTGAACCCCAGTAAGACACGTACTCCACTCGCACAGGCCCTTTCGTGTGTGAAACTTCCCGTGCACTCCAGTAATACACGTACCGCACTTGCACAGGGCCAATCGCGTGTGAAACTTCCCGCGAACCAAGGAATCCACGTACCCCACTAGCACAGGGCCAATCGCGTGTGAAACTTCCCGCGCACCCCAGGAATACACTTACCCCACTTGCACAGGGCCAATCACGTGTGAAACTTCCCGCAAACCCCAGTAATACACGTACTCCACTCGCAACAGGCCCTTTCGTGTGTGAAATTTCCGGCGCTCCCCAAAATTACATGTACCCCACTCACACGGGGCCAATCGCGTATGAAACTTCCTGCGCACCTCAGGAATACACGTACCCCACTTGCACAGGCCCTTTCATGTGAGAAAATTCCCACGCACCCCAGGAATACACGTACCCCACTCACACAGTGCCAATCACGTGTGAAACTTCCCGTGAACCCCAGTAAGACACATACTCCACTCGCACAGGCCCTTTCGTGTGTGAAACTTCCCGTGCACCCCAGGAATACACGTACCCCGCTCGCACAGGGCCAATCGCATCCGAAACTTCCCGCGAAGCCCAGGAATACACGTACCCACTCGCACAGGCCCTTTCGCATGTGAAACTTCCCGCTCACCCCAGGAATACATATACCCCACTCGCACAGGCCCTTTTGCGTGTGAAATTTCCTGCGCACCCTAGGAATACACGTACCCCACTCGCACAGGGCCAATCATGTGTGAAACTTCCTGCAAACCCCAGGAATACATGTACCCCACTCGCACAGGGCAAATCGCATGTGATACTTCCCGCGAACCCCAGTAATACACATACCCCACTCGCACAGGCCCTTTCGCGTTTGAAACTTCCCGCGCACCCCAGGAATACACGTACCTCACTCGCACAGGGCCAATCACATTTTAAACTTCCCGCAAACCCCAGCAATACACGTACCCCACTCGCACAGGCCCTTTCGCATGTGAAACTTCCCGCGCACCTCAGGAATACACGTACCCCACTCGCACAGGGCAAATCACGTGTGATACTTCCCGCAAAACCCAGTAATACACGTACCCCACTCACACAGGCCCTTTCGCGTTTCAAACTTCCCGCGCACCCCAGGAATACACATACCTCACTCGCACAGGGCCAATCACATGTGAAACTTCCTGCGAACCCCAGTAATACACGTACCCCACTCGCACAGGGCCAATGACGTGTGAAACTTCTCGCGCACCCCAGGAATACACGTACCCCACTCGCACAGGGACAATCGCATGTGAAACTTCCCGCGCACCCCAGGAATACACATACCCCACTTGCACAGGCCCTTTCACGTTTGAAACTTCCCGTGCACCCCAGGAATACACGTACCCCACTCACACAGGGCCAATAGTATGTGAAACTTCCTGCAAACCCCAGTAATACATGTACCCCCCTCACACAGGGTCAATCGCGTTTGAAACTTCCCACACACCCCAGGAATACACATACCCCACTCGCACAGGCCCTTTTGTGTGTGAAACGTCCCGCGCACCCCAGGAATACATGTACCCCACTCGCACAGGGCTTATCACGTGTGAAACTTCCCGAGAACCCCAGTAATACACATACTCCACTCGCACAGGCCCTTTTGTGTGTGAAACTTCCCGCGCACCCCAGTAATACACATACCCCACTCGCACAATGCCAATCGCGTTTGAAATTTCCTGCGCACCCCAGGAATACACATACCTCACTCGCACAGGGCCAATCACGTGTGAAACTTTCTGCGAATCCCAGTAATACACGTATCCCACTCGCACAGGGCCAATGGCGTGTGAAACTTCTCGCGAACCCCAGGAATACACGTACCCCACTTGCACAGGCCCTTTCGTGTGTGAAACTTCCCGCGCACCCCAGGAATACACGTACCCCACTCGCACAGGCCTTTTTGCGTGTCAAATTTCCTGCGCACCCCAGGAATACACGTACCCCACTCGCACAGGGCCAATCACGTGTGAAACTTCCCGCAAACCCCAGTAATACACGTACTCCACTCGCAACAGGCCCTTTCGTGTGTGAAAGTTCCGGCGCTCCCCAAAATTACATGTACCCCACTCACACAGGGCCAATCGCGTGTGAAACTTCCTGCGCACCTCAGGAATACATGTACCCCACTTGCACAGGCCCTTTCATGTGAGAAACTTCCCACGCACCCCAGGAATACACGTACCCCACTCACACAGTGCCAATCACGTGTGAAACTTCCCGTGAACCCCAGTAAGACACGTACTCCACTCGCACAGTCCCTTTTGTGTGTGAAACTTCCCGTGCACCCCAGTAATATACGTACCGCACTTGCACAGGGCCAATCGCGTGTGAACCTTCCCGCGAACCAAGGAATCCACGTACCCCACTAGCACAGGGCCAATCGCGTGTGAAACTTCCCGCGAACCCCAGTAATACATGTACCCCACTCGCACAGGCCCTTTCGCGTGTGAAACTTCCCACGAACCCCAGTAATACATGTACCCCACTCGCACTGGCCCTTTCGCGTGTGAAACTTCCCACGCACCCCAGGAATATACGTACGCCACTCGCACAGGGCCAATCACGTGTGAAACTTCCCGCGCACCCCAGGAATACACGTACCCCACTCGCACAGGGCCAATCGCGTGTGAAACTTCCACCGCACCCCAGGAATACACGTACCCCGCTCGCACAGGGCCAATCGCATCCGAAACTTCCCGCGAAGCCCAGGAATACACGTACCCCACTTGCACAGGCCCTTTCGCATGTGAAACTTCCCGCTCACCCCAGGAATACATATACCCCACTCGCACAGGCCCTTTTGCGTGTGAAATTTCCTGCGCACCCTAGGAATACAGGTACCCCACTCGCACAGGGCCAATCACGTGTGAAACTTCCTGCAAACCCCAGGAATACACGTACCCCACTCGCACAGGGCAAATCGCTGTGATACTTCCCGCGAACCCCAGTAATACACGTAACCCACTCGCACAGGCCCTTTCGCGTTTGAAACGTCCCGCGCACCCCAGGAATACACGTACCTCACTCGCACAGGGCCAATCACATTTTAAACTTTCCCGCAAACCCCAGCAA
Source organism: Ambystoma mexicanum (assembly GCF_040938575.1). Taxonomy (NCBI): domain Eukaryota; kingdom Metazoa; phylum Chordata; class Amphibia; order Caudata; family Ambystomatidae; genus Ambystoma; species Ambystoma mexicanum. Next base: position 501,280,984 of record NC_090934.1, read on the forward strand.
TACACGTACCCCACTCGCACAGGACCTTTCGCATGTGAAACTTCCCGCGCACCTCAGGAATACACGTACCCCACTCGCACAGGGCAAATCACGTGTGATACTTCCCGCGAAACCCAGTAATACACGTACCCCACTCACACAGGCCCTTTCGCGTTTCAAACTTCCCGCGCACCCCAGGAATACACATACCTCACTCGCACAGGGCCAATCACATGTGAAACTTCCTGCGAACCACAGTAATACACGTACCCCACTCGCAAAGGGCCAATGGCGTGTGAAACTTCTCGCGCACCCCAGGAATACACGTACCCCACTCGCACAGGGACAATCGCATGTGAAACTTCCCGCGCACCCCAGTAATACACGTACCCCACTCGCACAGGCCCTTTCACGTTTGAAACTTCCCGTGCACCCCAGGAATACACGTACCCCACTCACACAGGGCCAATAGCATGTGAAACTTCCTGCGAACCCCAGTAATACATGTACCCCCCTCACACAGGGTCAATCGCGTGTGAAACTTCCCACACACCCCAGGAATACCCGTACCCCACTCGCACAGGCCCTTTTGTGTGTGAAACATCCCGCGCACCCCAGGAATACACGTACCCCACTCGCACAGGGCCAATCACGTGTGAAACTTCCCGAGAACCCCAGTAATACACGTACTCCACTCGCACAGGCCCTTTTGTGTGTGAAACTTCCCGCGCACCCCAGTAATACACATACCCCACTCGCACAATGCCAATCGCGTTTGAAATTTCCCACGCACCCCAGGAATACACATACCTCACTCGCACAGGGCCAATCACGTGTGAAACTTTCTGCGAACCCCAGTAATACACGTACCCCACTCGCACAGGGCCATTGGCGTGTGAAACTTCTCGCGAACCCCAGGAATACACGTACCCCACTTGCACAGGCCCTTTCGTGTGAAAAAACTTACCACGCAACCCAGGAATACACGTACCCCACTCGCACACGCCCTTTTGCGTGTGAAATTTCCTGCGCACCCCAGGAATACACGTACCCCACTCGCACAGGGCCAATCACGTGTGAAACTTCCTGCGCACCCCAGTAATACACGTACTCCACTCGCAACAGGCCCTTTCGTGTGTGAAACTTCCCGTGCACCCCAGTAATACACGTACCGCACTTGCACAGGGCCAATCGCGTGTGAAACTTCCCGCGAACCAAGGAATCCACGTACCCCACTAGCACAGGGCCAATCGCGTGTGAAACTTCCCGCGCACCCCAGGAATGCATGTACCCCACTCGCACAGGGCCAATCGCGTGTGAAACTTCCCGCAAACCCCGGCAATACACGTACCCCACTCGCACAGGCCCTTTCGCGTGTGAAACTTCCCACGAACCCCAGTAATACATGTACCCCACTCGCACTGGCCCTTTCGCGTGTGAAACTTCCCACGCACCCCAGGAATATACGTACGCCACTCGCACAGGGCCAATCGCGCGTGAAACTTCCCGCGCACCCCAGGAATACACGTACCCCACTCGCACAGGGCCAATCGCGTGTGAAACTTCCAGCGCACCCCAGGAATACACGTACCCCGCTCGCACAGGGCCAATCGCATCCGAAACTTCCCGCGAAGCCCAGGAATACACGTACCCCACTCGCACAGGCCCTTTCGCATGTGAAACTTCCCGCTCACCCCAGGAATACATATACCCCATTCGCACAGGCCCTTTTGCGTGTGAAATTTCCTGCGCACCCTAGGAATACACGTACCCCACTCGCATAGGGCCAATCACGTGTGAAACTTCCTGCAAACCCCAGGAATACACGTACCCCACTCGCACAGGGCAAATCGCATGTGATACTTCCCGCGAACCCCAGTAATACACGTACCCCACTCGCACAGACCCTTTCGCGTTTGAAACTTCCCGCGCACCCCAGGAATACACGTACCTCACTCGCACAGGGCCAATCACATTTTAAACTTCCCGCAAACCCCAGCAATACACGTACCCCACTCGCACAGGCCCTTTCGCATGTGAAACTTCCCGCGCACCTCAGGAATACACGTACCCCACTCGCACAGGGCAAATCACGTGTGATACTTCCTGCGAAACCCAGTAATACACGTACCCCACTCACACAGGCCCTTTCGCGTTTCAAACTTCCCGCGCACCCCAGAAATACACATACCTCACTCGCACAGGGCCAATCACATGTGAAACTTCCTGCGAACCCCAGTAATACACGTACCCCACTCGCACAGGGCCAATGGCGTGTGAAACTTCTCGCGCACCCCAGGAATACACGTACCCCACTCGCACATTGACAATCGCATGTGAAACTTCCCGTGCACCCCAGGAATACACATACCCCACTCGCACAGGCCCTTTCACGTTTGAAACTTCCCGTGCACCCCAGGAATACACGTACCCCACTCACACAGTGCCAATAGCATGTGAAACTTCCTGCGAACCCCAGTAATACATGTACCCCCCTCACACAGGGCCAATCGCGTGTGAAACTTCCCACACACCCCAGGAATACACATACCCCACTCGCACAGGCCCTTTTGTGTGTGAAACATCCCGCGCACCCCAGGAATACATGTACCCCACTCGCACAGGGCCAATCACGTGTGAAACTTCCCGAGAACCCCAGTAATACACGTACTCCACTCGCACAGGCCCTTTTGTGTGTGAAACTTCCCGCGCACCCCAGTAATACACATACCCCACTCGCACAATGCCAATCGCGTTTGAAATTTCCTGCGCACCCCAGGAATACACATACCTCACTCGCACAGGGCCAATCACGTGTGAAACTTTCTGCGAACCCCAGTAATACACGTACCCCACTCGCACAGGGCCAATGGCGTGTGAAACTTCTCGCGAACCCCAGGAATACACGTACCGCACTTGCACAGGCCCTTTCGTGTGTGAAACTTCCCGCGCACCCCAGGAATACACGTACCCCACTCGCACAGGCCCCTTTGCGTGTCAAATTTCCTGCGCACCCCAGGAATACACGTACCCCACTCGCACAGGGCCAATCACGTGTGAAACTTCCCGCAAACCCCAGTAATACACGTACTCCACTCGCAACAGGCCCTTTCGTGTGTGAAAGTTCCGGCGCTCCCCAAAATTACATGTACCCCACTCACACAGGGCCAATCGCGTGTGAAACTTCCTGCGCACCTCAGGAATACACGTACCCCACTTGCACAGGCCCTTTCATGTGAGAAACTTCCCACGCACCCCAGGAATACACGTACCCCACTCACACAGTGCCAATCACGTGTGAAACTTCCCGTGAACCCCAGTAAGACACGTACCGCACTTGCACAGGGCCAATCGCGTGTGAACCTTCCCGCGAACCAAGGAATCCATGTACCCCACTAGCACAGGGCCAATCGCATGTGAAACTTCCCGCGCACCCCAGGAATACATGTACCCCACTCGCACAGGGCCAATCGCGTGTGAAACTTCCCACGCACCCCAGGAATATACGTACGCCACTCGCACAGGGCCAATCGCGTGTGAAACTTCCAGCGCACCCCAGGAATACACGTACACCGCTCGCACAGGGCCAATCGCATCCGAAACTTCCCGCGAAGCCCAGGAATACACGTACCCCACTTGCACAGGCCCTTTTGCATGTGAAACTTCCCGCTCACCCCAGGAATACATATACCCCACTCGCACAGGCCCTTTTGCGTGTGAAATTTCCTGCGCACCCTAGGAATACACGTACCCCACTCGCACAGGGCCAATCACGTGTGAAACTTCCCGAGAACCCCAGTAATACACGTACTCCACTCGCACAGGCCCTTTTGTGTGTGAAACTTCCCGCGCACCCCAGTAATACACATACCCCACTCGCACAATGCCAATCGCGTTTGAAATTTCCCACGCACCCCAGGAATACACATACCTCACTCGCACAGGGCCAATCACGTGTGAAACTTTCTGCGAACCCCAGTAATACACGTACCCCACTCGCACAGGGCCAATGGCGTGTGAAACTTCTTGCGAACCCCAGGAATACACGTACCCCACTTGCACAGGCCCTTTCGTGTGTGAAACTTCCCACGCACCCCAGGAATACACGTACCCCACTCGCACACGCCCTTTTGCGTGTGAAATTTCCTGCGCACCCCAGGAATACACGTACCCCACTCGCACAGGGCCAATCACGTGTGAAACTTCCCGCAAACCCCAGTAATACACGTACTCCACTCGCAACAGGCCCTTTCGTGTGTGAAACTTCCCGTGCACCCCAGTAATATACGTACCGCACTTGCACAGGGCCAATCGCGTGTGAAACTTCCCGCGAACCAAGGAATCCACGTACCCCACTAGCACAGGGCCAATTGCGTGTGAAACTTCCTGCGCACCCCAGGAATGCATGTACCCCACTCGCACAGGGCCAATCGCGTGTGAAACTTCCCGCGAACCCCGGCAATACACGTACCCCACTCGCACAGGCCCTTTCGCGTGTGAAACTTCCCACGAACCCCCGTAATACATGTACCCCACTCGCACTGGCCCTTTCGCGTGTGAAACTTCCCACGCACCCCAGGAATATACGTACGCCACTCGCACAGGGCCAATCGCGTGTGAAACTTCCCGCGCACCCCAGGAATACACGTACCCCACTCGCACAGGGCCAATCGCGTGTGAAACTTCCAGCGCACCCCAGGAATACACGTACCCCGCTCGCACAGGGCCAATTGCATCCGAAACTTCCCACGAAGCCCAGGAATACACGTACCCCACTCGCACAGGCCCTTTCGCATGTGAAACTTCCCGCTCACCCCAGGAATACATATACCCCACTCGCACAGGCCCTTTTGTGTGTGAAATTTCCTGCGCACCCTAGGAATACACGTACCCCACTCGCACAGGGCCAATCACGTGTGAAACTTCCTGCAAACCCCAGGAATACACGTACCCCACTCGCACAGGGCAAATCGCATGTGATACTTCCCGCGAACCCCAGTAATACACGTACCCCACTCGCACAGGCCCTTTCGCGTTTGAAACTTCCCGCGTACCCCAGGAATACACGTACCTCACTCGCACAGGGCCAATCACATTTTAAACTTCCCGCAACCCCAGCAATACACGTACCCCACTCACACAGGCCCTTTCGCATGTGAAACTTCCCGCGCACCTAAGGAATACACGTACCCCACTCGCACAGGGCAAATCACGTGTGATACTTCCTGCGAAACCCAGTAATACATGTACCCCACTCACACAGGCCCTCTCGCGTTTCAAACTTCCCGCGCACCCCAGGAATACACATACCTCACTCGCACAGGGCCAATCACATGTGAAACTTCCTGCGAACCCCAGTAATACACGTACCCCACTCGCACAGGGCCAATGGCGTGTGAACCTTCTCGCGCACCCCAGGAATACACGTACCCCACTCGCACAGGGACAATCGCATGTGAAACTTCCTGCGCACCCCAGGAATACACGTACCCCACTCGCACAGGCCCTTTCACGTTTGAAACTTCCCGTGCACCCCAGGAATACACGTACCCCACTCACACAGGGCCAATAGCATGTGAAACTTCCTGCGAACCCCAGTAATACATGTACCCCCCTCACACAGGGCCAATCACGTGTGAAACTTCCCACACACCCCAGGAATACACGTACCCCACTCGCACAGGCCCTTTTGTGTGTGAAACGTCCCGCGCACCCCAGGAATACACGTACCCCACTCGCACAGGGCCAATCACGTGTGAAACTTCCCGAGAACCCCAGTAATACACGTACTCCACTCGCACAGGCCCTTTTGTGTGTGAAACTTCCCACGCACCCCAGTAATACACATACCCCACTCGCACAATGCCAATCGCGTTTGAAATTTCCCGCGCACCCCAGGAATACACATACCTCACTCGCACAGGGCCAATCACGTGTGAAACTTTCTGCGAACCCCAGTAATACACGTACCCCACTCGCACAGGGCCAATGGCGTGTGAAACTTCTCGCAAACCCCAGGAATACACGTACCCCACTTGCACAGGCCCTTTCGTGTGTGAAACTTCCCGCGCACCCCAGGAATACACGTACCCCACTCGCACAGGCCCTTTTGCGTGTGAAATTTCCTGCGCACCCCAGGAATACACGTACCCCACTCGCACAGGGCCAATCGGGTGTGAAACTTCCCGCGAACCCCAGTAATACACGTACCCCACTCGCACAGGCCCTTTCTCGTGTGAAACGTCCCGCGCACCCCAGGAATACACGTACACCACTCGCACAGGGCCCATCACGTGTGAAACTTCCTGCGAACCCCAGTAATACACGTACTCCACTCGCACAGGCCCTTTTGTGTGTGAAACTTCCAGCGCACCCCAGTAATACACATACCCCACTCGCACAAGGCCAATCACATGTGAAACTTCCCGCGAACCCCAGGAATACACGTACGCCACTCGCACAGGGTCAATCGCATGTGAAACTTCCCGCACACCCCAGGAATACACGTACCCCACTCGCACAGCCCCTTTCGCATGTGATACTTCCTGCGAACCCCAGTAATACACGTACCCCACTCGCACAGGGCCAATGGCGTGTGAAACTTCTCGCGCACCCCAGGAATACACGTACCCCACTCGCACAGGGACAATCGCATGTGAAACTTCCCGCGCACCCCAGGAATACACGTACCCCACTCGCACAGGCCCTTTCACGTTTGAAACTTCCCGTGCACCCCAGGAATACACGTACCCCACTCACACAGGGCCATTAGCATGTGAAATTTCCTGCGAACCCAAGTAATACATGTACCCCCCTCACACAGGGCCAATCACGTGTGAAACTTCCCACACACCCCAGGAATACACGTACCCCACTCGCACAGGCCCTTTTGTGTGTGAAAAGTCCCGCGCACCCCAGGAATACACGTACCCCACTCGCACAGAGCCAATCACGTGTGAAACTTCCCGAGAACCCCAGTAATACACGTACTCCACTCGCACAGGCCCTTTTGTGTGTGAAACTTCCCACGCACCCCAGTAATACACATACTCCACTCGCACAATGCCAATCGCGTTTGAAATTTCCCGCGCACCCCAGGAATACACATACCTCACTCGCACAGGGCCAATCACATGTGAAACTTTCTGCGAACCCCAGTAATACACGTACCCCACTCGCACAGGGCCAATGGCGTGTGAAACTTCTCGCGAACCCCAGGAATACACGTACCCCACTTGCACAGGCCTTTTCGGGTGTGAAACTTCCCGCGCACCCCAGGAATACACGTACCCCACTCGCACAGGCCCTTTTGCGTGTGAAATTTCCTGCGCACCCCAGGAATACACGTACCCCACTCGCACAGGGCCAATCGGGTGTGAAACTTCCCGCGAACCCCAGTAATACACGTACCCCACTCGCACAGGCCCTTTCTCGTGTGAAACGTCCCGCGCACCCCAGGAATACACGTACCCCACTCGCACAGGGCCCATCACGTGTGAAACTTCCTGCGAACCCCAGTAATACACGTACTCCACTCACACAGGCCCTTTTGTGTGTGAAACTTCCCGCGCACCCCAGTAATACACATACCCCACTCGCACAAGGCTAATCGCATGTGAAACTTCCCGCGAACCCCAGGAATACACGTACGCCACTCGCACAGGGCCAATCGCGTGTGACACTTCCCGCGCACCCCAGGAATACACGTACCCCACTCGCACAGGGCCTATTGTGTGTGAAACTTCCCGCAAACCCCAGGAATACAGGCACCCCACTCGCAGAGGCCCTTTCGCGTGTGAAACTTCCCACGAACCCCAGTAATGCATGTACCCCACTCGAACTGGCCCTTTCACGTGTGAAACTTCCCGCAAACCCCAGGAATACACGTACCCCACTAGCACCGGCCCTTTCGTGTGTGAAACTTCCCACGCACCCCAGGAATACAAGTACCCCACTCGCACAGGCCCTTTCGCATGTGAAATTTCTAGCGCACCCCAGGAATACACGTACCCCACTCGCACATGGCCAATCGCGTGTGAAACTTCCCGCACACCCCAGGAATACACGTACCCCACTCGCACAGGGCAAATCGCATGTGATACTTCCGCGAACCCCTGTAATACGCGTACCCCACTCGCACAGGCTCTTTCGCGTTTGAAACTTCCCGTGCACCCCAGGAATACACTTACCTCACTCGCACAGGGCCAATCACATTTGAAACTTCCCGCGAACCCCAGTAATACACGTACCCCACTCGCACAGGCCCTTTCGCATGTGAAACTTCCCGCGCACCTCAGGAATACACGCACCCCACTCGCACAGGGCAAATCACGTGTGATACTTCCCGCGAAACCCAGTAATACACGTACCCCACTCGCACAGGGACAATCGTTTGTGAAACTTCCCGCGCACCCCAGGAATACACGTACCCCACTCGCACAGGCCCTATCACATTTGAAACTTCCCGCGCACCCCAGGAATACACGTTCCCCACTCGCACAGGGTCAATCGCATGTGAAACTTCCCGCACACCCCAGGAATACACGTACCCCACTCGCACAGCCCCTTTCGCATGTGATACTTCCCGCGCACCCCAGGAATACACTTACCGCACTTGCACAGGGCCAATCACGTGTGAAACTTCCCGCAAACCCCAGTAATACACGTACTCCACTCGCAACAGGCCCTTTCGTGTGTGAAAGTTCCGGCGCTCCCCAAAATTACATGTACCCCACTCACACAGGGCCAATCATGTGTGAAACTTCCTGCGCACCTCAGGAATACACGTACCCCACTTGCACAGGCCCTTTCATGTGGGAAACTTCCCACGCACCCCAGGAATACACGTACCCCTCTCACACAGTGCCAATCACGTGTGAAACTTCCCGTGAACCCCAGTAAGACACGTACTCCACTCGCACAGGCCCTTTCGTGTGTGAAACTTCCCGTGCACCCCAGTAATACACGTACCGCACTTGCACAGGGCCAATCGCGTGTGAAACTTCCCGCGAACCAAGGAATCCACGTACCGCACTAGCACAGGGCCAATCGCGTGTGAAACTTCCCGCGCACCCCGGCAATACACGTACCCCACTCGCACAGGCCCTTTCGCGTGTGAAACTTCCCACGAACCCCAGTAATACATGTACCCCACTCGCACTGGCCCTTTCGCGTGTGAAACTTCCCACGCACCCCAGGAATATACGTACGCCACTCGCACAGGGCCAATCACGTGTGAAACTTCCCGCGCACCCCAGGAATACACGTACCCCACTCGCACAGGGCCAATCGCGTGTGAAACTTCCAGCACACCCCAGGAATACACGTACCCCGCTCGCACAGGGCCAATCGCATGCGAAACTTCCCGCAAAGCCCAGGAATACACATACCCCACTCGCACAGGCCCTTTCGCATGTGAAACTTCCCGCTCACCCCAGGAATACATATACCCCACTCGCACAGGCCCTTTCGCGTGTGAAATTTCCTACGCACCCTAGGAATACACGTACCCCACTCGCACAGGGCCAATCACGTTTGAAACTTCCTGCAAACCCCAGGAATACACATGCCCCACTCGCACAGGGCAAATCGCATGTGATACTTCCCGCGAACCCCAGTAATACACGTACCCCACTCGCACAGGCCCTTTTGCGTTTGAAACTTCCCGCGCACCCCAGGAATACACGTACCTCACTCGCACAGGGCCAATCACATTTTAAACTTCCCGCAAACCCCAGCAATACACGTACCCCACTCGCACAGGCCCTTTCGCATGTGAAACTTCCCGCGCACCTCAGGAATACACGTACCCCACTCGCACAGGGCAAATCACGTGTGATACTTCCTGCGAAACCCAGTAATACACCTACCCCACTCGCACAGGGACAATCGTTTGTGAAACTTCCCGCGCACCCCAGGAATACACGTACCCCACTCGCACAGGCCCTATCACGTTTGAAACTTCCCGCGCACCCCAGGAATACACGTTCCCCACTCGCACAGGGTCAATCGCATGTGAAACTTCCCGCACACCCCAGGAATACACGTACCCCACTCGCACAGCCCCTTTCGCATGTGATACTTCCCGCGCACCCCAGGAATACACTTACCCCACTTGCACAGGGCCAATCATGTGTGAAACTTCCCGCAAACCCCAGTAATACACTTACTCCACTCGCAACAGGCCCTTTCGTGTGTGAAAGTTCCGGCGCTCCCCAAAATTACATGTACCCCACTCACACAGGGCCAATCGTGTGTGAAACTTCCTGCGCACCTCAGGAATACACGTACCCCACTTGCACAGGCCCTTTCATGTGGGAAACTTCCCACGCACCCCAGGAATACACGTACCCCTCTCACACAGTGTCAATCACGTGTGAAACTTCCCGTGAACCCCAGTAAGACACGTACTCCACTCGCACAGGCCCTTTCGTGTGTGAAACTTCCCGTGCACCCCAGTAATACACGTACCGCACTTGCACAGGGCCAATCGCGTGTGAAACTTCCCGCGAACCAAGGAATCCATGTACCGCACTAGCACAGGGCCAATTGCGTGTGAAATTTCCTGCGCACCCTAGGAATACACGTACCCCACTCGCACATGGCCAATCACGTGTGAAACTTCCTGCAAACCCCAGGAATACACATACCCCACTCGCACAGGGCAAATCGCATGTGATACTTCCCGCGAACCCCAGGAATACACGTACCTCACTCGCACATGGCCAATCACATTTTAAACTTCCCGCAAACCCCAGCAATACACGTACCCCACTCGCACAGGCCCTTTCGCATGTGAAACTTCCCGCGCACCTCAGGAATACACGTACCCCACTCGTACAGGGCAAATCACGTGTGATACTTCCCGCGAAACCCAGTAATACACCTACCCCACTCACAAAGGCCCTTTCGCGTTTCAAACTTCCCGCGCACCCCAGGAATACACATACCTCACTCGCACAGGGCCAATCACATGTGAAACTTCCTGCGAACCCCAGGAATACACGTACCCAACTCGCACAGGGACAATCGCATGTGAAACTTCCCGCGCACCCCAGGAATACACGTACCCCACTCGCACAGGCCCTTTCACGTTTGAAACTTCCCGTGCACCCCAGGAATACACATACCCCACTCACACAGGGCCAATAGCATGTGAAACTTCCTGCGAACCCCAGTAATACATGTACCCCCCTCACACAGGGCCAATCACGTGTGAAACTTCCCACACACCCCAGGAATACACGTACCCCACTCGCACAGGCCCTTTTGTGTGTGAAACGTCCCGCTCACCCCAGGAATACACGTACCCCACTCGCACAGGGCCAATCACGTGTGAAACTTCCCGAGAACCCCAGTAATACACGTACTCCACTCGCACAGGCCCTTTTGTGTGTGAAACTTCCCGCGCACCCCAGTAATACACATACCCCACTCGCACAATGCCAATCGCGTTTGAAACTTCCCGCGCACCCCAGGAATACACATACCTCACTCGCACAGGGCCAATCACGTGTGAAACTTTCTGCGAACCCCAGTAATACACGTACCCCACTCGCACAGGGCCAATGGCGTGTGAAACTTCTCGCGAACCCCAGGAATACACGTACCCCACTTGCACAGGCCCTTTCGTGTGTGAAACTTCACGCGCACCCCAGGAATACAGGTACCCCACTCGCACAGGCCCTTTTGCGTGTGAAATTTCCCACGCACCCCAGGAATACATTTACCCCACTCGCACAGGGCCAATCGGGTGTGAAACTTCCCGCGAACCCCAGTAATACACGTACCCCACTCGCACAGGCCCTTTCTCGTGTGAAACTTCCCGCACACCCCAGGAATACACGTACCCCACTCGCACAGGCCCTATCGTATGTGAAACTTCCCGCGCACCCCAGGAATACACGTACCCCACTCGCACAGGGCATTTCGTGTGTGATACTTCCTGCGAACCCCAGTAATACACATACCCCACTCGCACAGGCCCTTTTGCATTTGAAACTACCCACGCACCCCAGGAATACACATACCTCACTAGCACAGGGCCAATCAAGTGTGAAACTTCCCGCGAACCCCAGTAATACACGTACCCCACTCGCACAGTCCCTTTTGCGTGTGAAACTTCCCACGCACCACAGGAATACATGTACCCCACTCGCACAGGGCAAATCACATGTGATACTTCCCGCAAACCCCAGTAACACACGTACCCCACTGGCACAGACCCTTTCGCGTTTGAAACTTCCCACGCACCCCAGGAGTACACGTACCCCACTCGCACAGGGCCAATCACGTGTGAAACTTCCCGCAAACCCCAGTAATACACGTACCCCACTCGCACATGGACAATGGCATGTGAAACTTCCTGCGCACCGCAGGAATACACGTACCCCACTCGCACAGGGCCAATCGTGTGTGAATCTTCCCGCGCACCCCAGGAATACACGTACCCCACCCGCACAGGCCCTTTCACATTTGAAAATTCACGCGCTCCCCAGGAATACACGTACCCCACTCGCACAGGGCCAATCGCGTGTGAAACTTCCCGCGAACCCCAAAAATACATGTACCCCACTCACACTGGGCCAATCGCGTGTGAAACTTCCTGCGCACCTCAGGAATACACGTACCACACTCGCACAGGCCCTTTCATGTGTGAAACTTCCCACGCACCCCAGGAATACACGTACTCCACTCACACAGGGCCAATCACATGTGAAACTTCCCGCGAACCCCAGTAAGACACGTACTCCACTCGCACAGGCCCTTTCGTGTGTGAAACTTCCTATGCACCCCAGTAATACATGTACCGCACTCGCACAGGGCCAATCACGTGTGAAACTTCCCGCGAACCCCAGGAATACACGTACCCCACTCGCACAGGGCCAATCGCGTGTGTAACTTCCCGCGCACCCCAGGAATACATGTACCCCACTCAAACTGGGCCAATCACGTGTGAAACTTCCCGCGAACCCCAGCAATACACGTACCCCACTCGCACAGGCCCTTTCGCGTGTGAAACTTCCCATGAACCCCAGTAATACATGTACCCCACTCGCACTGGCCCTTTCGCGTGTGAAACTTCCCATGCACCCCAGGAATATACGTACGCCACTCGCACAGGGCCAATCGCGTGTTAAACTTCCCACGCACCCCAGGAATACACGTACCCCACTCGCACAGGGCCAATCACGTGTGAAACTTCCCACACACCCCAGGAGTACACGTACCTCACTCGCACAGGGCCAATCACGTGTGAAACTTCCCGCAAACCCCAGTAATACACGTACCCCACTCGCACATGGACAATGGCATGTGAAACTTCCTGCGCACCGCAGGAATACACGTACCCCACTCGCACAGGGCCAATCGTGTGTGAATCTTCCCGCGCACCCCAGGAATACACGTACCCCACCCGCACAGGCCCTTTCACATTTGAAAATTCACGCGCACCCCAGGAATACACGTACCCCACTCGCACAGGGCCAATCGCGTGTGAAACTACCCGCGAACCCCAAAAATACATGTACCCCACTCACACTGGGCCAATCGCGTGTGAAACTTCCTGCGCACCTCAGGAATACACGTACCACACTCGCACAGGCCCTTTCATGTGTGAAACTTCCCACGCACCCCAGGAATACACGTACTCCACTCACACAGGGCCAATCACATGTGAAACTTCCCGCGAACCCCAGTAAGACACGTACTCCACTCGCACAGGCCCTTTTGTGTGTGAAACTTCCTGTGCACCCAGTAATACATGTACCGCACTCGCACTGGGCCAATCACGTGTGAAACTTCCCGCGAACCCCAGGAATACACGTACCCCACTCGCACAGGGCCAATCGCGTGTGTAACTTCCCGCGCACCCCAGGAATACATGTACCCCACTCGAACAGGGCCAATCACGTGTGAAACTTCCCGCGAACCCCAGCAATACACGTACCCCACTCGCACAGGCCCTTTCGCGTGTGAAACTTCCCGTGAACCCCAGTAATACATGTACCCCACTCGCACTAGCTCTTTTGCGTGTGAAACTTCCCATGCACCCCAGGAATATACGTACGCCACTCGCACAGGGCCAATCGCGTGTTAAACTTCCCACGCACCCCAGGAATACACGTACCCCACTCGCACAGGGCCAATCGCGTGTGAAACTTCCAGCGCACCCGAGGAATACACGTACCCCGCTCGCACAGGGCCAATCGCGTGCGAAACTTCCCACGAACCCCAGGAATACATGTACCCCACTCGCACAGGCCCTTTCGCATGTTAAACTTCCCGCGCACACCAGGAATACACGTGCCCCACTCACACTGGGCCAATCGCGTGTGAAACTTCCTGCGCACCTCAGGAATACACGTACCACACTCGCACAGGCCCTTTCATGTGTGAAACTTCCTGCGCACCCTAGGAATACACGTACTCCACTCACACAGGGCCAATCACGTGTGAAACGTCCCGCGAACCCCAGTAAGACACGTACTCCACTTGCACAGGCCCTTTCGTGTGTGAAACTTCCTGTGCACCCCAGTAATACATGTACCGCACTCGCACAGGGCCAATCACGTATGAAACTTCCCGCGAACCCCAGGAATACACGTACCCCACTCGAACAGGGCCAATCACGTGTGAAACTTCCCGCGAACCCCAGCAATACACGTACTCCACTCGCACAGGCCCTTTCGCGTGTGAAACTTCCCGTGAACCCCAGTAATACATGTACCCCACTCGCACTGGCCCTTTCGCGTGTGAAACTTCCCATGCACCCCAGGAATATACGTACGCCACTCGCACAGGGCCAATCGCGTGTTAAACTTCCCACGCACCCCAGGAATACACGTACCCCACTCGCACAGGGCCAATCGCGTGTGAAACTTCCAGCGCACCCGAGGAATACACGTACCCCGCTCGCACAGGGCCAATCGCGTGCGAAACTTCCCGCGTACCCCAGAAATACACGTACCCCACTCGCACAGGCCAAATCGCGTGTGATACTTCCCGCGAACCCCAGTAATACGCATACCCCACTCACACAGAACCTTTCGCGTTTGAAACTTCCTGCGCACCCCAGGAATACACATACCTCACTCACACAGGGCCAATCACGTGTGAAACTTTCTGCGAACCCCAGTATTACACTTACCCCACTTGCACAGGGCCAATGGTGTGTGAAACTTCCTGCGCACCCCAGGAATACACGTACTCCACTTGCACAGGGCCAATCGCGTGTGAAACTTCCCGTGCACCCCAGGAATACACGTACCCCACTTGCACAGGCCCTTTCACGTTTGAAACTTCCCGTGCACCCCAGGAATACACATACCCCACTCACACAGGGCCAATCGCGTGTGAAATTTCCTGCGAACCCCAGTAATACATGTACCCCACTCATACAGGGCCAATCGCGTGTGAAACTTCCCACACACCCCAGGAATACACGTACCCCACTCGCACAGGCCCTTTTGCGTGTGAAAAGACCCACGCACCCCAGGAATACACGTACCCCACTTGCACAGGCCCTTTTGCGTGTGAAAAGTCCCGCACACCCCAGGAATACACGTACCCCACTCACACAGGCCCTTTCTCGTTTGAAACTTCCCGCGAACCCAAGTAATATACGTACTCCACTCGCACAGGCCCTTTTGTGTGTGAAACTTCCCGCGCACCCCAGTAATACACATACCCCACTCGCACAAGGCCAATCGAATGTGAAACTTCCCGTGAACCCCAGGAATACAAGTACGCCATTCGCACAGGGCCAATCGCGTGTGACACTTCCCGCGCACCCCAGGAATACACGTACCCCACTCGCACAGGGCCTATTGTGTGTGAAACTTCCCTCAAACCCCAGGAATACAGGTACCCCACTCGCAGAGGCCCTTTCGCGTGTGAAACTTCCCGCGAACCCCAGTAATACATGTACCCCACTCGAACGGGCCCTTTCACGTGTGAAACTTCCCGCGAACCCCAGGAATACACGTACCCCACTCGCACCGGCCCTTTCGTGTGTGAAACTTCCCACGCACCCCAGGAGTACACGTACCTCACTCGCACAGGGCCAATCACGTGTGAAACTTCCCGCAAACCCCAGTAATACACGTACCCCACTCGCACATGGACAATGGCATGTGAAACTTCCTGCGCACCGCAGGAATACACGTACCCCACTCGCACAGTGCCAATCGTGTGTGAATCTTCCCGCGCACCCCAGGAATACACGTACCCCACCCGCACAGGCCCTTTCACATTTGAAAATTCACGCGCACCCCAGGAATACACGTACCCCACTCGCACAGGGCCAATCGCGTGTGAAACTTCCCGCGAACCCCAAAAATACATGTACCCCACTCACACTGGGCCAATCGCGTGTGAAACTTCCTGCGCACCTCAGGAATACACGTACCACACTCGCACAGGCCCTTTCATGTGTGAAACTTCCCACGCACCCCAGGAATACACGTACTCCACTCACACAGGGCCAATCACATGTGAAACTTCCCGCGAACCCCAGTAAGACACGTACTCCACTCGCACAGGCCCTTTCGTGTGTGAAACTTCCTGTGCACCCCAGTAATACATGTACCGCACTCGCACAGGGCCAATCACGTATGAAACTTCCCGCGAACCCCAGGAATACACGTACCCCACTCACACAGGGCCAATCGCGTGTGTAACTTCCCGCGCACCCCAGGAATACATGTAACCCACTCGAACAGGGCCAATCACGTGTGAAACTTCCCGCGAACCCCAGCAATACACGTACCCCACTCGCACAGGCCCTTTCGCGTGTGAAACTTCCCGTGAACCCCAGTAATACATGTACCCCACTCGCGCTGGCTCTTTCGCGTGTGAAACTTCCCATGCACCCCAGGAATATACGTACGCCACTCGCACAGGGCCAATCGCGTGTTAAACTTCCCACGCACCCCAGGAATACACGTACCCCACTCGCACAGGGCCAATCGCGTGTGAAACTTCCAGCACACCCGAGGAATACACGTACCCCGCTCGCACAGGGCCAATCGCGTGCGAAACTTCCCGTGTACCCCAGAAATACACGTACCCCACTCGCACAGGGCAAATCGCGTGTGATACTTCCCGCGAACCCCAGTAATACGCATACCCCACTCACACAGAACCTTTCGCGTTTGAAACTTCCTGCGCACCCCAGGAATACACATACCTCACTCACACAGGGCCAATCACGTGTGAAACTTTCTGCGAACCCCAGTATTACACTTACCCCACTTGCACAGGGCCAATGGTGTGTGAAACTTCCCGCGCACCCCAGGAATACACGTACTCCACTTGCACAGGGCCAATCGCGTGTGAAACTTCCCGTGCACCCCAGGAATACACGTAATCCACTTGCACAGGCCCTTTCACGTTTGAAACTTCCCGTGCACCCCAGGAATACACATACCCCACTCACACAGGGCCAATCGCGTCTGAAATTTCCTGCGAACCCCAGTAATACATGTACCCCACTCACACAGGGCCAATCGCGTGTGAAACTTCCCACACAACCCAGGAATACACGTACCCCACTCGCACAGGCCCTTTTGCGTGTGAAAAGACCCACGCACCCCAGGAATACACGTACCCCACTTGCACAGGCCCTTTTGCGTGTGAAAAGTCCTGCACACCCCAGGAATATACGTACCCCACTCACACAGGCCCTTTCTCGTTTGAAACTTCCCGCGAACCCCAGTAATATACGTACTCCACTCGCACAGGCCCTTTTGTGTGTGAAACTTCCCGCGCACCCCAGTAATACACATACCCCACTCGCACAAGGCCAATCGAATGTGAAACTTCCCGTGAACCCCAGGAATACAAGTACGCCACTCGCACAGGGCCAATCGCATGTGACACTTCCCGCGCACCCCAGGAATACACGTACCCCACTCGCACAGGGCCTATTGTGTGTGAAACTTCCCTCAAACCCCAGGAATACACATACCTCACTCACACAGGGCCAATCACGTGTGAAACTTTCTGCGAACCCCAGTATTACACTTACCCCACTTGCACAGGGCCAATGGTGTGTGAAACTTCCCGCGCGCCCCAGGAATACACGTACTCCACTTGCACAGGGCCAATCGCGTGTGAAACTTCCCGTGTACCCCAGGAATACACGTACCCCACTTGCACAGGCCCTTTCACGTTTGAAACTTCCCGTGCACCCCAGGAATACACATACCCCACTCACACAGGGCCAATCGCGTGTGAAATTTCCTGCGAACCCCAGTAATACATGTACCCCACTCACACAGGGCCAATCGCGTGTGAAACTTCCCACACACCCCAGGAATACACGTACCCCACTCGCACAGGCCCTTTTGCGTGTGAAAAGACCCACGCACCCCAGGAATACACGTACCCCACTTGCACAGGCCCTTTTGCGTGTGAAAAGTCCCGCACACCCCAGGAATAGACGTACCCCAATCACACAGGCCCTTTCTCGTTTGAAACTTCCCGCGAACCCCAGTAATATACGTACTCCACTCGCACAGGCCCTTTTGTGTGTGAAACTTCCCGCGCACCCCAGTAATACACATACCCCACTCGCACAAGGCCAATCGAATGTGAAACTTCCCGTGAACCCCAGGAATACAAGTACGCCACTCGCACAGGGCCAGTCGCGTGTGACACTTCCCGCGCACCCCAGGAATACACGTACCCCACTCGCACAGGGCCTATTGTGTGTGAAACTTCCCTCAAACCCCAGGAATACAGGTACCCCACTCGCAGAGGCCCTTTCGCGTGTGAAACTTCCCGCGAACCCCAGTAATACATGTACCCCACTCGAACGGGCCCTTTCACGTGTGAAACTTCCCGCGAACCCCAGGAATACACGTACCCCACTCGCACCGGCCCTTTCGTGTGTGAAACTTCCCACGCACCCCAGGAATACAAGTACCCCACTTGCACAGGCCCTTTCGCATGTGAAAATTCTAGCGCACCCCAGGAATACACGTACCCAACTCGCACAGGGCCAATCGCGTGTGAAACTTCCCTCACACCCCAGGAATACACGTACCCCACTCGCACAGGGCAAATCGCATGTGATACTTCCCGCGAACCCCAGTAATACACGTACCCCACTCGCACAGGCCCTTTCACGTTTGAAACTTCCTGCGCACCACAGGAATACACTTACCTCACTGCACAGGGCCAATCACATTTGAAACTTCCTGCGAACCCCAGTAATACATGTACCCCACTCGCACAGGCCCTTTCATGTGTGAAACTTCCTGCGCACCCCAGTAATACACGTACCCCACTCGCACAGGGCCAATGGCGTGTGAAACTTCCCACGCACCACAGGAATACACGTAACCCACTCGCACAGGGACAACCGTTTGTGAAACTTCCCGCGCACCCCAGGAATACACGTACCCCACTCGCACAGGCCCTATCACGTTTGAAACTTCCCACGCACCCCAGGAATACACGTTCCCCACTCGCACAGGGTCAATCGCGTGTGAAACTTCCCGCACACCCCAGGAATACACGTACCCCACTCGCACAGGCCCTTTCGCATGTGATACTTCCCGCGCACCCCAGGAATACACTTACCCCACTTGCACAGGGCCAATCACGTGTGAAACTTCCCGCAAACCCCAGTAATACACGTACTCCACTCGCACAGGCTCTTTCGTGTGTGAAACTTCCCGCGCTCCCCAGGAATACACGTACCCCACTCGCACAGGGCCAATCGCGTGTGAAACTTCCCGCGAACCCCAAAAATACATGTACCCCACTCACACTGGGCCAATCGCGTGTGAAACTTCCTGCGCACCTCAGGAATACACGTACCACACTCGCACAGGCCCTTTCATGTGTGAAACTTCCGACGCACCCCAGGAATACACGTACTCCACTCACACAGGGCCAATCACATGTGAAACTTCCCGCGAACCCCAGTAAGACACGTACTCCACTCGCACAGGCCCTTTCGTGTGTGAAACTTCCTATGCACCCCAGTAATACATGTACCGCACTCGCACAGGGCCAATCACGTGTGAAACTTCCCGCGAACCCCAGGAATACACGTACCCCACTCGCACAGGGCCAATCGCGTGTGTAACTTCCCGCGCACCCCAGGAATACATGTATCCCACTCGAACTGGGCCAATCACGTGTGAAACTTCCCGCGAACCCCAGCAATACACGTACCCCACTCGCACAGGCCCTTTCGCGTGTGAAACTTCCCGTGAACCCCAGTAATACATGTACCCCACTCGCACTGGCCCTTTCGCGTGTGAAACTTCCCATGCACCCCAGGAATATACGTACGCCACTCGCACAGGGCCAATCGCGTGTTAAACTTCCCACGCACCCCAGGAATACACGTACCCCACTCGCACAGGGCCAATCACGTGTGAAACTTCCAGCGCACCCGAGGAATACACGTACCCCGCTCGCACAGGGCCAATCACGTGTGAAACTTCCCACGCACCCCAGGAGTACACGTACCTCACTCGCACAGGGCCAATCACGTGTGAAACTTCCCGCAAACCCCAGTAATACACGTACCCCACTCGCACATGGACAATGGCATGTGAAACTTCCTGCGCACCGCAGGAATACACGTACCCCACTCGCACAGGGCCAATCGTGTGTGAATCTTCCCGCGCACCCCAGGAATACACGTACCCCACCCGCACAGGCCCTTTCACATTTGAAAATTCACGCGCACCCCAGGAATACACGTACCCCACTCGCACAGGGCCAATCGCGTGTGAAACTTCCCGCGAACCCCAAAAATACATGTACCCCACTCACACTGGGCCAATCGCGTGTGAAACTTCCTGCGCACCTCAGGAATACACGTACCACACTCGCACAGGCCCTTTCATGTGTGAAACTTCCCACGCACCCCAGGAATACACGTACTCCACTCACACAGGGCCAATCACATGTGAAACTTCCCGCGAACCCCAGTAAGACACGTACTCCACTCGCACAGGCCCTTTTGTGTGTGAAACTTCCTGTGCACCAAGTAATACATGTACCGCACTCGCACAGGGCCAATCACGTGTGAAACTTCCCGCGAACCCCAGGAATACACGTACCCCACTCGCACAGGGCCAATCGCGTGTGTAACTTCCCGCGCACCCCAGGAATACATGTACCCCACTCGAACAGGGCCAATCACGTGTGAAACTTCCCGCGAACCCCAGCAATACACGTACCCCACTCGCACAGGCCCTTTCGCGTGTGAAACTTCCTGTGAACCCCAGTAATACATGTACCCCACTCGCACTGGCTCTTTTGCGTGTGAAACTTCCCATGCACCCCAGGAATATACGTACGCCACTCGCACAGGGCCAATCGCGTGTTAAACTTCCCACGCACCCCAGGAATACACGTACCCCACTCGCACAGGGCCAATCGCGTGTGAAACTTCCAGCGCACCCGAGGAATACACGTACCCCGCTCGCACAGGGCCAATCGCGTGCGAAACTTCCCACGAACCCCAGGAATACACGTACCCCACTCGCACAGGCCCTTTCGCATGTTAAACCTCCCGCGCACACCAGGAATACACGTGCCCCACTCACACTGGGCCAATCGCGTGTGAAACTTCCTGCGCACCTCAGGAATACACGTACCACACTCGCACAGGCCCTTTCATGTGTGAAACTTCCCACGCACCCCAGGAATACACGTACTCCACTCACACAGGGCCAATCACGTGTGAAACTTCCCGCGAACCCCAGTAAGACACGTACTCCACTTGCACAGGCCCTTTCGTGTGTGAAACTTCCTGTGCACCCCAGTAATACATGTACCGCACTCGCACAGGGCCAATCACGTATGAAACTTCCCGCGAACCCCAGGAATACACGTACCCCACTCGAACAGGGCCAATCACGTGTGAAACTTCCCGCGAACCCCAGCAATACACGTACCCCACTCGCACAGGCCCTTTCGCGTGTGAAACTTCCCGTGAACCCCAGTAATACATGTACCCCACTCGCACTGGCCCTTTCGCGTGTGAAACTTCCCATGCACCCCAGGAATATACGTACGCCACTCGCACAGGGCCAATCGCGTGATAAACTTCCCACGCACCCCAGGAATACACGTACCCCACTCGCACAGGGCCAATCGCGTGTGAAACTTCCAGCGCACCCTAGGAATACACGTACCCCGCTCGCACAGGGCCAATCGCGTGCAAAACTTCCCGCGTACCCCAGAAATACACGTACCCCACTCGCACAGGGCAAATCGCGTGTGATACTTCCCGCGAACCCCAGTAATACGCATACCCCACTCACACAGAACCTTTCGCGTTTGAAACTTCCTGCGCACCCCAGGAATACACATACCTCACTCACACAGGGCCAATCACGTGTGAAACTTTCTGCGAACCCCAGTATTACACTTACCCCACTTGCACAGGGCCAATGGTGTGTGAAACTTCCTGCGCACCCCAGGAATACACGTACTCCACTTGCACAGGGCCAATCGCGTGTGAAACTTCCCGTGCACCCCAGGAATACACGTACCCCACTTGCACAGGCCCTTTCACGTTTGAAACTTCCCGTGCACCCCAGGAATACACATACCCCATTCACACAGGGCCAATCGCGTGTGAAATTTCCTGCGAACCCCAGTAATACATGTACCCCACTCATACAGGGCCAATCGCGTGTGAAACTTCCCACACACCCCAGGAATACACGTACCCCACTCGCACAGGCCCTTTTGCATGTGAAAAGACCCACGCACCGCAGGAATACACGTACCCCACTTGCACAGGCCCTTTTGCGTGTGAAAAGTCCCGCACACCCCAGGAATACACGTACCCCACTCACACAGGCCCTTTCTCGTTTGAAACTTCCCGCGAACCCCAGTAATATACGTACTCCACTCGCACAGGCCCTTTTGTGTGTGAAACTTCCCGCGCACCCCAGTAATACACATACCCCACTCGCACAAGGCCAATCGAATGTGAAACTTCCCGTGAACCCCAGGAATACAAGTACGCCATTCGCACAGGGCCAATCGCGTGTGACACTTCCCGCGCACCCCAGGAATACACGCACCCCACTCGCACAGGGCCTATTGTGTGTGAAACTTCCCTCAAACCCCAGGAATACAGGTACCCCACTCGCAGAGGCCCTTTCGCGTGTGAAACTTCCCGCGAACCCCAGTAATACATGTACCCCACTCGAACGGGCCCTTTCACGTGTGAAACTTCCCACGCACCCCAGGAGTACACGTACCCCACTCGCACAGGGCCAATCACGTGTGAAACTTCCCGCAAACCCCAGTAATACACGTACCCCACTCGCACATGGACAATGGCATGTGAAACTTCCTGCGCACCGCAGGAATACACGTACCCCACTCGCACAGTGCCAATCGTGTGTGAATCTTCCCGCGCACCCCAGGAATACACGTACCCCACCCGCACAGGCCCTTTCACATTTGAAAATTCACGCGCTCCCCAGGAATACACGTACCCCACTCGCACAGGGCCAATCGCGTGTGAAACTTCCCGCGAACCCCAAAAATACATGTACCCCACTCACACTGGGCCAATCGCGTGTGAAACTTCCTGCGCACCTCAGGAATACACGTACCACACTCGCACAGGCCCTTTCATGTGTGAAACTTCCCACGCACCCCAGGAATAGACGTACTCCACTCACACAGGGCCAATCACATGTGAAACTTCCCGCGAACCCCAGTAAGACACGTACTCCACTCGCACAGGCCCTTTCGTGTGTGAAACTTCCTGTGCACCCCAGTAATACATGTACCGCACTCGCACAGGGCCAATCACGTGTGAAACTTCCCGCGAACCCCAGGAATACACGTACCCCACTCGCACAGGGCCAATCGCATGTGTAACTTCCCGCGCACCCCAGGAATACATGTACCCCACTCGAACAGGGCCAATCACGTGTGGAACTTCCCGCGAACCCCAGCAATACACGTACCCCACTCGCACAGGCCCTTTCGCGTGTGAAACTTCCCGTGAACCCCAGTAATACATGTACCCCACTCGCACTGGCCCTTTCGCGTGTGAAACTTCCCATGCACCCCAGGAATATACGTACGCCACTCGCACAGGGCCAATCGCGTGTTAAACTTCCCACGCACCCCAGGAATACACGTACCCCACTCGCACAGGGCCAATCGCGTGTGAAACTTCCAGCACACCCGAGGAATACACGTACCCCGCTCGCACAGGGCCAATCACGTGTGAAACTTCCCACGCACCCCAGGAGTACACGTACCTCACTCGCACAGGGCCAATCACGTGTGAAACTTCCCGCAAACCCCAGTAATACACGTACCCCACTCGCACATGGACAATGGCATGTGAAACTTCCTGCGCACCGCAGGAATACACGTACCCCACTCGCACAGGGCCAATCGTGTGTGAATCTTCCCGCACACCCCAGGAATACACGTACCCCACCCGCACAGGCCCTTTCACATTTGAAAATTCACGCGCACCCCAGGAATACACGTACCCCACTCGCACAGGGCCAATCGCGTGTGAAACTTCCCGCGAACCCCAAAAATACATGTACCCCACTCACACTCGGCCAATCGCGTGTGAAACTTCCTGCGCACCTCAGGAATACACGTACCACACTCGCACAGGCCCTTTCATGTGTGAAACTTCCCACGCACCCCAGGAATACACGTACTCCACTCACACAGGGCCAATCACATGTGAAACTTCCCGCGAACCCCAGTAAGACACGTACTCCACTCGCACAGGCCCTTTCGTGTGTGAAACTTCCTGTGCACCCCAGTAATACATGTACCGCACTCGCACAGGGCCAATCACGTGTGAAACTTCCCGCGAACCCCAGGAATACACGTACCCCACTCGCACAGGGCCAATCGCGTGTGTAACTTCCCGCGCACCCCAGGAATACATGTACCCCACTCGAACAGGGCCAATCACGTGTGAAACTTCCCGCGAACCCCAGCAATACACGTACCCCACTCGCACAGGCCCTTTCGCGTGTGAAACTTCCCGTGAACCCCAGTAATACATGTACCCCACTCGCACTGGCTCTTTCGCGTGTGAAACTTCCCATGCACCCCAGGAATATACGTACGCCACTCGCACAGGGCCAATCGCGTGTTAAACTTCCCACGCACCCCAGGAATTCACGTACCCCACTCGCACAGGGCCAATCGCGTGTGAAACTTCCAGCGCACCCGAGGAATACACGTACCCCGCTCGCAGAGGGCCAATCGCATGCGAAACTTCCCACGAACCCCAGGAATACACGTACCCCACTCGCACAGGCCCTTTCGCATGTTAAACTTCCCGTGCACACCAGGAATACACCTGCCCCACTCACACTGGGCCAATCGCGTGTGAAACTTCCTGCGCACCTCAGGAATACACGTACCACACTCGCACAGGCCCTTTCATGTGTGAAACTTCCCACGCACCCCAGGAATACACGTACTCCACTCACACAGGGCCAATCACGTGTGAAACTTCCCGCGAACCCCAGTAAGACACGTACTCCACTCGCACAGGCCCTTTCGTGTGTGAAACTTCCTGTGCACCCCAGTAATACATGTACCGCACTCGCACAGGGCCAATCACGTATGAAACTTCCCGCGAACCCCAGGAATACACGTACCCCACTCGCACAGGGCCAATCACGTGTGTAACTTCCCGCGCACCCCAGGAATACATGTACCCCACTCGAACAGGGCCAATCACGTGTGAAACTTCCCGCGAACCCCAGCAATACACGTACCCCACTCGCACAGGCCCTTTCGCGTGTGAAACTTCCCGTGAACCCCAGTAATACATGTACCCCACTCGCGCTGGCTCTTTCGCGTGTGAAACTTCCCATGCACCCCAGGAATATACGTACTCCACTCGCACAGGGCCAATCGCGTGTTAAACTTCCCACGCACCCCAGGAATACACGTACCCCACTCGCACAATGCCAATCGCGTGTGAAACTTCCAGCGCACCCGAGGAATACACGTACCCCGCTCGCACAGGGCCAATCACGTGCGAAACTTCCCGCGTACCCCAGAAATACACGTACCCCACTCGCACAGGGTAAATCGCGTGTGATACTTCCCGCGAACCCCAGTAATACGCATACCCCACTCACACAGAACCTTTCGCGTTTGAAACTTCCTGCGCACCCCAGGAATACACATACCTCACTCACACAGGGCCAATCACGTGTGAAACTTTCTGCGAACCCCAGTATTACACTTACCCCACTTGCACAGGGCCAATGGTGTGTGAAACTTCCCGCGCACCCCAGGAATACACGTACTCCACTTGCACAGGGCCAATCGCGTGTGAAACTTCCCGTGCACCCCAGGAATACACGTACCCCACTTGCACAGGCCCTTTCACGTTTGAAACTTCCCGTGCACCCCAGGAATACACATACCCCACTCACACAGGGCCAATCGCGTGTGAAATTTCCTGCGAACCCCAGTAATACATGTACCCCACTCACACAGGGCCAATCGCGTGTGAAACTTCCCACACAACCCAGGAATACACGTACCCCACTCGCACAGGCCCTTTTGCGTGTGAAAAGACCCACGCACCCCAGGAATACACGTACCCCACTTGCACAGGCCCTTTTGCGTGTGAAAAGTCCCGCACACCCCAGGAATACACGTACCCCACTCACACAGGCCCTTTCTCATTTGAAACTTCCCGCGAACCCCAGTAATATACGTACTCCACTCGCACAGGCCCTTTTGTGTGTGAAACTTCCCGCGCACCCCAGTAATACACATACCCCACTCGCACAAGGCCAATCGAATGTGAAACTTCCCGTGAACCCCAGGAATACAAGTACGCCACTCGCACAGGGCCAATCGCATGTGACACTTCCCGCGCACCCCAGGAATACACGTACCCCACTCGCACAGGGCCTATTGTGTGTGAAACTTCCCTCAAACCCCAGGAATACACATACCTCACTCACACAGGGCCAATCACGTGTGAAACTTTCTGCGAACCCCAGTATTACACTTACCCCACTTGCACAGGGCCAATGGTGTGTGAAACTTCCCGCGCACCCCAGGAATACACGTACTCCACTTGCACAGGGCCAATCGCGTGTGAAACTTCCCGTGCACCCCAGGAATACACGTACCCCACTTGCACAGGCCCTTTCACGTTTGAAACTTCCCGTGCACCCCAGGAATACACATACCCCACTCACACAGGGCCAATCGCGTGTGAAATTTCCTGCGAACCCCAGTAATACATGTACCCCACTCACACAGGGCCAATCGCGTGTGAAACTTCCCACACACCCCAGGAATACACGTACCCCACTCGCACAGGCCCTTTTGCGTGTGAAAAGACCCACGCACCCCAGGAATACACGTACCCCACTTGCACAGGCCCTTTTGCGTGTGAAAAGTCCCGCACACCCCAGGAATAGACGTACCCCACTCGCACAGGCCCTTATGTGTGTGAAACTTCCCGCGCACCCCAGTAATACACATACCCCACTCGCACAAGGCCAATCGAATGTGAAACTTCCCGTGAACCCCAGGAATACAAGTACGCCACTCGCACAGGGCCAGTTGCGTGTGACACTTCCCGCGCACCCCAGGAATACACGTACCCCACTCGCACAGGGCCTATTGTGTGTGAAACTTCCCTCAAACCCCAGGAATACAGGTACCCCACTCGCAGAGGCCCTTTCGCGTGTGAAACTTCCCGCGAACCCCAGTAATACATGTACCCCACTCGAACGGGCCCTTTCACGTGTGAAACTTCCCGCGAACCCCAGGAATACACGTACCCCACTCGCACCGGCCCTTTCATGTGTGAAACTTCCCACGCACCCCAGGAATACAAGTACCCCACTCGCACAGGCCCTTTCGCATGTGAAATTTCTAGCGCACCCCAGGAATACACGTACCCAACTCGCACAGGGCCAATCGCGTGTGAAACTTCCCTCACACCCCAGGAATACACGTACCCCACTCGCACAGGGCAAATCGCATGTGATACTTCCCGCGAACCCCAGTAATACACGTACCCCACTCGCACAGGCCCTTTCACGTTTGAAACTTCCTGCGCACCACAGGAATACACTTACCTCACTGCACAGGGCCAATCACATTTGAAACTTCCTGCGAACCCCAGTAATACATGTACCCCACTCGCACAGGCCCTTTCATGTGTGAAACTTCCTGCGCACCCCAGTAATACACGTACCCCACTCGCACAGGGCCAATGGCGTGTGAAACTTCCCACGCACCACAGGAATACACGTAACCCACTCGCACAGGGACAACCGTTTGTGAAACTTCCCGCGCACCCCAGGAATACACGTACCCCACTCGCACAGGCCCTATCACGTTTGAAACTTCCCACGCACCCCAGGAATACACGTTCCCCACTCGCACAGGGTCAATCGCGTGTGAAACTTCCCGCACACCCCAGGAATACACGTACCCCACTCGCACAGGCCCTTTCGCATGTGATACTTCCCGCGCACCCCAGGAATACACTTACCCCACTTGCACAGGGCCAATCACGTGTGAAACTTCCCGCAAACCCCAGTAATACACGTACTCCACTCGCACAGGCTCTTTCGTGTGTGAAACTTCCCGCGCTCCCCAGGAATACACGTACCCCACTCGCACAGGGCCAATCGCGTGTGAAACTTCCCGCGAACCCCAAAAATACATGTACCCCACTCACACTGGGCCAATCGCGTGTGAAACTTCCTGCGCACCTCAGGAATACACGTACCACACTCGCACAGGCCCTTTCATGTGTGAAACTTCCGACGCACCCCAGGAATACACGTACTCCACTCACACAGGGCCAATCACATGTGAAACTTCCCGCGAACCCCAGTAAGACACGTACTCCACTCGCACAGGCCCTTTCGTGTGTGAAACTTCCTATGCACCCCAGTAATACATGTACCGCACTCGCACAGGGCCAATCACGTGTGAAACTTCCCGCGAACCCCAGGAATACACGTACCCCACTCGCACAGGGCCAATCGCGTGTGTAACTTCCCGCGCACCCCAGGAATACATGTACCCCACTCGAACTGGGCCAATCACGTGTGAAACTTCCCGCGAACCCCAGCAATACACGTACCCCACTCGCACAGGCCCTTTCGCGTGTGAAACTTCCCGTGAACCCCAGTAATACATGTACCCCACTCGCACTGGCCCTTTCGCGTGTGAAACTTCCCATGCACCCCAGGAATATACGTACGCCACTCGCACAGGGCCAATCGCGTGTTAAACTTCCCACGCACCCCAGGAATACACGTACCCCACTCGCACAGGGCCAATCACGTGTGAAACTTCCAGCGCACCCGAGGAATACACGTACCCCGCTCGCACAGGGCCAATCACGTGTGAAACTTCCCACGCACCCCAGGAGTACACGTACCTCACTCGCACAGGGCCAATCACGTGTGAAACTTCCCGCAAACCCCAGTAATACACGTACCCCACTCGCACATGGACAATGGCATGTGAAACTTCCTGCGCACCGCAGGAATACACGTACCCCACTCGCACAGGGCCAATCGTGTGTGAATCTTCCCGCGCACCCCAGGAATACACGTACCCCACCCGCACAGGCCCTTTCACATTTGAAAATTCACGCGCACCCCAGGAATACACGTACCCCACTCGCACAGGGCCAATCGCGTGTGAAACTTCCCGCGAACCCCAAAAATACATGTACCCCACTCACACTGGGCCAATCGCGTGTGAAACTTCCTGCGCACCTCAGGAATACACGTACCACACTCGCACAGGCCCTTTCATGTGTGAAACTTCCCACGCACCCCAGGAATACACGTACTCCACTCACACAGGGCCAATCACATGTGAAACTTCCCGCGAACCCCAGTAAGACACGTACTCCACTCGCACAGGCCCTTTCGTGTGTGAAACTTCCTGTGCACCCCAGTAATACATGTACCGCACTCGCACAGGGCCAATCACGTGTGAAACTTCCCGCGAACCCCAGGAATACACGTACCCCACTCGCACAGGGCCAATCGCGTGTGTAACTTCCCGCGCACCCCAGGAATACATGTACCCCACTCGAACAGGGCCAATCACGTGTGAAACTTCCCGCGAACCCCAGCAATACACGTACCCCACTCGCACAGGCCCTTTCGCGTGTGAAACTTCCTGTGAACCCCAGTAATACATGTACCCCACTCGCACTGGCTCTTTTGCGTGTGAAACTTCCCATGCACCCCAGGAATATACGTACGCCACTCGCACAGGGCCAATCGCGTGTTAAACTTCCCACGAACCCCAGGAATACACGTACCCCACTCGCACAGGGCCAATCGCGTGTGAAACTTCCAGCGCACCCGAGGAATACACGTACCCCGCTCGCACAGGGCCAATCGCGTGCGAAACTTCCCACGAACCCCAGGAATACACGTACCCCACTCGCACAGGCCCTTTCGCATGTTAAACCTCCCGCGCACACCAGGAATACACGTGCCCCACTCACACTGGGCCAATCGCGTGTGAAACTTCCTGCGCACCTCAGGAATACACGTACCACACTCGCACAGGCCCTTTCATGTGTGAAACTTCCCACGCACCCCAGGAATACACGTACTCCACTCACACAGGGCCAATCACGTGTGAAACTTCCCGCGAACCCCAGTAAGACACGTACTCCACTTGCACAGGCCCTTTCGTGTGTGAAACTTCCTGTGCACCCCAGTAATACATGTACCGCACTCGCACAGGGCCAATCACGTATGAAACTTCCCGCGAACCCCAGGAATACACGTACCCCACTCGAACAGGGCCAATCACGTGTGAAACTTCCCGCGAACCCCAGCAATACACGTACCCCACTCGCACAGGCCCTTTCGCGTGTGAAACTTCCCGTGAACCCCAGTAATACATGTACCCCACTCGCACTGGCCCTTTCGCGTGTGAAACTTCCCATGCACCCCAGGAATATACGTACGCCACTCGCACAGGGCCAATCGCGTGATAAACTTCCCACGCACCCCAGGAATACACGTACCCCACTCGCACAGGGCCAATCGCGTGTGAAACTTCCAGCGCACCCTAGGAATACACGTACCCCGCTCGCACAGGGCCAATCGCGTGCAAAACTTCCCGCGTACCCCAGAAATACACGTACCCCACTCGCACAGGGCAAATCGCGTGTGATACTTCCCGCGAACCCCAGTAATACGCATACCCCACTCACACAGAACCTTTCGCGTTTGAAACTTCCTGCGCACCCCAGGAATACACATACCTCACTCACACAGGGCCAATCACGTGTGAAACTTTCTGCGAACCCCAGTATTACACTTACCCCACTTGCACAGGGCCAATGGTGTGTGAAACTTCCTGCGCACCCCAGGAATACACGTACTCCACTTGCACAGGGCCAATCGCGTGTGAAACTTCCCGTGCACCCCAGGAATACACGTACCCCACTTGCACAGGCCCTTTCACGTTTGAAACTTCCCGTGCACCCCAGGAATACACATACCCCATTCACACAGGGCCAATCGCGTGTGAAATTTCCTGCGAACCCCAGTAATACATGTACCCCACTCATACAGGGCCAATCGCGTGTGAAACTTCCCACACACCCCAGGAATACACGTACCCCACTCGCACAGGCCCTTTTGCATGTGAAAAGACCCACGCACCCCAGGAATACACGTACCCCACTTGCACAGGCCCTTTTGCGTGTGAAAAGTCCCGCACACCCCAGGAATACACGTACCCCACTCACACAGGCCCTTTCTCGTTTGAAACTTCCCGCGAACCCCAGTAATATACGTACTCCACTCGCACAGGCCCTTTTGTGTGTGAAACTTCCCGCGCACCCCAGTAATACACATACCCCACTCGCACAAGGCCAATCGAATGTGAAACTTCCCGTGAACCCCAGGAATACAAGTACGCCATTCGCACAGGGCCAATCGCGTGTGACACTTCCCGCGCACCCCAGGAATACACGCACCCCACTCGCACAGGGCCTATTGTGTGTGAAACTTCCCTCAAACCCCAGGAATACAGGTACCCCACTCGCAGAGGCCCTTTCACGTGTGAAACTTCCCGCGAACCCCAGTAATACATGTACCCCACTCGAACGGGCCCTTTCACGTGTGAAACTTCCCACGCACCCCAGGAGTACACGTACCCCACTCGCACAGGGCCAATCACGTGTGAAACTTCCCGCAAACCCCAGTAATACACGTACCCCACTCGCACATGGACAATGGCATGTGAAACTTCCTGCGCACCGCAGGAATACACGTACCCCACTCGCACAGTGCCAATCGTGTGTGAATCTTCCCGCGCACCCCAGGAATACACGTACCCCACCCGCACAGGCCCTTTCACATTTGAAAATTCACGCGCTCCCCAGGAATACACGTACCCCACTCGCACAGGGCCAATCGCGTGTGAAACTTCCCGCGAACCCCAAAAATACATGTACCCCACTCACACTGGGCCAATCGCGTGTGAAACTTCCTGCGCACCTCAGGAATACACGTACCACACTCGCACAGGCCCTTTCATGTGTGAAACTTCCCACGCACCCCAGGAATAGACGTACTCCACTCACACAGGGCCAATCACATGTGAAACTTCCCGCGAACCCCAGTAAGACACGTACTCCACTCGCACAGGCCCTTTCATGTGTGAAACTTCCTGTGCACCCCAGTAATACATGTACCGCACTCGCACAGGGCCAATCACGTGTGAAACTTCCCGCGAACCCCAGGAATACACGTACCCCACTCGCACAGGGCCAATCGCATGTGTAACTTCCCGCGCACCCCAGGAATACATGTACCCCACTCGAACAGGGCCAATCACGTGTGGAACTTCCCGCGAACCCCAGCAATACACGTACCCCACTCGCACAGGCCCTTTCGCGTGTGAAACTTCCCGTGAACCCCAGTAATACATGTACCCCACTCGCACTGGCCCTTTCGCGTGTGAAACTTCCCATGCACCCCAGGAATATACGTACGCCACTCGCACAGGGCCAATCGCGTGTTAAACTTCCCACGCACCCCAGGAATACACGTACCCCACTCGCACAGGGCCAATCGCGTGTGAAACTTCCAGCACACCCGAGGAATACACGTACCCCGCTCGCACAGGGCCAATCACGTGTGAAACTTCCCACGCACCCCAGGAGTACACGTACCTCACTCGCACAGGGCCAATCACGTGTGAAACTTCCCGCAAACCCCAGTAATACACGTACCCCACTCGCACATGGACAATGGCATGTGAAACTTCCTGCGCACCGCAGGAATACACGTACCCCACTCGCACAGGGCCAATCGTGTGTGAATCTTCCCGCACACCCCAGGAATACACGTACCCCACCCGCACAGGCCCTTTCACATTTGAAAATTCACGCGCACCCCAGGAATACACGTACCCCACTCGCACAGGGCCAATCGCGTGTGAAACTTCCCGCGAACCCCAAAAATACATGTACCCCACTCACACTCGGCCAATCGCGTGTGAAACTTCCTGCGCACCTCAGGAATACACGTACCACACTCGCACAGGCCCTTTCATGTGTGAAACTTCCCACGCACCCCAGGAATACACGTACTCCACTCACACAGGGCCAATCACATGTGAAACTTCCCGCGAACCCCAGTAAGACACGTACTCCACTCGCACAGGCCCTTTCGTGTGTGAAACTTCCTGTGCACCCCAGTAATACATGTACCGCACTCGCACAGGGCCAATCACGTGTGAAACTTCCCGCGAACCCCAGGAATACACGTACCCCACTCGCACAGGGCCAATCGCGTGTGTAACTTCCCGCGCACCCCAGGAATACATGTACCCCACTCGAACAGGGCCAATCACGTGTGAAACTTCCCGCGAACCCCAGCAATACACGTACCCCACTCGCACAGGCCCTTTCGCGTGTGAAACTTCCCGTGAACCCCAGTAATACATGTACCCCACTCGCACTGGCTCTTTCGCGTGTGAAACTTCCCATGCACCCCAGGAATATACGTACGCCACTCGCACAGGGCCAATCGCGTGTTAAACTTCCCACGCACCCCAGGAATTCACGTACCCCACTCGCACAGGGCCAATCGCGTGTGAAACTTCCAGCGCACCCGAGGAATACACGTACCCCGCTCGCAGAGGGCCAATCGCATGCGAAACTTCCCACGAACCCCAGGAATACACGTACCCCACTCGCACAGGCCCTTTCGCATGTTAAACTTCCCGTGCACACCAGGAATACACCTGCCCCACTCACACTGGGCCAATCGCGTGTGAAACTTCCTGCGCACCTCAGGAATACACGTACCACACTCGCACAGGCCCTTTCATGTGTGAAACTTCCCACGCACCCCAGGAATACACGTACTCCACTCACACAGGGCCAATCACGTGTGAAACTTCCCGCGAACCCCAGTAAGACACGTACTCCACTCGCACAGGCCCTTTCGTGTGTGAAACTTCCTGTGCACCCCAGTAATACATGTACCGCACTCGCACAGGGCCAATCACGTATGAAACTTCCCGCGAACCCCAGGAATACACGTACCCCACTCGCACAGGGCCAATCACGTGTGTAACTTCCCGCGCACCCCAGGAATACATGTACCCTACTCGAACAGGGCCAATCACGTGTGAAACTTCCCGCGAACCCCAGCAATACACGTACCCCACTCGCACAGGCCCTTTCGCGTGTGAAACTTCCCGTGAACCCCAGTAATACATGTACCCCACTCGCGCTGGCTCTTTCGCGTGTGAAACTTCCCATGCACCCCAGGAATATACGTACTCCACTCGCACAGGGCCAATCGCGTGTTAAACTTCCCACGCACCCCAGGAATACACGTACCCCACTCGCACAATG
Source organism: Ambystoma mexicanum (assembly GCF_040938575.1). Taxonomy (NCBI): domain Eukaryota; kingdom Metazoa; phylum Chordata; class Amphibia; order Caudata; family Ambystomatidae; genus Ambystoma; species Ambystoma mexicanum. The sequence continues at coordinate 501,315,863 of NC_090934.1, forward strand.
CCAATCGCGTGTGAAACTTCCAGCGCACCCGAGGAATACACGTACCCCGCTCGCACAGGGCCAATCACGTGCGAAACTTCCCGCGTACCCCAGAAATACACGTACCCCACTCGCACAGGGTAAATCGCGTGTGATACTTCCCGCGAACCCCAGTAATACGCATACCCCACTCACACAGAACCTTTCGCGTTTGAAACTTCCTGCGCACCCCAGGAATACACATACCTCACTCACACAGGGCCAATCACGTGTGAAACTTTCTGCGAACCCCAGTATTACACTTACCCCACTTGCACAGGGCCAATGGTGTGTGAAACTTCCCGCGCACCCCAGGAATACACGTACTCCACTTGCACAGGGCCAATCGCGTGTGAAACTTCCCGTGCACCCCAGGAATACACGTACCCCACTTGCACAGGCCCTTTCACGTTTGAAACTTCCCGTGCACCCCAGGAATACACATACCCCACTCACACAGGGCCAATCGCGTGTGAAATTTCCTGCGAACCCCAGTAATACATGTACCCCACTCACACAGGGCCAATCGCGTGTGAAACTTCCCACACAACCCAGGAATACACGTACCCCACTCGCACAGGCCCTTTTGCGTGTGAAAAGACCCACGCACCCCAGGAATACACGTACCCCACTTGCACAGGCCCTTTTGCGTGTGAAAAGTCCCGCACACCCCAGGAATACACGTACCCCACTCACACAGGCCCTTTCTCATTTGAAACTTCCCGCGAACCCCAGTAATATACGTACTCCACTCGCACAGGCCCTTTTGTGTGTGAAACTTCCCGCGCACCCCAGTAATACACATACCCCACTCGCACAAGGCCAATCGAATGTGAAACTTCCCGTGAACCCCAGGAATACAAGTACGCCACTCGCACAGGGCCAATCGCATGTGACACTTCCCGCGCACCCCAGGAATACACGTACCCCACTCGCACAGGGCCTATTGTGTGTGAAACTTCCCTCAAACCCCAGGAATACACATACCTCACTCACACAGGGCCAATCACGTGTGAAACTTTCTGCGAACCCCAGTATTACACTTACCCCACTTGCACAGGGCCAATGGTGTGTGAAACTTCCCGCGCACCCCAGGAATACACGTACTCCACTTGCACAGGGCCAATCGCGTGTGAAACTTCCCGTGCACCCCAGGAATACACGTACCCCACTTGCACAGGCCCTTTCACGTTTGAAACTTCCCGTGCACCCCAGGAATACACATACCCCACTCACACAGGGCCAATCGCGTGTGAAATTTCCTGCGAACCCCAGTAATACATGTACCCCACTCACACAGGGCCAATCGCGTGTGAAACTTCCCACACACCCCAGGAATACACGTACCCCACTCGCACAGGCCCTTTTGCGTGTGAAAAGACCCACGCACCCCAGGAATACACGTACCCCACTTGCACAGGCCCTTTTGCGTGTGAAAAGTCCCGCACACCCCAGGAATAGACGTACCCCACTCGCACAGGCCCTTTTGTGTGTGAAACTTCCCGCGCACCCCAGTAATACACATACCCCACTCGCACAAGGCCAATCGAATGTGAAACTTCCCGTGAACCCCAGGAATACAAGTACGCCACTCGCACAGGGCCAGTTGCGTGTGACACTTCCCGCGCACCCCAGGAATACACGTACCCCACTCGCACAGGGCCTATTGTGTGTGAAACTTCCCTCAAACCCCAGGAATACAGGTACCCCACTCGCAGAGGCCCTTTCGCGTGTGAAACTTCCCGCGAACCCCAGTAATACATGTACCCCACTCGAACGGGCCCTTTCACGTGTGAAACTTCCCGCGAACCCCAGGAATACACGTACCCCACTCGCACCGGCCCTTTCATGTGTGAAACTTCCCACGCACCCCAGGAATACAAGTACCCCACTCGCACAGGCCCTTTCGCATGTGAAATTTCTAGCGCACCCCAGGAATACACGTACCCAACTCGCACAGGGCCAATCGCGTGTGAAACTTCCCTCACACCCCAGGAATACACGTACCCCACTCGCACAGGGCAAATCGCATGTGATACTTCCCGCGAACCCCAGTAATACACGTACCCCACTCGCACAGGCCCTTTCACGTTTGAAACTTCCTGCGCACCACAGGAATACACTTACCTCACTGCACAGGGCCAATCACATTTGAAACTTCCTGCGAACCCCAGTAATACATGTACCCCACTCGCACAGGCCCTTTCATGTGTGAAACTTCCTGCGCACCCCAGTAATACACGTACCCCACTCGCACAGGGCCAATGGCGTGTGAAACTTCCCACGCACCACAGGAATACACGTAACCCACTCGCACAGGGACAACCGTTTGTGAAACTTCCCGCGCACCCCAGGAATACACGTACCCCACTCGCACAGGCCCTATCACGTTTGAAACTTCCCACGCACCCCAGGAATACACGTTCCCCACTCGCACAGGGTCAATCGCGTGTGAAACTTCCCGCACACCCCAGGAATACACGTACCCCACTCGCACAGGCCCTTTCGCATGTGATACTTCCCGCGCACCCCAGGAATACACTTACCCCACTTGCACAGGGCCAATCACGTGTGAAACTTCCCGCAAACCCCAGTAATACACGTACTCCACTCGCACAGGCTCTTTCGTGTGTGAAACTTCCCGCGCACCCCAAAATTACACGTACCCCACTCACACAGGGCCAATCGTGTGTGAAACTTCCTGCGCACCTCAGGAATACACGTACCCCTCTTGCACAGGCCCTTTCATGTGTGAAACTTCCCACGCACCCGAGGAATACACGTACCCCACTCACACAGTGCCAATCACGTCTGAAACTTCCCGTGCACCCCAGTAATACACGTACCACACTTGCACAGGGCCAATCGCGTGTGAAACTTCCCGCGAACCCAGGAATCCACGTACCCCACTCGCACAGGGCCAATCACGTGTGAAACTTCCCGCGCACCCCAGGAATACATGTACCCCACTCGCACAGGGCCAATCGCATGTGAAACTTCCCGCGAACCCCGGCAATACACGTACCCCACTCGCACAGGCCCTTTCGCGTGTGAAACTTCCCACGAACCCCAGTAATACATGTACCCCACTCGCACTGGCCCTTTCCCGTGTGAAACTTCCCACGCACCCCAGGAATATACGTACGCCACTCGCACAGGGCCAATCGCGTGTGAAACTTCCCGCGCACCCCAGGAATGCACGTACCCCACTCGCACAGGGCCAATCGCGTGTGAAACTTCCAGCGCACCCCAGGAATACACGTACCCTGCTCACACAGGGCCAATCGCATGCGAAACATCCCGCGAAGCCCAGGAATACATGTACCCCACTCGCACAGGCCCTTTCACATGTGAAACTTCCCGCGCACCCCAGGAATACACATACCCCACTCGCACAGGCCCTTTCGCGTGTGAAATTTCCTGCGCACCCTAGGAATACATGTACCCCACTCGCACAGTGCCAATCACGTGTGAAACTTCCTGCAAACCCCAGTAATACACGTACCCCACTCACACAGGCCCTTTCGCGTGTGAAACTTCCCACGCACCCCAGGAATACACGTACCCCACTCGCACAGGGCAAACCGCATGTGATACTTCCCGCGAACCCCAGTAATACACGTACCCCACTCGCACAGGCCCTTTCGCGTTTGAAACTTCCCGCGCACCCCAGGAATACACGTACCTCACTCGCACAGGGCCAATCACATTTTAAACAACCCGCAGACCCCAGCAATACACGTACCCCGCTCGCACAGGCCCTTTCGCGTGTGAAACTTCCCGCGCACCCCAGGAATACACGTACCCCACTCGCACAGGGCAAATCGCGTGTGATACTTCCCGCGAAACCCAGTAAAACACGTACCCCACTCACACAGGCCCTTTCGCGTTTCAAACTTCCCGCGCATCCCAGGAATACACATACCTCACTCACACAGGGCCAATCACATGTGAAACTTCCTGCGAACCCCAGTAATACACGTACCCCACTCGCACAGGGCCAATGGCGTGTGAAACATCTCGCGCACCCCAGGAATACACGTACCCCACTGGCACAGGGCCAATCGCATGTGAAACTTCCCGCGCACCCCAGGAATACACGTACCCCACTCGCACAGGCCCTTTCGCGTGTGAAACTTCCCGCGCACCCCAGGAATACACGTACCCCACTCGCACAGGGCAAATCGCGTGTGATACTTCCCGCGAAACCCAGTAATACACGTACCCCACTCACACAGGCCCTTTCGCGTTTCAAACTTCCCGCGCACCCCAGGAATACACATACCTCACTCACACAGGGCCAATCACATGTGAAACTTCCTGCGAACCCCAGTAATACACGTACCCCACTCGCACAGGGCCAATGGCGTGTGAAACGTCTCGCGCACCCCAGGAATACACGTACCCCACTCGCACAGGGCCAATCACATGTGAAACTTCCCGCGAACCCCAGTAAGACACGTACTCCACTCGCACAGGCCCTTTCGTGTGTGAAACTTCCTGTGCACCCCAGTAATACATGTACCGCACTCGCACAGGGCCAATCACGTGTGAAACTTCCCGCGAACCCCAGGAATACACGTACCCCACTCGCACAGGGCCAATCGCGTGTGTAACTTCCCGCGCACCCCAGGAATACATGTACCCCACTCGAACAGGGCCAATCACGTGTGAAACTTCCCGCGAACCCCAGCAATACACGTACCCCACTCGCACAGGCCCTTTCGCGTGTGAAACTTCCCGTGAACCCCAGTAATACATGTACCCCACTCGCACTGGCTCTTTTGCGTGTGAAACTTCCCATGCACCCCAGGAATATACGTACGCCACTCGCACAGGGCCAATCGCGTGTTAAACTTCCCACGCACCCCAGGAATACACGTACCCCACTCGCACAGGGCCAATCGCGTGTGAAACTTCCAGCGCACCCGAGGAATACACGTACCCCGCTCGCACAGGGCCAATCGCGTGCGAAACTTCCCACGAACCCCAGGAATACACGTACCCCACTCGCACAGGCCCTTTCGCATGTTAAACTTCCCGTGCACACCAGGAATACACGTGCCCCACTCACACTGGGCCAATCGCGTGTGAAACTTCCTGCACACCTCAGGAATACACGTACCACACTCGCACAGGCCCTTTCATGTGTGAAACTTCCCACGCACCCCAGGAATACACGTACTCCACTCACACAGGGCCAATCACGTGTGAAACTTCCCGCGAACCCCAGTAAGACACGTACTCCACTCGCACAGGCCCTTTCGTGTGTGAAACTTCCTGTGCACCCCAGTAATACATGTACCGCACTCGCACAGGGCCAATCACGTATGAAACTTCCCGCGAACCCCAGGAATACACGTACCCCACTCGCACAGGGCCAATCGCGTGTGTAACTTCCCGTGCACCCCAGGAATACATGTACCCCACTCGAACAGGGCCAATCACGTGTGAAACTTCCCGCGAACCCAGGCAATACACGTACCCCACTCGCACAGGCCCTTTCGCGTGTGAAACTTCCCGTGAACCCCAGTAATACATGTACCCCACTCGCGCTGGCCCTTTCGCGTGTGAAACTTCCCATGCACCCCAGGAATATACGTACGCCACTCGCACAGGGCCAATCGCGTGTTAAACTTCCCACGCACCCCAGGAATACACGTACCCCACTCGCACAGGGCCAATCACGTGTGAAACTTCCAGCGCACCCGAGGAATACACGTACCCCGCTCGCACAGGGCCAATCGCGTGCGAAACTTCCCGCGTACCCCAGAAATACACGTACCCCACTCGCACAGGGCAAATCGCGTGTGATACTTCCCGCGAACCCCAGTAATACGCATACCCCACTCACACAGAACCTTTCGCGTTTGAAACTTCCTGCGCACCCCAGGAATACACATACCTCACTCACACAGGGCCAATCACGTGTGAAACTTTCTGCGAACCCCAGTATTACACTTACCCCACTTGCACAGGGCCAATGGTGTGTGAAACTTCCCGCGCACCCCAGGAATACACGTACTCCACTTGCACAGGGCCAATCGCGTGTGAAACTTCCCGTGCACCCCAGGAATACACGTACCCCACTTGCACAGGCCCTTTCAAGTTTGAAACTTCCCGTGCACCCCAGGAATACACATACCCCACTCACACAGGGCCAATCGCGTGTGAAATTTCCTGCGAACCCCAGTAATACATGTACCCCACTCACACAGGGCCAATCGCGTGTGAAACTTCCCACACACCCCAGGAATACACGTACCCCACTCGCACAGGCCCTTTTGCGTGTGAAAAGACCCACGCACCCCAGGAATACACGTACCCCACTTGCACAGGCCCTTTTGCGTGTGAAAAGTCCCGCACACCCCAGGAATACACGTACCCCACTCACACAGGCCCTTTCTCGTTTGAAACTTCCCGCGAACCCCAGTAATATACGTACTCCACTCGCACAGGCCCTTTTGTGTGTGAAACTTCCCGCGCACCCCAGTAATACACATACCCCACTCGCACAAGGCCAATCGAATGTGAAACTTCCCGTGAACCCCAGGAATACAAGTACGCCACTCGCACAGGGCCAATCGCGTGTGACACTTCCCGCGCACCCCAGGAATACACGTACCCCACTCGCACAGGGCCTATTGTGTGTGAAACTTCCCTCAAACCCCAGGAATACAGGTACCCCACTCGCAGAGGCCCTTTCGCGTGTGAAACTTCCCGCGAACCCCAGTAATACATGTACCCCACTCGAACGGGCCCTTTCACGTGTGAAACTTCCCGCGAACCCCAGGAATACACGTACCCCACTCGCACCGGCCCTTTCGTGTGTGAAACTTCCCACGCACCCCAGGAATACAAGTACCCCACTCGCACAGGCCCTTTCGCATGTGAAATTTCTAGCGCACCCCAGGAATACACGTACCCAACTCGCACAGGGCCAATCGCGTGTGAAACTTCCCTCACACCCCAGGAATACACGTACCCCACTCGCAAAGGGCAAATCGCATGTGATACTTCCCGCGAACCCCAGTAATACACGTACCCCACTCGCACAGGCCCTTTCACGTTTGAAACTTCCTGCGCACCACAGGAATACACTTACCTCACTGCACAGGGCCAATCACATTTGAAACTTCCTGCGAACCCCAGTAATACATGTACCCCACTCGCACAGGCCCTTTCATGTGTGAAACTTCCTGCGCACCCCAGTAATACACGTACCCCACTCGCACAGGGCCAATGGCGTGTGAAACTTCCCACGCACCACAGGAATACACGTAACCCACTCGCACAGGGACAACCGTTTGTGAAACTTCCCGCGCACCCCAGGAATACACGTACCCCACTCGCACAGGCCCTATCACGTTTGAAACTTCCCGCGCACCCCAGGAATACACGTTCCCCACTCGCACAGGGTCAATCGCGTGTGAAACTTCCCGCACACCCCAGGAATACACGTACCCCACTCGCACAGGCCCTTTCGCATGTGATACTTCCCGCGCACCCCAGGAATACACTTACCCCACTTGCACAGGGCCAATCACGTGTGAAACTTCCCGCAAACCCCAGTAATACACGTACTCCACTCGCACAGGCTCTTTCGTGTGTGAAACTTCCCGCGCACCCCAAAATTACACGTACCCCACTCACACAGGGCCAATCGTGTGTGAAACTTCCTGCGCACCTCAGGAATACACGTACCCCTCTTGCACAGGCCCTTTCATGTGTGAAACTTCCCACGCACCCCAGGAATACACGTACCCCACTCGCACAGGCCCTTTTGCGTGTGAAAAGACCCACGCACCCCAGGAATACACGTACCCCACTTGCACAGGCCCTTTTGCGTGTGAAAAGTCCCGCACACCCCAGGAATACACGTACCCCACTCACACAGGCCCTTTCTCGTTTGAAACTTCCCGCGAACCCCAGTAATATACGTACTCCACTCGCACAGGCCCTTTTGTGTGTGAAACTTCCCGCGCACCCCAGTAATACACATACCCCACTCGCACAAGGCCAATCGAATGTGAAACTTCCCGTGAACCCCAGGAATACAAGTACGCCACTCGCACAGGGCCAATCGCGTGTGACACTTCCCGCGCACCCCAGGAATACACGTACCCCACTCGCACAGGGCCTATTGTGTGTGAAACTTCCCTCAAACCCCAGGAATACAGGTACCCCACTCGCAGAGGCCCTTTCGCATGTGAAACTTCCCGCGAACCCCAGTAATACATGTACCCCACTCGAACGGGCCCTTTCACGTGTGAAACTTCCCGCGAACCCCAGGAATACACGTACCCCACTCGCACCGGCCCTTTCGTGTGTGAAACTTCCCACGCACCCCAGGAATACAAGTACCCCACTCGCACAGGACCTTTCGCATGTGAAATTTCTAGCGCACCCCAGGAATACACGTACCCAACTCGCACAGGGCCAATCGCGTGTGAAACTTCCCTCACACCCCAGGAATACACGTACCCCACTCGCAAAGGGCAAATCGCATGTGATACTTCCCGCGAACCCCAGTAATACACGTACCCCACTCGCACAGGCCCTTTCACGTTTGAAACTTCCTGCGCACCACAGGAATACACTTACCTCACTGCACAGGGCCAATCACATTTGAAACTTCCTGCGAACCCCAGTAATACATGTACCCCACTCGCACAGGCCCTTTCATGTGTGAAACTTCCTGCGCACCCCAGTAATACACGTACCCCACTCGCACAGGGCCAATGGCGTGTGAAACTTCCCACGCACCACAGGAATACACGTAACCCACTCGCACAGGGACAACCGTTTGTGAAACTTCCCGCGCACCCCAGGAATACACGTACCCCACTCGCATAGGCCCTATCACGTTTGAAACTTCCCGCGCACCCCAGGAATACACGTTCCCCACTCGCACAGGGTCAATCGCGTGTGAAACTTCCCGCACACCCCAGGAATACACGTACCCCACTCGCACAGGCCCTTTCGCATGTGATACTTCCCGCGCACCCCAGGAATACACTTACCCCACTTGCACAGGGCCAATCACGTGTGAAACTTCCCGCAAACCCCAGTAATACACGTACTCCACTCGCACAGGCCCTTTCGCATGTGATACTTCCCGCGCACCCCAGGAATACACTTACCCCACTTGCACAGGGCCAATCACGTGTGAAACTTCCCGCAAACCCCAGTAATACACGTACTCCACTCGCACAGGCTCTTTCGTGTGTGAAACTTCCCGCGCACCCCAAAATTACACGTACCCCACTCACACAGGGCCAATCGTGTGTGAAACTTCCTGCGCACCTCAGGAATACACGTACCCCTCTTGCACAGGCCCTTTCATGTGTGAAACTTCCCACGCACCCCAGGAATACACGTACCCCACTCGCACAGGCCCTTTTGCGTGTGAAAAGACCCACGCACCCCAGGAATACACGTACCCCACTTGCACAGGCCCTTTTGCGTGTGAAAAGTCCCGCACACCCCAGGAATACACGTACCCCACTCACACAGGCCCTTTCTCGTTTGAAACTTCCCGCGAACCCCAGTAATATACGTACTCCACTCGCACAGGCCCTTTTGTGTGTGAAACTTCCCGCGCACCCCAGTAATACACATACCCCACTCGCACAAGGCCAATCGAATGTGAAACTTCCCGTGAACCCCAGGAATACAAGTACGCCACTCGCACAGGGCCAATCGCGTGTGACACTTCCCGCGCACCCCAGGAATACACGTACCCCACTCGCACAGGGCCTATTGTGTGTGAAACTTCCCTCAAACCCCAGGAATACAGGTACCCCACTCGCAGAGGCCCTTTCGCGTGTGAAACTTCCCGCGAACCCCAGTAATACATGTACCCCACTCGAACGGGCCCTTTCACGTGTGAAACTTCCCGCGAACCCCAGGAATACACGTACCCCACTCGCACCGGCCCTTTCGTGTGTGAAACTTCCCACGCACCCCAGGAATACAAGTACCCCACTCGCACAGGCCCTTTCGCATGTGAAATTTCTAGCGCACCCCAGGAATACACGTACCCAACTCGCACAGGGCCAATCGCGTGTGAAACTTCCCTCACACCCCAGGAATACACGTACCCCACTCGCAAAGGGCAAATCGCATGTGATACTTCCCGCGAACCCCAGTAATACACGTACCCCACTCGCACAGGCCCTTTCACGTTTGAAACTTCCTGCGCACCACAGGAATACACTTACCTCACTGCACAGGGCCAATCACATTTGAAACTTCCTGCGAACCCCAGTAATACATGTACCCCACTCGCACAGGCCCTTTCATGTGTGAAACTTCCTGCGCACCCCAGTAATACACGTACCCCACTCGCACAGGGCCAATGGCGTGTGAAACTTCCCACGCACCACAGGAATACACGTAACCCACTCGCACAGGGACAACCGTTTGTGAAACTTCCCGCGCACCCCAGGAATACACGTACCCCACTCGCACAGGCCCTATCACGTTTGAAACTTCCCGCGCACCCCAGGAATACACGTTCCCCACTCGCACAGGGTCAATCGCGTGTGAAACTTCCCGCACACCCCAGGAATACACGTACCCCACTCGCACAGGCCCTTTCGCATGTGATACTTCCCGCGCACCCCAGGAATACACTTACCCCACTTGCACAGGGCCAATCACGTGTGAAACTTCCCGCAAACCCCAGTAATACACGTACTCCACTCGCACAGGCTCTTTCGTGTGTGAAACTTCCCGCGCACCCCAAAATTACACGTACCCCACTCACACAGGGCCAATCGTGTGTGAAACTTCCTGCGCACCTCAGGAATACACGTACCCCTCTTGCACAGGCCCTTTCATGTGTGAAACTTCCCACGCACCCGAGGAATACACGTACCCCACTCACACAGTGCCAATCACGTGTGAAACTTCCCGTGCACCCCAGTAATACACGTACCACACTTGCACAGGGCCAATCGCGTGTGAAACTTCCCGCGAACCCAGGAATCCACGTACCCCACTCGCACAGGGCCAATCACGTGTGAAACTTCCCGCGCACCCCAGGAATACATGTACCCCACTCGCACAGGGCCAATCGCATGTGAAACTTCCTGCGAACCCCGGCAATACACGTACCCCACTCGCACAGGCCCTTTCGCGTGTGAAACTTCCCACGAACCCCAGTAATACATGTACCCCACTCGCACTGGCCCTTTCCCGTGTGAAACTTCCCACGCACCCCAGGAATATACGTACGCCACTCGCACAGGGCCAATCGCGTGTGAAACTTCCCGCGCACCCCAGGAATGCACGTACCCCACTCGCACAGGGCCAATCGCGTGTGAAACTTCCAGCGCACCCCAGGAATACACGTACCCTGCTCGCACAGGGCCAATCGCATGCGAAACATCCCGCGAAGCCCAGGAATACACGTACCCCACTCGCACAGGCCCTTTCACATGTGAAACTTCCCGCGCACCCCAGGAATACACATACCCCACTCGCACAGGCCCTTTCGCGTGTGAAATTTCCTGCGCACCCTAGGAATACATGTACCCCACTCGCACAGTGCCAATCACGTGTGAAACTTCCTGCAAACCCCAGTAATACACGTACCCCACTCACACAGGCCCTTTCGCGTGTGAAACTTCCCACGCACCCCAGGAATACACGTACCCCACTCGCACAGGGCAAACCGCATGTGATACTTCCCGCGAACCCCAGTAATACACGTACCCCACTCGCACAGGCCCTTTCGCGTTTGAAACTTCCCGCGCACCCCAGGAATACACGTACCTCACTCGCACAGGGCCAATCACATTTTAAACCACCCGCAGACCCCAGCAATACACGTGCCCCGCTCGCACAGGCCCTTTCGCGTGTGAAACTTCCCGCGCACCCCAGGAATACACGTACCCCACTCGCACATGGCAAATCGCGTGTGATACTTCCCGCGAAACCCAGTAATACACGTACCCCACTCACACAGGCCCTTTCGCGTTTCAAACTTCCCGCGCACCCCAGGAATACACATACCTCACTCACACAGGGCCAATCACATGTGAAACTTCCTGCGAACCCCAGTAATACACGTACCCCACTCGCACAGGGCCAATGGCGTGTGAAACGTCTCGCGCACCCCAGGAATACACGTACCCCACTCGCACAGGGCCAATCGCATGTGAAACTTCCCGCGCACCCCAGGAATACACGTACCCCACTCGCACAGGCCCTTTCACGTTTGAAACTTCCCGTGCACCCCAGGAATACACGTACCCCACTCACACAGGGCCAATCGCGTGTGAAACTTCCTGCGAACCCTAGTAATACATGTACCCCCTCACACAGGGCCAATCGCGTGTGAAACTTCCCACACACCCCAGGAATACACGTACCCCACTCGCATAGGTCCTTTTGTGTGTGAAATGTCCCGCGCACCCCAGGAATACACGTACCCCACTCGCACAGGGCCAATCACGTGTGAAACTTCCTGCGAACGCTAGTAATACATGTACCCCCTCACACAGGGCCAATCGCGTGTGAAACTTCCCACACACCCCAGGAATACACGTACCCCACTCGCATAGGTCCTTTTGTGTGTGAAACATCCCGCGAACCCCAGTAATACACGTACTCCACTCGCACAGGCCCTTTTGTGTGTGAAACTTCCCGCGCACCCCAGTAATACACACACCCCACCCGCACAATGCCAATCGCATATGAAACTTCCCGCAAACCCCAGGAATACACGTACCCCACTCGCACAGGGCCAATCGTGTGTGACACTTCCCGTGCACCCCAGGAATACACGTACCCCACTCGCACAGGGCCTATTGTGTGTGAAACTTCCTGGAAACCCCAGGAATACATGTACCCCACTCGCACAGGCCCTTTCGCGTGTGAAACTTCCCGCGAACCCCAGTAATACATGTACCCCACTCAAACTGGCCCTTTCACGTGTGAAACTTCCAGCGCCCCCCAGGAATACACGTACCCCACTCGCACAGGGCAAATTGCATGTGATCCTTCCCGCAAACCCCAGTAATACACGTACCCCACTCGCACAGGCCCTTTCGCGTGTGAAACTTCCCGCGAACCCCAGTAATACACGTACCCCACTCGCACAGGGCCAATGGCGTGTGAAACTTCCCGCGCACCTCAGCGATACACGTACCCTACTCGCACAGGGCCAATCGTTTGTGAAACTTCGCCCGCACCCCAGGAATACATGTACCCCACTCGCACAGGCCCTTTCACGTTTGAAACTTCCCGCGCACCCCAGGAATACACGTACCCCATTTGCGCAGGGTCAATCGCGTGTGAAACTTCCGCGAACCACAGTAATACACGTACCCCACTCAAACAGGGCCAATCGCGTGTGAAACTTCCCACACACCCCAGAAATACACGTACCCCACTCGCACAGGCCCTTTCACATGTGATACTTCCCGCGCACCACAGGAATACACTTACCCCACTTGCACAAGGCCAATCACGTGTGAAACTTCCCGCAAACCCCAATAATACACGTACTCCACTCGCACAGGCCCTTTCATGTGTGAAACTTCCCGCGCACCCCAGTAATACACATACCCCACTCTCACAGAGCCAATCGCGTGTGAAACTTCCCACGCACCCCAGGAATACACGTACGCCACTCGCACAGGGCCTATCTTGTGTGAAACTTCCAGCGAACCCCAGGAATACACGTACCCCACTCGCACAGGCCCTTTCACGTGTGAAACTTCCCGAGAACCCCAGTAATACATGTACCCCACTCGCACTGGCCCTTTCGCGTGTGAAACTTCCCACGCACCCCAGGAATACACGTACCCCACTTGCACAGGGCCAATCGCGTGTGAAACTTCCGGCGCACCCCACGAATACACGTACGCCACTCGCACAGGGCCAATCGCATGGGAAACTTCCAGCGCACCCCAGGAATACATGTACCCCGCTCGCACAGGGCCAATCGCATGTGAAACTTCCCACGCCCTCCAGGAATACACGTACCCCACTCGCACAGGACTAATCGCATGTGAAACTTTCTGCGCACCCCAGGAATGCACGTACCCCACTCGCACAGAGACAATCGCGTGTGAAACTTCCCGCGCACCCCAGAAATACACATACCCCACTCACACAGGGCCCTTTCGCGTGTAAAATTTCCCCCGAACCTCAGCAATACACGTTCCCCGCTTGCCGTGTGCTGTGTGGCAGCCCTGTATACTGGTCCAGGGTTATCGCAGCCCTTTGCGCTGGATTGGGGATTTTAATGGCTTTTTCTTGCACGAGGGGTGTTCTTGGGGGCGTAACTGGTGCTGCTGCAGGGTCACTGCGCCACTGTGCGCCACGTCTGGTTTTGGTAGCTAAAATCCATGAATACTCTGTGCGCGGAAATGGATTTTAGTGCACGCGGCTGGCGCAGAGATTCGCACGCGCACACTGTGCGCCAGCCGCGTGCACCACTTGTGCACTGAATTCTATGAATTACCCCCATAATATGTATGTGTGCTGCTTTGGGAATTTTTCAATGTTACTTTGTTATGATATAACAATTAAACATACCCTCCCAGAGTTTTTAGGTAGTGGTACTGTTGTCCGAACATGTCCGCGGACATCAAAAAAGTTTGCGGACATCAAATTCAGTAGAAGGGGTTCAGTATGTTCCATATTACATGTACATAAAGTCAAAGTTATTATTGTTTAGTTGTGCTACTAAAAACCTATGAAATTCAGTGAAAAGACTTTGTTAAAGGGACGTTATGGTTAAGTTGCGCTACTAAAAACCTATGAAATTCAGTGAAATAACTTTGTTAAAGGTACCCTAAGGTTAAGTTGCACTACTAAAAACCTATAAATTCAGTGAAAAAACTTTGTTAAAGGGACATTATGGTTCCAAGTAAAACCGAAAAACCCTTGAAATTCACCAGTTATGGTAAGCTAAGCAACTATAACTCGCGCCACCACCGTGCACTGCTAAGCCTAACACCCAGGACATCAAAGATGACATCACAAATGTCATTGATGACATCACTGATGACATCACTTGTGCATTTACCTTTCATGAAAAGTCTGCACGGGGGATTCTTAGTGTAATGTTAATAAAAAAAAGTGTCAAAGATTATTGGAATAAATATCAAGTGCTAATCAGTGCATTAAGCTATGCATTGATGTAAATAGCATTCTATTATTAACTTCAATCCAGTATACTAAGGTACTCATGTAGAAACATAGGCATTGTGAGCAGCATACATGATGGAGGTGCAATATTCATAAGCTTGCCATGTTGAATAGTGAAATGATAACTGTTTTCATATTAGAGTTTTGCGTACAGTGAAACTTGTGATAAGTATGTAATAAAACCCACTTACTACATACTTGAATTATTATAGACAAATCACAAAGAGACAACACCACATACAAATATGAATATATACAAAGGAATTGAAGTAAGAAAAACACAGCACTAGTAGCAGAAAGTGTTCATAACCTAACTGATTACCTTTATGCAGAGAAATGATTGCTCTGTTTCAAAGCTGTTACTTACCCTATATATATATATATATATATCACATGATGTGTCTGGACCCTAAGGAAAATAGTGTGAGTACAACATATAAAAATATGAGCATATACAGGGAAAGTACAGTAATAAAAAAACATCAAAACTATCAGAAAGTGCTGATAACTCTACTGATAATTTAATGCACAAAAAGGATTGCTGTCTTTCAAGGTTGTGTCTTCCCCTATGTATATGTTTCATATGATATGACTGGACCATAAGGGAATTATTGTAAGAACATACGTGAAGGATAAGTCTACAAATATAGTACATTTACCATTTTAAGTTCCTGACTGTTACTGAAGAAAATCATGTGGCCTAGATATGTCAGGAAAGGAAAAAAGGGGGCGTCAGACATGTGATGTCATCAGTGATGTCATCAATGACATTTGTGATGTCATCTTTGATGTCCTGGGTGGCTTAGCAGTGCACGGTGGTGGCGCGAGTTATGGTTGCTTACTTACCATAACTGGAGAATTTCAAGGGTTTTTCGGTTTTACTTGTAACCATAACGTCCCTTTAACAAAGTTTTTTCACTGAATTTCATAAGTTTTTAGTAGCGCAACTTAACCATACCGTCCCTTTAACAAAGTTTTTTCAATGAATTTCATAGGTTTTTAGTAGCACAACTTAACCATAATGTCCCTTTAACAAAGCTTTTTCACTGAATATATATATATATATATATATATATATATATATATATGTATATGTATATATATATATATATATATATATATATATATATATATATATATATATATATATATATGCTAAGTGTACATAAAGTAATGCTTATTAATTTGGTTATATAGAGAAGTGCCTACCATTAGTATCACTATCTTCAGACATTTCCTCACGTGGGGAATTCTCCTCAAGCCATTCTAAAGTACTGGACATTTCTGTGAAAAAACAAATATATTACTTTTATTGTATCTAATACAGAAATTTTAGAAATATATAAGAAAAATTAAGTTTACTTACTAGCTTCTGGTAAATTGTGTTCTTACTGCTCTGTAGATCTGCTGTTGGTCCTAAATGTGCAGTTTCTGTGAGGTAATTATGTCGGAAGTATATCTTTCTTGTTTTGGTATAATCCATTTTAGTATATATGGTATTTAAATGGATGGTTGATGTGTTAGATATACAGGTTCCACATCTTATTTATTAATACATTTAATTTGTTTGTGTGCTTGTTTTTGAACTTGTGAAGTTTTCATGTGGCATGATATAATCATTTAAGATACCCCCTGAGTTTGTGGGTAGTGTTGCTGTTGTCCGTGTCCGTCCGCAGACATACGCAGAGTCCGCAGACATCAAAATCACTAGCTGGGGGTTCAGAATGTTCTATTTTACGTGTATATAAATTCAGGGACGTTATTGTTAAGTTGCGCTACTAAAAACCTATGGAATTCAGTAAAAAAATGTTGTTAAAGGGACGTTATGGTTCCAAGTAAAACCAAAATAAAATGGAAATTCGCTAGTTATGGTAAGCTAAGCAACCATAACTTGTGCCACCACTGTGCACTGCTAAGGCTAACACCCAGGACATCAAAGATGACATCACAAATGTCATTGATGACATCATTGCATAAGTATTGATAAGGTTGATAAGGTTGATAAAACATGTTTAGCTGCTTTTGTGGGAGACTGTGCTGCACCTGCAAGAGAACCTAAGGTATTTTTGGTGCTGTATGATGGGTTATAATGAGAGCAGATCTTGTGTGCCACAAGAAGAATGTCATGGATAAGGGATCAATTGCTGCCAAAGCATGTCACCACACGGTGGAGCAAATGTGCAAGGCATGGCACACGCATTGGGTTCCCCATCCGTACAGCAACAATGACATTGGAGCCATTGTCTGCTACTGCAAAACCCAAGCCTATTTGATGTGGAATTAGTCACCACCTAATCCAATTTATCCCTGAAGCTAGCTGCTGCCTAGCTCATACCATTACAACCTTACATGCAAAAAGTGATGTGTTGGTGCACAGCATGATGCTCCTCACATATCTTTTCTTGAGCCCGACTAGAGGCGAAGTGATCTAATCTTGTGTTACACCCATGTAATCAATGTCTTTTTCACTTTTACCCATATCCATAGTGAAGTGGGCTTTCCCACCTTCTGACCTGTCCAAGTTCCTTCTCACTACAAGTACTACTGCATCATGAAATGCAGGTACAACCTTCTGTTAAATGTAAGTTTTGCTAGGAATTTCTCATCAAATATAAGCTCCTTGAAACTATCGTTTTTAAAAAAGGCAGAAGGCAGAAAGTCTACTGTTAGCATTATTAGCAATTTAATATTCAGCAACTCTGCTCATGGTTGATAATGATATTTCTGACTGCACTGAAATGGGTCATTGAAACTGTTATGGTGCATGGACTTTGTTCCCATGCTGGAACTTTGTGTTTGGGTGATGCTGAGAAGTCTGGCAGACACACAATGTTGCTGCAGGACTGACAGTTTTGGGTTCAACATGCAAGGAAGTACCAGCCTGCTGCTGAGTGCCTTTTGTATCCTGGGGGTTGTAGAGAAATGTAATGTAAATAGGATGCATATTTGCCAGAACAAAACTTTCTGGTATGGTACCTTAGTGTATCCACATATGAAGTGTTTTCTCGTTTCTGTTATACCAATGGTGTGGAACCTGTGAAGCATGTATTGACATTTCATTTCATTATGTAATATGTCATTCCACACAAATAGTTCCACTTAAATTAGGCTTTTTTAAAATCTAATTTAGCCATAAAATGCATCTCTTCATGAGTAATAGGCTATTTCAATCCTGATAGACCAAGCTGTCTCTGTTCAAAGTAAATCATTAATCTGAAATTGAATGTCCATGTACATAATCAATAATCAATAGAAATGAAACCATGTTCATTTTATATTGCATTATGATGCTAAACAACATTTTTGTTTTTACATTTGCAATGTGGAGTCTATTGTGAAATAGACAAATCTGGAAAGTGTGCCCCACAAAATAAGTCTAAATAAGATATAGTAATAAATATCAATCATTAATATATTACATACGTTTAATAAAGTATACCTATCAAACCTTATTGCAGAAATATAGAAATATATGGTGTCCTCAAAATTGAACCATACCTTGTCACCTGTCTTCATATGATGGACCTATCACACATGGGTGTGTTTTCTCTAGGAGTGTCAACTTCTTAAGGAAACCACTGGGAAGAAAAAATATGATGTCAGATAAAAATGTGGGAGTAGTAGGAATAGTTAAACGCTATACAAGTCCAAGCCCATAGAAAGCAGGGGGAGCTCTAGGATTCTGGAAAGTCTGAAGAGAGGGATACATGATGTAGAAATATACAATCCCACACCACAATTTTGGACAAAGAACAGACAGTGTGGATTTTAATAATCAAAATGTATTTTATAGAATAATGAAAAGTCAACTTATATGGTCTCCAGCGTTTTACCATGGAGATCACCACAATATCAATGACATGTTTTCCTATATATTCAACTTACCCCATCAATTCATGTATGAGATTGTTAATGTATAGGCTGCATAGGCCCGGGATCCATAGAAAGTTGCATTTGCATTTTCTCTTGCCGATTTAATTTCCAATTTGATCTCAGTGATTTATTTATCCTGTTCTGAACCCACACATATACTGTGTTCTCAAAATGCTTGGGCACAGCTTTCACTAACCATGCATTTGCGACTTTCACTGAACATGAGTGTGTATGTGTATGTGTGTGTATGTGTGTGTGTGTGTATGTGTGTGTGTATGGTAAATACATTCATGAATGTGGCTTTAAATTCATGTGTGTGTGTGTGTGTGTGCACTATTGTCATGCTACTAGCATGTGCATTTTTCAATGTATGTAGGCCTGCACAATTTGAATGCATCTGTGTGTGGGTTTCACCCTGCACATATATTGAGCTGTCGATATACTATTGCCCGGTAACATGTACAATGTGAAAAATCCCACTTTCCTTCCACCTTACCTGAGTTTTCCTGTGCATTGAAAGGCACGAGAATGCATCGGTTTGCACCTTGTATCATTCTTAGTAGATCAAATGAGTTCCATCAGCATGCATTTTGTTGCACAAACATCTGGTCTATAACTGTGGCTTTCACCAGCATCATTAAATGCATGATATTACCTCAGGCTATGGCATGTTGCAACATAACCATTACCCAAATGACTCTACACTAGTTTGAGACACTACTTGTGTTTCAAATACTATTTAACATTACAAAGGCAATTCCACATTAACATGGTACCAACATATATTCAGTTTTAAATGTCGGATTTCACTGCAAAGTGGTTAGGGCTTTAAAGACATCTCACTGTGTATTCAATATAGATGATGGAAAACATAGAATTGCAATATTAACAACTGTGTCCCTGTTTTCAAACGGCATTCCCCACAATTATCTTTCCTTTACCCTTCCAGGTTTTTCCTTGGTAAATGTATCTGGACAATATGGGTTGATTGGGGTTTCCATGTACATTTCAAGATGTAACTTCTGATTTTGAAGAGCCAGTAGGAACTCAGTCAGACAGAAATCATTAATTCAGCATACCATCTTACAAGTGGTGTATTTGCAAATCAATCTGCAAGTGCAGACTGGCCTTCCTTTTATGAGCTTGTCTCCTATCTTCATTGGTTTAACCCTTCAAGCTCTGTTCTGCTATCTTGAGTTTGAATTCTTAATGTTCATCTTCCCATAATCCATAATCATCTCTACCTCCTTCTTATCTTCCTTATTCTTTCTTTATGAATTAGTCTCTATCCCCTGTGTGAATCAAAACAAATGTGTTAATACTTCGGTGTGGTTTCCCAGTAACACATGTGAGGGATAACATTGTTCCTTTAAAAGAAATGCTCATTGTGTTTGTGACATAACTTTTGATTAAATTATGTGAGATTGATAAAACTCATATTTTCAGAATCTGCATATTGGGATGTACATTTAGAGACTGATAGCAATCTGATAATTTTTGGGATGCTAATGCTCTCAATTTTTAACCTATTCAAAAGATTGAACCCTATGTTTTATTACATATTCTGATGTATATTTATGTATTTCTCCTAACACCAAACAGTCTTCGTTTTGTGTAAATAGAACCTTTCATTGGGATTGACTGCTTAATTTAGATATTATACAGTTGGTCTAAGATTTTACTTCTTTTTAATATGAATTTGATTTTCCGGTTTGCAATTGCATACATTTTCCACCAGGTGGCCATGTTGTAAGGGTTCAGAATAGATGTCTGTGCATATTTACCACTTGAGGGAATGCAGTAATATTGGGAAACTTGGGTCCATGACACATTATGACAGGGGTTTTCAATCTGATGCCCTAAATACATTAGTTTATGCCTGGCCTGATATAATCTTCTGAGCAGTCCCAAACTTGTCCAGATAAACCCTTTATGTGTGCTCTACATGTTTTTTCCATGTCTGGATTAGGCTTTTTATTTGGTATGGCAGCGAAATTTACCTGGGAAGGTTTTATTTTCCAATGTTGACCTTTGCTAACTCGTCAGAGAAGAAATGAAACTCAGATGCAGCTTCATAACTGTTCGTATATTTCAGACCCACTTGGGCCTATGCAATCTTAATCAGTGAAATTATACATAATGCTGCAATAGAGCTTACACATGTTTATGCATTTGTTTTTCATTCTAAAATACATAATACAGACAGTCGCTGACATATATTCACTTTTCTATATAATAGAAGTGTAATTTAGATTTATTGTGCATGAGGGTTGGGGTTCATGAAATCACACATGGCTATGTTTTACCAATGTTAATCAATGTCAATCTGTGTACTCATTAGCACACATTAAAGATGGGCAATATACAGAAAATCCATTGTCACTAGAAGTGCACTTTCTATGGGTTGCTGGATTTCTCGGGGTGTCAATACACTCCAATAGGTGGGGTGTAGAACTTGTTTATTCTCTGTTTTGTCCTTTGTACCTGTCTGTCATGAGGACAGGATGATGGAAGTGTTGGACACGGTGGAAGCGCCATTAATACACCCTTCACGGCGCCCTGTGCAGCGTTCTAGCTGTTGCGTTGCAACTGTTTCCGGTTCTTCGCTACACTGGTGCCTTTGGTTCCCGTGCCCTCTGTGTATTTGCCTTCTGACTGGAATTCTCTCTTCCATAGCGTACTTGTTCCTGAGCCTTATTTTTCCGCCTTTAGCGGTATTACTCTCGGCATCTTTTCTTTCTTTCTGTTTATTTCCTCCGTTTCTCTGCCTCCGCTCGGCTTTTCACTTTCAGGTGACTCCGCCTCCTTTTTTTCTGCATTTTCGGACTACTGTTCCTCCGGGGCTTCGTTATTTTCACCCTGCCATTTTTACATCTCCTTCGAGCCTCTGGCTTTTCCATTTGCATTCCTCTCCGAGTTTCTTTTTGATTCTACTTACTTTCTCTCCTCGTAAACATTTGGGTGAGTTCATCTGGATTCTGCCTTTCCTTTTTTTATACTTATGGTCCTCCTCTCTGGGGCTATTCATTCTTGTCTTTGCTGCATCACGTCTAGTTTCACGGCTTCTGTTTTTTAGTTTCTTTGGTCTTTCTCCAGTTTTCCATTACACCCTACCTGCAGCCGATCCTTTATTGGATGGATGAAAGAACTTGGTTTCCCGGCCTTCATCTGTCGGATACAGAAGCTGGATCTGTTACCTGGGACTTACCAGATCCCCTGCTGCGGACCCTCTTGTCCTTATTTCCTCGTGGCGCTTACTCTAGCGCGCCTCAGTGACTGTTTTCTTCCCGGAACTGAAAGATCTTTGAACGTCCATCCAGCCCTGTGCACATTCAAATATTCAGGGGTTTTTTCTGCCACTGGCTTTTTCCCCTCAACAGGCTGTGCAGGGAATCCTCCGCCTTGGTTGCTGTCTGCCTTCTTACACAACCACTGTGGCGAGTTCCCGGAACAGACCGTATCTCTTCTCTAAAAAAAAGACTCCGGACCAGACAACGCCATCTGCTGAGGCTGAAATATCTTCCTGCGAATCAGACACCGAATCACAGGTGAGCCCCACTATTGACACTGTCACACAGTGGCTAAAGAAAATGTGTACTCTATACCCTAGACTTTACAATGTGTTGGGTGTGCACAGATTTATTTGCTCCTTTCAATGTCATCCTGTTTGAACATGAAAGCTAGCAAGAGACTTGCTTTGCCGGAAAGGCATTACACATAGCGCTTTTTTATGCTTCATAATTGCTGTAAAAGTTATTTACAATGTTAAAGTAAGATAATACCTTGATATGATGGGTGGGCTTTCAAGCATGGCCTTATACAGAGGAAACTTGATGCAGGAAGTTACCGTATAAGACCAGATTGCCTGAAAAGTAAGACATAACAGAAGTCATTACTGACTCTGTGAGCAAGTGCTCAGCTGTGAGATGCCATGCTAGTTCTGTGTTTTTACAGACAACCCCTGCATTGAGTTTAAAAGACCATAATAATTAGATAGATGCCCTCAGAAATCATTTATTTGCTAGGCCACAGGAAGGTGTGAGGGATCAGGAATGTGAGGTGATCCATGTTGTAAGGTTTTCTTAACAATACCATTTCATTATATTTAAAGGTTGTATGAACACCTCACTATCCCTGCCCTGATGAGGATTTCCCTGACTGAAATAAACTAAAGGATACACTCTAACAAAAGATATTTGTACCTCACACTTCTACATATAACAAAATAAATAAGGCAATGTATGGCAGTTCAAAAACAACAAAGATTGAATTCACAATGTAACCACAGTCTCTCATAAGAACCTGGGCAAATTCCCCTTAACCATGTTTAAATGAGTTTCTACTTCCCAGTTTAAACAAGGAAATCCTGGTTTTCAACAAAGATTCCAACGTTGTCTTATGCCACTTCAAATTGTCAGCATAAAGTTCCATCACAGAAAGTATAAGACTTCTATTCCTCTTTGAAAAAGTTCTCAGTTCATCAATAGCAGCAATAATTGTCTTGGTCATGATGATTTGCCACAACAAAATATGTTCTAAAGTAGTATAGTTCCTTAGTAACAGTTTTACTCAGCTGTTCTTTTAGCACCTCATACAACATAAATTGTCGCTGTCAGAACCATTTTGTAGCACTCCTTCAACTTCTACCTGGTTTACTCACATGCTAGGCCTATTTCTCCAAAGGTTTCTCCTCTGGGTATGCTCCCCTGCCTGAACAATGCACAATGTGCATGTAAATGCTTCCATAATTTATTTAAAATCAGTTCCCTCAGTGGTTTGAATATGGTCAGAAAGCAAGATGCACTGGACATCCTATGTGAATCAGTTCCCCCAGGAACTTCCCTTACAGTCCCAACCCTTTGAGATTACTCCTACAGACTCCTCACTAATTCGCTGCCTAAATTCTCCTCCCTGGAGGCCAGGGAAAAGCAGACACTTTCTGATCCTGATCTTAGGGTTGGTGTTCTGCAGGAGAAAAAAAGACCCAAGCGGGTGAAAGGGATGAGGCAGGGTATTTTTCTTCCTTTAGGAAGGATAATTCCACAATGCCAAAATAAGTAATGGTTTGATGTAATAACCAACTTGCTGTTCCACAGGATATACTTATAGATATGAATGAGGAAAATCACAAACTCCTAGATCTTTGGAGAAATCAAAACCCTGTGTTACAGAAGAAATTACACAAACCTTTGTGCAAAAAAATCAACACATATAGTACCTTTTTAATTTTTAGTTCCTGACTCTTACTGAAAAAAACATGTGGCCTAGATATGTCAGTAAAGGAAACAAGAGGGAGCCAGACATGTGATGTTATCAGTGATGTCATCAATGACATTTGTGATGTCATCTTTGATGTCCTGGTTATTAGTCTTAGCAGTGCACGGTGGTGGCGTGAGTTATGGTTGCTTAGCTTACCATAACTGGTGAATTTCTGGGGGTTTTCGGTTTTACTTGTAACCATAACGTCCCTATAACAAAGTTTTTTCACTGAATGTTATAGGTTTTTAGGAGAGCAACTTAACCATAATGTCCTTTTAACTGAATATCGATATAGATAGCATGAATTTGATAGGTGTTTAGCAGAATTCCCTTAGTTTATAAACATGTAACATAGAACATACTGAGTCCCCTGTCCCACGCTAGTGGTTCTGAGGTCCGCGGACCACACCCATGTCCACAGATGGACTCGGTCAACATCAACACTTTCCAAAAACTCAGGGGGTATCTTACATTGTTGTATCATGCAATAAAAACACTGAACACGTTCAAAGAGCAGCACATAAATAAATTACATTCAATAATAAATAAGAAGTGCAAACTGTATATGTAAGACATCAACAGTCCAATTACATAGCATATGCAACATAATGGAAAATACCAAAAGAAAATAACATATGCCTCCAGCAGAATTACCTCACAGAAACTGCACTGCAAAAATCAACAGCACACCTACACAGCAGTAACAGAAAAACTTAAAAAGAAACTGGTAAGTACACTAGATTAATTTCATATATTTATAAACTTTCTGTATTATCATATATTACCTTTTTTTCACAGAAATGTCTAGTACATTGGAATAGCTAGAAATGTTTTTTCCTTTGGGCGAAATGAGTGAAAAAAGTGACAGTAATGGTAGACATTACACTTCTCTAAATAAACCAATTAATAACCATTATTTTATGTGAATTTAACATATACTTATTTTTTTAACAGACCATATAGACAATAATAACAATACAGAAACAGACACCTTGGAAAATCATTTGCAGCCTGTAGAGCAAAAAATTGATCTATTCATGACAAATGGCATTCTTTTAAAAAACTTTGTAGAGGACCAATAAAGAAAACAATTAAATATCACTGTCCCGCATGTACCTGTACCCCTTCTCCATGTCCCAAACAACCATCCCCAAAAACTCCCCAGCAAGACAAACATTATGATGAGACTTCAATCCCTTCCTCCACTACCATCCAACATGTACAACCCCCTAATTCCCCTGTATTTGTATCAATGTCTGCTTCCCCTCTCTTTCATCATTTTCATATTTGTATGCAATAATAAAATATTATGTGTGCTGTTACTATGTTCAGTGTGTATTGTTTTTTTTTTTTTTAAAAGGCAGTTATGGTGTCTGTGGACAGTGCGATTGTCCGGGATGTCTGCAATTAAACAAAATGGTGGTGTCCTAAGGACACTATGCCTATTTGCACTGTTTATTAAACAAAATGGAGGTGTCCTTAGGACAAATAAGATGTCCACCCATCCACAATTAACCAAAATGGGGGTGTCCTAAGGACACTATGCCTGTTCGCAATGTCCACAATCAAAATGGAGGCATCAACAGGGCACTAAATCCATCCGCATGTCTGCATCTATTCACAATAAAGTGTCCTTAGAACATACCCTCTGTTTGCATTGTCTGCAACCACAATTAATATGTCTTTAGAACACATAGCCCATCTGCCTGTCCGCAAAGTTGTGACTCACATTTAGGGGTCGATTCATGGAGGAAACGTGTGCCGAAAATCCCAGCGCAAGCAGGCGCAAGGTGGCGCAAGCGTGAGAAACCCAGCGCACGCGTGCGATTCAAGGAAGACGCTGCGCGTGTTTCCCGCTGTCCGTGCGCCAAATCCTGCCATGGTGCACACGGGCACACATGGCATGCGCTACACGCACAGCAAAAGCGCACATAGCGCGGTGCACACAACCAAAGTGGGCGGAACAGTGGGCGTAACACGCGGAATGGGGAATAACGCGTGAAAAAGAAGGCGTAACTGGGGAAGTACTGCAGGGAACTACACGGAACGCCCACACGCACGCGTACAACCCGTATTCATGGATTCGAATACGGGAAACCCGTGAACGGTAAAAGACGCACACAGGCATCAACGCGGCCGCCACAGGAAGGCAGGCGGAAGCGTCCCCCCGCAAACAAACAAACAACAAACACATATATACAGCTACGATGAATGCCCCATTTGTCGCAGTACTGATCGTGGGACACCGCAGGAGGAGGAGAATAGCCAGGGCACGCATTTTCGCACCACGGAAAAGCCTTTTTGGGATGCCTGACGACCAGGTCTATGGCAGGTATAGGTTTCCACCCCATATCATCCTAGACCTGGTCAAGGAGTGGGAAGATGACCTTACATCCCCCACCCTTTGCTGCCAAGCATTAAGCCCCTTGCAGAAGGTGATCAATGTCCTGAATTTCTTGGCCACTGGGTCATTTCAGCGGACTACTGCCATAGTGGGGGGGGGGGGTCTCACAGGCCACGCAGTCACGCTGCCTACACCAGGTACTGGCAATCATGACAGCACGCCCCTCAGTCCGCAGGCACATATACATGCCCAGAACCCCGCAGAAAGGCAGGCCGTTGTCCTGGATTTTTACACGGTGGCACACTTCCCCAAAGTGCTTGGTGCCATAGATTTCACCCATGTGGCCCTACGTCCACCTAGGGCCACTGAGCACATCTACCGAAACCGCAAGCACTGGCATTACATCAATGTACAGGTGCTATGCGATGCAAAGGGAATCATCACCTCTGTCTATGCAAACTACCCTGGCTCCACCCATGACAGTTTCATATACAGAATGCCTGCCCTGAGCCGGGCCCTGGAAGCTGGGCAGCATGGCGACCCCTAGCTCCTAGGTGATTACAAATGCCCTTGCACATGCATGCATGTCACACACACACACACAAATAAACAAACCCCAAAAAACACAACCATTTACACCTCCCCAGGGGACAGTGCCTACCCTCTGAGTAACCACATGATGACGCCAATCCGGAACCCCACCACACCACCCCAGGTAAGATACAACGCCGCCCATATTGCAACCAGGGCCATAGTGGAGCGCACATTCGGAGTGCTCAAGTCACGTTTGCGCTCCCTTGACCGCTCTGGCGGGCAGCTACTCTATGCACCCCAGGTAGTGTGCAGGATCATTGTGGCAGCATGTGTCCTGCACAATGTTGCAACACGCCAGGGCATACCAGTGGACATGGTGGTGCCCCCACATCCCCAACCACAGGCACAGGCGCTGCCCATGGGAGGGGACAGGGCATGTGGCGAGGAAGCCCGGACCCAGCTTGTGGCCACATTTTTCACCTAAACTCCCACCCGTGTGGAGTGCACACAGGCCTGGCACATACCAGGTGACAATCGATGATGACAAAGAGACAGTTAACTGTCACAACCTTGCCACCCTGAGATTGTTGCCATGGAAGTGCCACATTGTCTGCATCCCTAGCTACTTAAACACAAGCTATCCTGTGTGACCAAAAGGCACACATATGACATATGACATGACATGATATGGCATTTGTATCGTGCCTATACACAAGTGTTTCAAGGTGCAACGAGGCAGGGGGGAACAAGGGAAGACAGACAACAATAATACTAGGCCAGGTGTCATTTAGATTCTTTAAGTGCAGGGGTAGCGGGAAGGGAAAAGTGCAAGGGGAAGGGGAGGGAGGGAGTGCAGTACAGGGTAAGTAGAATAAAAAATAAATAAATAAATAGGCCAGCTGGTGGCAACTGCAAAGGTAAGTGCAGACAAGTGCTGGCAAGGGGGGGCTGTATGGATAGAGAGACAGTCCCACAGTGCAGGGGTTGCCAGGGAGGCAGTGCAAGTGGAGAGTGGCTGGGCCTGGGACCGAGGTCGGTGAGATTGGCCCAGTTGCAGATCCAGTGCAGTTTCAGTGAAGAATTTAGCAAGGGAGAGGGAGCGAGAAAGCAGAAGCAAAGAGGAAGGTCTTCGGGTGCTTCCAGAACCAGAGATGTTTCTCATCAAGTTCAAGGGAGGCAGGAAGGCTGTTCCAGAGGGAGGCCCCTGCCGCGGAGAGAGATCTACCCCCAGCTCGTTGCTTCGAGAAGCGGCTGACCCTGACATGCAATGTGTGAATCACACACACCTGCAAAACAGGCCATGACCATCACTGTTATGTCACTCAAACCCTCCCAAACCACAACATGACATGGCAAGCAATAGCCATACACCAACACATTACCAATAAGGTACACATTTCCATGTCAAAAATGTACAGTGGCATCAGACAATGATGCCTGACATGTAATCAGATGAAATGACTAATCAACAACCTCCCACCCAAAATAAGTCATTCCCAAATGCATTACAAAAGTTGTAGATGTAACATAACAATGAATGCCTGTCTACATGCACATTGTGCATTGCAAAATCAACACTGCAGCTTCTGTGTGCTGTGTCCAACTCCTGCAACACACTGCTCAGCGCACAGCACAGTGAACAGCTATTGTGTGTGATGCACACCCTGAGCATCACATCTAAGCGACAAACCACATCAAAAAGCAAATTAGGCATGTACAGGATCCATAATTGGTCACAGAACATGTGCTGCAGGGACACAGGGGGCACCAGAAGGCAAACAGAGTGTACACGTGAATATCCAAGGGTGGTTGTACATGTAGTGCATCATAGTGCGAGTGTGTGGGTCAGTAAGGACATGCACTCAACATATGCATGTGCAATCAAGTGACCATCAGTGTCCTCTACACATCACATGTGAACATTCACCATGTGTACACTGCAGCATGTCAAACCACAACTATCCCCTCACACCTAAAAGGTAAACACAACACATGAACAGGCATTGATCAGCAGAACACAACATGGACATAGGATACCACAATTACAATGTCAGGGGTCCCATCACACTTGCGGGCAAGGCAACTATCAACAACAAAACACCCCCCCCCCACAAATGACCATGACCCACTGAACAACTGCACCTGGGTCATGGTGCCTTCAACCCTCAATTTCACCTGGCCACAGGATCACCCTTCCCCTTCGTCACCATCTCCCACCTTGTGTGTAAAAAGGTGCCTGCATCCTCAGAGTCCACCTTCATTTGCAAAATCACAAAATCCAAGGCAGAAAAACGAACCAGAACACCCTCCAGTAGATGACTTGACATAGCAGTACCTCACAAAGGCCAAGAACTACCACAATGAAGTAACAACCAAGGTAGCACAGTAAAACAATGTCACAACAGGATGTGAACCATGTGTGGTACATAACATAGAATGATGCACCACGAACGGATGTGTACTGTCACAGGTCTCGTGTACAGGCGCAGGAGTGGCACGAACCAACCGTCCCCACCGTGGCCCGGGTGCTTGCAAGGTCAAACTCACACAGGCCTCTGAGACGCTGGTGGGGAAGGAGGGTCAGGGATATGCAGTCGGGACAGGCGTTGGCACACTGGATGACTGGAATGAGTGGCAGGAGAGGGGTGGAGGAATGACACATGAAAGTAGGGAATGCACGAAAATGTACTACCTGCATGAACACATACACAATCCGAACAAACTTGTACATCATTGTCATGGCCTTCTGGAGTCCAGGCTTAGGAGTGGCACGAACCAACCACCCCCTCTAGGGTTTTGGCGCCTGCAAGTTTGGGGCTTACACAGGCATCCGCAAACCCAGCGGGGAAAGAAGGTTAAGGAATGTTGATTGGATAGGTACGGGAAGCAGGAACACTGGGTAGAGGGTACAGGGTTTAGAATTGGATAGGACTCCGGGTGATAAGGGGAAAAAGACATACCAAATTGAATTACACATTCATCCATGCATTAGTGCACCCCCCAGCAAGCCTATGCAGAGCAGTTTGAAAGAAAAACAACAAGACACTTAGCTCTGGTTTTGAGTGCTGGCCTCCTGCCTGCACACTCTCAGGTCTGGTTACAGGAACACTTCAATGCTGCAAAGAGAGCCACAGTTAATAATCTGTGCGTGCCCATAACACAAAAACACACCACCAAATATGCCCCATAGCAACACACTACTCTACAAACAGACAATCTGGTGTGGATGCTTCGTACCCATATGTAACATTACCTCTGTGATGGGTCATACACAGTCAATGCAGTAAGTCAGCCGCCGGTGGGTACGTGGCAAATGGAACACCAATGTTTCACAATTCACACAACATGCAATGTTCCCTGGGTAAGCAGACAGACCCATATAGAAAGGCATGACTTCAGAACAAGTCGTGTTCCACCATGACCAAAACAAAGTAGGCAGTCCATGTTTCAAAATGTACATGGAAATGAAATGCACTGCACCCGAGTATGTCCCTTGCTGTATGTCCCTGTGAGCTGCTCCTTTCCATGTCTCGGAAGGCTACATGGTTGATACAAGTGCCTCAATGGACCTTGGTGTACCGGAGGGTATGTGCCACTGCCCCTGCAGGTGCCCCAGACAACCTTACAATCAACAGCCATCAGTCCACCAACACATCTGAGCTGTATTGTGTGCTTCAACACCAATATTCATCCAAGCTCACCCTCAGTGCTGCTACTAAGCCTGCATGTGCAATTGGCCTGGTGGAAGCTTTGCTGTGTTGTGGCCCCCCTGTGCTGCTCACCTTGCCTGGAGTTCCTTGGAACACGTCAGCAGTTCTAGGATGTAGGTCAGCAATCCCTGTGCCTCTGCTTGCGCACACATGTGCATGTGCGCACCAACAGACGTGTCCAGAATGCAGACGTCCAATGGGCCATGTCTGCTGGAAAAGGTGGTCTGGAGGCTCATCCCCCTGCAGAAAGGGCAGGAAACACATGATTAATGCTTTAAAGTCATCTGTGTGTGTCTCTTCAGGCATCTCATTACTGGACCATGTCAGAGACTTACATCAGAAATCATACCATCAGTCCGTCTTTCACATCCTAAGTGTGGAACACACTATCTACGGCATGAATTGCAACAAGCACGTGTATAGTAAAGATAAGAAACATACTACACAATGCATAGCAATGAATGTACACATTAATCATGAAACACCCCATCCAGTAAATGCTGAACAGTGGTCAATAACACAGCAATCATCCCCACTAGGGGTGTCAACACAAATTACACAGCACCAGACATGCCACAGATATGACAGTCCAAAGCCCTTGTGTAATAGGCTGTCACACCGAACCATCCTTGCAAGCCCATGGATAAGGGAGGCAGGAGTGGCATATGTGATTCAAGGACCCCAAGCAGCAAACACATACACAAGACAAGCCTGAAGGGCCCAGCTGGAACAGACAGTGGATGCTTTCAAAAGCCACAAAGCACCGCACCGTCACATGAAAGCACAATAGACAAGCAATTTTAAAATATATTAACTAATTACACTAACTATGAAAAACCTACATTACCTAATTAAACTAACTATGAAACAGAAACTTAACTAACTAAACTAAAAGAAAAATAAAAAATGGCCACATACGACCCGGGGGGAGGGGAGGCACCCAGGAGGGGGGAGGTACAGGGTGCTGCTCAACATCCACATGTGATGGTGCTGAGCCAAAAAAAAAAACCTCCATGGGCCCAACACCTGCACAGCCCGACCTATGTGGGAGATAGATGGTCGTCCGAGTCTGGCTCATCCTGGAAAGGAGGATGTGGCACAGTAGCCTGGCCACGCCTAGCCTCAGCTTGCCCCTCTTCGGCAGCAAGTCTGCCGGACGGGTGTGCCTGGTTCTGTGTGGCGATGCGACGTAGGTCTGCATGCAGAACCTCACGTGATACACATGCTTCCTCTTGCAAGGTAGCACGTGTAACACGAAGTTCCTCCTGCAAGGCCTGGCTGGACAACCGCTGCACCTGCCAGGCAAGCCTGTAGCTCAGCCTAGATGGTACGCTCAAGCTGTGCAAACCTCTCCTCTACCCGCTGCCTCTGGGACATCATAAGGACATCCAGAGTGGATTTGAGGGAAGCATACTCCTCCCTCGGGGCATCCATGTGCGCCTCTGCGTGAGCAGCAATTGCTTTATGCAGAGATGACATTTCAGCCTGGCGTGCCCTGTCTGAGGCCGCCATGCCCAGCCTGAGTGAGCGGGCCATGGACCGTGCCGCCTGCTGTTGGAGAAGCACCTGCCTAGCAGGGGGGAGCACAGATCGGGCCACACGCTCCATGCTCTCAGTGATGTTCTCCATTGCTGCCCCCTGCCGTTCTGAAGTGGCAGTCATGTCTTGCTCCCACTCAGTATACTGCGGTTGCGTGCGGCGACCGCGTTGGTGGGCTTGACCCCTGCGGGACCCAAGGACCGGGTGTCCTCACTGTGTTGGCACTGCCCGCGGCTGCACGACTACATGCCCCCGTCGACGTGATGTCCCAGGCACATCAGTGACTGGTGTGGAGGGTGACCCTGCATCCCGATCCACCACGGGCCGAGGAACCAAGATGGTCTGATACCTCAGTGCAGGTGTCGCGGACAGAGGAGTGTCCACATCAGAATCACTCACCCCTGACACATGGACTTGATGCTCATCCAACTCGACATGGACGTCAGAGTGGTCATCAGGGCTGGACTCATAGGCAGCCAGAGACAAGATGGACTGTAGCACTTGGGGGTTTTCGTGGCCTACCACCCCACGACCCCCACTTGTGCCGGGTTGATGTAGTGGTAACAACCCTGTGTCTGGCATGACAATACCATCCTCTGCCTCCATTGCGTCATCACCTGAAAAATAGAGAGAAAAAAGGTCACTACACATGTCAGAAGCACACAACACACACACACACACACCGACAACAAACACATCAGGCAGACATGTGACACACAACATAGAACCTGGCATGCATGCTGGGTCAACTTTGAATTGCTTCTGTGATCAGAACTGTTGAAAGGTGTCAGTTTGCATGGAAGTGGGTCTATGCAGTGCAGAAAATGTGTACGCCACTCACTACCTACATGTACAAGGACTCCATGGTGTGTGTCAGGAAATATGAAGGCAGTGCAAGGTCAAATTCAGGCATCACGTGCACTGTGCATTCAATGGGTAGCATATCTACAAGCCAAGCACCCCTCCACCCAAGTACAAAAGCAGGGATGCCTAGCATGGCATCAAAAGGCTGACCATACACCTGTGTATTGGCAGGCAGTGTTGACTGGCATCAACAGCTTAATGTGATTCAAGTGACAACACTGCAAATGATGATGGGAAGTAAGCAGGACACATGATGAAAACTCTGGAGGCCGCCCACGTGTGAAGAAGACACTACAACAGTCGGACAGAGTCATTGGCCATTAAACAGGCTGAGGCCTGTGAGCCACACAGATTGTCAGACCCTAAACATGTGTGCAACGCAGTAGTGAGCCACAGTTGACATGGGAAGGCTGATGGGATCCCATGCAATGTATGTCACCCAGGACTTGTATTACAGTGATCATCCAGTCAACGACAAATAGGGGCATGCATGCAATCCACATGGAGCATGAATGGGCACACATGTCCCTGCGGGACATCTGACCTATGCCCAGTACAAGTGAGATACCCTGCATCAAGTACTAAGGCTGTACCACACGGCATATGTCTGGCAGATTGTACGCTGGAAGTTAGCATGTACACAGGACGCATGAACAGGAAAGTACACATTGGCAAGATTGAAGCAGACCAGTGCAAAGGTGGAACTGCGGTGCAGAGTTGCGGAGGAGGGGCAAGGGAGCATGCCTACATGAAGTCCCCGCATGCAGGCAGAGGAGACATGCACGTCAGTCATGCAATGACATTGTGCCTGGGCTGAGAGGAAGGTCACCCCATGCCACATGCAGAAGGGCCAGTGAGCTGGAACATGGACCGGAGGGGCATACTTGTAACCAGCATGTCAGTAGGGTGCAATACTGGTGATGCGGACATTCCCCATCTGCTCCACATGTCCACCATCCAGCAGAGCAGACATGCATCACAGAAGCATTGCATTACTTACATATCAGAACCATATACACGTCACATGTAGTGGCAATCATGCACAACACATCCCACAAGTGAAACACACACGTCCTCAACAAACATGCATCAACACTCACTGGACTGGGCATCAAAGTCCAGCATCTGTCCCACTCCTTCGACCAATTAAGGTGGTATGAACTCCGCAATGAGTGCCTCATGCAGAGTGAGCTCTTCCTCCTCTGGTGCAGGCCCACCGTCAGTCACCAGAGTCAAGTTGTAATTAGAGGCACGCTTAGCCTTAGCGCTGCGTTTGAGGTCATTCCAACGCTTTTTGCACTCTTGCGCCGTGTGCACCTCATGGCCGAATGAACTGACATGTTCCGCAACATGCTTCCAGTGGGTGTCACGGTGGGCAGCCGTAGTCTGACTATTGGCACCCACTACCATGTCACGGCTGTGGCCCCGCACGTAGTCCACGGAGAAGTCCAGTTCCTGCTTGCAGAAAGGCTTCTTCCTCGACGTGCAGGAGGTTGTGGCTGTGTGTGGGCTCCCAGCCTGTGCTGCAGGTGCAACCTTCCTCCTCTTGGACTCTGGCGCAGACCCTGGCTGGCTAATGCCGCCCATACCAGTATGGCCAGTGGGTTCGGTGGATTGTGCCAATGGAGTGGCAGGTGGAGGGATGACCAAAGGCCTGACTTGTGTCAGTGGCATCTGGGTGCCCTCTAATGGACTCTGCGCAGCAACATCCGCTGTGGCAGGGACATTGACCGCAATGATCCTGGTTGGCAGACTCACATCCAGGGTGTTGTTGGGTGCATCTGCCTCGGCACTTGCCAACACCCGGCTGTTCAGGGCAGCAGATGACATAACTGCCCCAAGGACACTTGTCTTGGTCAGAGCAGCCCTGCGTGCCCCTATGGTTTCCTTGCTGTCCTGTTGGAAATCTGACAAGGGCTCCTCAAGTGCCAACGCAGCCTTCGCTGGCAGACTCTGAGCCTGGGTGGCGGTGTCCACAGCTGCACCTGCAGCTACCACTACCCTTGGGCCCGTGGCAGTCGATGGAACGGACTGCCGGGTCATACGGGCACCAGTGCCAGATGCAGAAGCTGCATCCCCCGTAACCACAGGGGGTGGTGGCATGACTGCACCAACACATGGCACAACATTGTGCTCAAGTGGCGCACCCCTGCCTCTTCCCCCTCTGTGGCTGCCCTGGACACCCTGGAGTCCCCCTACTCCCTGGTCACCACGGCCACGTCCCGACCACGGCCGCCACTAGGAGTACGCCCAGCTGAGGCGCCCCTCACCTTTGGTGTCCTCCCAACCGTGGCACAGATGTAGTAGTGCCGGCACAGATGGAGTAGTGCCAATGGGAGGTGTACACCACAATTGACCTGGGCAATTGGGGTGAAGGGGGTGGGAAGCAAGATGTTAACAGCCCCCCTGCACCTGCAAGGCTGTATGTGACCCCGGTGATGTAGTGACGGGTCACACAATGCTCAGGCACCTCAAAACTGCAGTAAAACTGTGCACGCAACCCTGCAGCCTATGTGCGTGGAATCAACCTCCCGCAGTACGCGGTGGCACCCAGTAACATGAATAACGCGTACGCGTGGAACACGCTGGCTACTTTGACCTCGAAAATGGGTGCGATACACAGGGGCACCCGCAGTGGGAAAAATAGCATGTGCGACTCACCGTCTGACCAGCGCGATGCAGAAAAACACGCGTAGCCCATACCCCCGCCAAAAGAAGAGATACGTCCTTGATAGCTGTGAAGCTGTGATGGCGCGCAAAAGAACAGGAAGCAGCAACACACGTCGGTCTCCACGAAAGGCACGTACAGCGAACTGCGGCCCCCGCTCACTTTTAACCCGTGCTGAAGGGAACGCCCGCGCGCGTCACGTCACTTACGTGCCTGGGCCCTTTCCTCCGATTACATGCATTCCCAAGCGGACGTGCAGTTTTTCACGCACGCTGAAATGCCCATGCACGCCCGCGCGTGTCACGTCACAGAGGTGCTTACGCTTGAAGGGCCTTCGGTCCAATGAAATCGCGGCCTTTCCTCGAATTGCACGCTGACGTGCAGAATTTTCATGTGCCAAATCACTCTGTATCAAGCTGGCCACGCGTAAGCACACGGAAGACCACGCTCCTGCCCAAAAGGCCGAATTACTGCCCCCCAGAGCCCTGAGCAGCCTCCCACGAGCCATATGCTGCTGCCTGCCTGCCTGCCTGCCTGCTGCCACCGTGCCCTGCCATTTGGTGCCTGAACATCAGCCATCTGCAGGGGTCCAGTTGCTGTGTCCACCCCTGCTGAAACAGAAGACTCCCGACTGGGATACCATCGCTCCACAGCCCAGCCCTAGGACCCAGTTGCCAACCCATGCCTGCCTCAGGTGTCGCCATGTCGGGGCAAACACCATCCGAGACCACTGGCGAATCCCAGCCAGAGGGGCAGAGGGCAACCAGCTTCAGTCAGAAGGAAGTTGGTGTCCTGGTGGAGCATGTCCTGGGGCATTATTATGCCCTCTTCAGATCATCACGCACCGACAAGGAAGGACGGGACAGGATCTGGATGGACATTGTGACTGCCATCAACGCGGAGGGGGTGGCAGTCCGATTATTCCATCATGTCAAGAAGTGCTGGGAGGACTTCAGGTCCAGGACCCTCAACAAGGCCCGGCGCCTCTTGAAGGCAGCGGATGCTAAGGGGCCACTTGTCGGAAGATCAGATGAGGGTCCTGGAACGCATATCCCCAGCGCTCCACGTCCAGGTCCTTGAGAGGCAGACCCGTCTGGAGTCGAGCGGTAAGTTGCCAAGCATTGCTGTGTGAGACAGGGCATGTTGCAGTGTGCTGGTTGTCTGATACTTGCCTGTATGTGTGACATAGGCCATGTACGTGTGTGTGTGTGCAGGGACATCATGGTCATGTATGTGAGACCAGTAATGTGTGAAGCATACGGTTGGTGTATGTGTTTAAATGCAACATGGGGAGCCCTATGCGGAATGGACACATGAGAGCATGCCAGTCTCTGTTTCTGGACATGGGTGGGGGTGAGGGATGGGTGATGATGCCATGGTGTCCATGTCTGTGTGTCTGACCTGCGTGTCTGTGACTTGTGAATGCCATGGATGCATGACACATGTCTGTGACAATGGTCACTGATGCAGCCTAATTATCCTTGCATCCACTGTGTCTGGGGTGTACGAGTCCAGATGGATGAAAGTACGGTGAAGTTAGTGAATGTGATAGGCATGACCCATGATGCATGTGAGTTCAAAAACAACATTGTATGTTTCAAGAGTCCCTTGGACATGTTTGCTAATGTCCATAGCATGCACCATGCCTGTTACTGCATGTGTTTTACCTGCACTGACCCATGTGTTGTGGAGGGACATGATGGAAGTGATCTTTGACAGTGCCACTCATCTGCTATTGCTTCCTGTCTAGGGGACCATTGTACAGTACCCTGATGCTTGTGTTCTATGTCTCCCTCTACACAGAGCAAAGTGAAGAAGAGGGCGGAGACGGCGCTGTGGAGCAAAGCGGCAGGGATGCCCCCACGGCTGCAGCAGAAGGGGTGGGTGAGCCCCCACAGGGGCTTGCAGCGGCGGAAGATGGGGTGGAGCCATCCAGGTTGGTGGTTTCCACAGAGGAGGAGGAGGCCGCTACTGAGCCGCACATGGGGCCTGGTGGGGGCATCCCTGCTGGTGCAAGTGGTGCAGTCCAGGGGCAGGGGCAGGAGGCAGCGCAGGTCGCCGTGGAGGTGCCTGTGCATGTCACTGTCCCTGACACTGTGACTGCACCACCATGCACCAGCAGGGATGCCCAATCCCAGGCCCGTCTGCAGGTAGGGGGGATGTCCATGTCATCTGACTCCCCTCCACCTGCGGACGAGGGAACCCCTGGCCGTATGGAGAAGGTCCTGATTGGTGTCGCGTTGCGCATGGGCGTCATTTGTGATGAGGTGCGTGCTTCCCGGGGAGAGCACGCACGTCATCACGAAGAGCACCGTGCCAACGTGGCCCAGTTGGGAGCGGCCATGCTCGGGGGTTTCGTACATGTGTCGGGCACTCTGGCGACCCTCTCCTCCTCTGTGGAGGCTATGCGCCAGTCGTTCTCCATGCCGTCTTCCGGCCCAGATGCCACTAGGGCCCCCTGTGGACCTGCCCCGACCAATGCAGCCAACTCGGTGGGGATCCCATCCCTGCCACAGTCGGGAGTCGGAGGTCCAGCAGGGGTGGACACACCAGCAACTGGACCCCAGCAGATGGAGGATGTGAGGGCATTATCGAGCAGGCACGTGCACGACGGCGTCGGTAGATTCCATCAGCTTGAATGCCGTTGTGCTGGCACAGGCAGTTGCGTCGGAGGCAGCGGCAGGCTCAACGTGTGAGGCATCATGGCTCAGGGCCATCAACATCAGGGTGGCAGGCATCGGCCGGAGGGCAGGAGAACCCTGGAATGGGAGTGTCTTCTGTGTGGTAGCGGTTGGGCCAGCAGATAGGTGCAGAGCGGCAGCAGGCAGAGGAGGAACGGCTCACAATGGTCAGGGCGGAGAACTCCATGCGGAAGTTGCTGAGGCGGGCTGAGTGCCTCGAGGCTATTCGCAGGGAGTTGGAGCTGGACACTGCATTATCCCTGCGAGACCTCGGGGCCAGGGAACATGCCCGCCTCCAAGCCATTGAACAGGAGTTCGATGATGCCCTGACCCATGACAACAACCAGTGAGCCTTTGGACTAGCCCGCTGCCCTTGTAGTTAGTGTTAGGTTTCCTTTGCTTTTTTATTGATTTTGGACCTTTGGGACAATGGACCACATTTTTGTATATAGTTTTTTTATTAGTTAGTATTTTTAGATAGGTTTCATTTCTTCAGTTGGGATCATGGACCCTGGGTTGTTTATCTGTATATAGTTGACTGTTGGATTATGTTTTTTTTTTGGATTTACCCATGGAGCAATGGTTTTCGGCATTGTTTTTCCCTTGGATGTACTTTTTTGAACTGTGACTTTGGACACCTTTCCTTTGGATTATGATTTGTGGTTTTTCATTATTTTACGGACATGCTGCTTTTTGTTTTTAATTCCCATTGTCGTTTTTTGATTTTTAATTCCACTTATGTTGCTTTTAATATATTTTTTTCATCAAACTTCAATGTGTAGTATCATCTCATTGGTTTCATGCATAGCATGATATGGGTTTTGACATTCACTTACACCCATTGTGTGTATGTGAGGGACATGTGTTCATTTACATACTTGACATTGGTGTTGTATCATGTAATTGGCATTTCTGAGTGGGTGGATGCAATACTTGGGTGGGTGTTTGGCATGTGGAGGCTGCCCATAAGGTCCAGGAATCTAGATTGTGATGACGTGTTGGCTGGGGGACATGTGTCAGGGCCTGCTGGCAGGTGCCCCACAATGCTGGGGGTTGGGGGTGTATGGGGACATGAGTGGGACATGAGTGGGGGCCTGCTGGCAGGTGCCTCGCCATTCTGGGGGGTGGGGGTGCAGGGGGACATGAGTGGGAAATGAATGGGGGCCTGCTGGCAGGTGCCTCGCAATGCTGTGGGGTGGGGGTGCAGGGGGTCATGAGTGGGACATGAGTGGGGGCCTGCTGGCAGGTGCCTCACAATGCTGGGGGGTGGGGGTGCAGGGGGACATGAGTGGGACATGAGTGGGGGCCTGCTGGCAGGTGCCTCACAATGCTGGGGGGTGGGGGTGCAGGGGGACATGAGTTGGACATGAATGGGGGCCTTCTGGCATGTGCCCCGCAATGCTGGGGTGTGGGGGTGCAAGGGGACATGAGTTGGTGATCAGTAGTGCAAGAAGACATGTGCCTTTGCTGGGGGGCATGCCCATGTTGGGTGGGCTGCCTGCGCGACATGACCAGGGATGCAGGGTAGTCCCCTGTGGTTTGGGCTGCCTGCAGGGGCCGTGGAGGGTGTACAGGGAACACCTGCGAGTACCCACACTGCCAAATCACGTGTGGGACTCCCCGGCACCCCCGAAATACACGTACCCTGCTGAAATTGTGTGTGAAACTTCCCGTGCACCCCAGTAATACACGTACACTGCTGAAATCGCATGTAAAACTTCCCGCGCACCCCAGTAATACACGTACCCTGGCGAAATCGCGTGTGAAACTTCCCGCACACCCCAGTAATACACGTACCCTGCTGAAATCGCGTGTGAAACTTCCCGCGCACCCCAGTAATACACGTACCCTGCTGAAATCGCGTGTAAAACTTCTCACGCATCCCAGTAATACACGAACCCTGCTGAAATCGCGTGGGAAACTTCCTGCGCACCCCAGTAATACATGTACCCTGCTGAAATCGCATGTGAAACTTCCCGCGCACCCCAGTAATACACGTACCCTGCTGAAATCGCGTGTGAAACTTCCCGCGCACCCCTGTAATACACGTACCCTGCTGAAATCGCATGTGAAACTTCCCGTGCACCCCAGTAATACACGTACCCTGCTGAAGTCGCGTGTAAAACTTCCAGCGCACCCCAGTAATACATGTACCCTGCTGAAATCGCGTGTGAAACTTCCTGCGCACCCCAGTAATACACGTACCCTGCTGAAATCGCGTGTGAAACTTCCCGCGCACCCCAGTAATACACGTACCCTGCTGAAATCGGGTGTGAAACTTCCCGCGCACGCCAGTAATACACGTACCCCGCTCGCACAGGGCCAACCGCGTGTCAAACTTCCCATGCAGCCCAGTAATACATGTACCCTGCTGAAATTGCATGTCAAACTTCCCGCGCACCCCAGTGATACACATACCCCGCTCGCACAGGGCCAA
Organism: Ambystoma mexicanum; assembly: GCF_040938575.1. NCBI lineage: Eukaryota > Metazoa > Chordata > Amphibia > Caudata > Ambystomatidae > Ambystoma > Ambystoma mexicanum. The sequence goes on from NC_090934.1 coordinate 501,356,958, forward strand.
TCGCGTGTGAAACTTCCCACGCACCCCAGTAATACAGGTACCCTGCTGAAATTGCGTGTGAAACTTCCCGTGCACCCCAGTAATACACGTACCCTGCTGAAATCGCGTGTGAAACTTCCCGTGCACCCCAGTAATACACGTACCCCGCTCGCACAGGGCCAATCGCGTGTGAAACTTCCCACGTACCCCAGTAATACACGTACCCCACTCGCACAGGGCCAATCGCGTGTGAAACTTCCCGCGATCCCCGGTGATACGCGTTCCCCACTTGCCGTGCTGGTACAGGGTTAGCGCAGCCCTTTGCGCTGGATTGGGGATTTTGATGGCTGTTCCCTGCACAAGGGGCGTTCCTGGGGGCATAACTGGCGCTGCTGCAGGGTCGCTGCGCCACTGTGCGCCACGGCTGGTTTTGGTGGCTGGAATCCATGAATACGCTGTGCGCGGAAATGTATTTTAGCGCACGTGGCTGGCACAGGGATTCGCACGCGCACACTGTGCGCCAGCCGCGTGCGCCACTTGTGCACTTAATTCTATGAATTACCCCCTCAATTTGGTCGTGGACCTGAACTCTGTCCGTAGAACACCTGCACACATGCGTATTACACCCTTCGACCCAACGAACATCACGCCTGTCCGTAACTGTCTGCTGCACGTTTGTCTCATTTTTAATTAGTTCGGGGACACGAACACTATCTGTAGACCTCCGCACGCATTCGTACACCCAACACCACGCATTTGGTGACCTACGGACACCCGTCCAATTTGCGAACATGTCCGTGACGTCATCATGTGACCGCACCCATGCTAAGCGTTAGTGTTTGTTCGCTAACAAAGTCTGAGCCCCTGGATATTAAACAAGTGCTTCTTTGAGCAATCCAAGGTATCTTCCTGGGAAAATTCACCCTAGCACATGTCCCAGACAATGTCCCTAGCGATCTTCATTCTTTTGGGAATTTTTTTTGCCCTTTTTTGGTTTTCGAAATGTTCACAGACAGCACAGGTGTCCGCAAAGTGTGCCCCAACACCCCTATAAAAGGCCACACCACAGAGCTGATCCTCATTCTGCTTTTGGATTTCCAAGAAAGACAGAGAATTGCTGGACATTCATCCTTGGTAGACCTGCTTTTGCTACTGCATTAATTCCTTTTGGAAAATTCCTGACAGCTGTCCTGCTGGTGCTACTTCTGTCTCAGCACCACAACACCTCCCTAAGGGCCTCAATGGAGAACAGGTGTGAAGATACAGAGAAGGATGAAGAGGATGACAAAGATGAGGTAGTGGAAGTCCCTACTACTAGCATTCACCATGAGTCTTGGGTGTGGAGGTTGTTTGCCACTCTTGATGGAGTACCGAAAGCTCAACAAACAAGGTCCACTGCACTCAGTGGCAGTTGGTGCTGAGTCGTGGAAAAGCAGGTTTGTACAGCTACCGTACTACCTCAATGAAGCAACACCTAAGGTCATTCCACGGTGGGGCTATGCATAAGGTTCTACCATGCGATAAACATAGTAGGTTGAGTTCCTCTGCAGAATCCTCTGTTTCTGCTCTTGCCACCACAAGAAACACTGCTGTGGGGCAATGCATCAACCGAGCTGACTCGCTGGCCATACGTGATTCTGTAGACCCTTATCTTTTGAGGGTCACAGTATTATGTATGTACTGTGACACAATACTCTGCAGGGGGGAGACCCTTCAAAGTGCTTTCGAGGCTGTGGTCCAGGAGCATGAGAAGGACTGCCAACTACCTGAGTAAGGACCACCTACATATTCCTCTCTCCACCTGCCCTTTCTTATCCCCGTGGTTGGTGCCCCTTCCTTACCCTCTGTTCCCTTCCTTTCCTTATGTGTCATGTCTTAAAAATAAAAATAATACAAAACATCAAAAACCAAAAAAAGGTTCTTTTCAGATCTGCCTTTCACAGTTCAAAAATAGAAGTGCCAATGAAATGCTGCAGGGCCCTGTGAATTTTAGATGTTAGTGGACAGTTTTCAGACATTGAACATTTCGGTGGGGTGTCCTATCAAAGCCATTGTACTCTTCTCCGTGGGGAAGAGGTGGCTCTGAAAAAAGCCTTTTGGTGGTGTTTTTTGTGTTGTGAAAACGTGTTCAACACATAATGGAAAAAGGATTGCTATAACTCCAAAAAGGGTCACAATGGATTTGTATAAGATGTACTCCATCTCTGCAAAAAATGTGTGTACTACGAAACATATTTTCATTGTGAAAAGAGGACATCTCTCAAGAAGGCACAAACAGCCTTGTTGACATTGTGCCTCGCTTTCTCCATTTGTGGATCAAATGAAGAAGAACACAGCCACATTTGTCTCTGCACAATACGAGAAAAAATTACTCGGGAGTTTGTAAACATGTCTATGACTTTCCCAAGTCCTTCTTTCACTGCAAATTGCAAAGAGATTCCAGAGACATGTCATTAACTGTTCCCTCCACAATGAATAATAATAATGTCTGGATGAGGCTGTGTCACCAAAGTAGCACAAAGAGGTTCCAAATCCAGCCCCTTCATTCCACACACTCCATGCCAGTGCACTTCCACATGAGGGAATCCAAAATGTGCAGCCACTCCACAGCGATTTACAGGCACCTCCAACCAATTTACCCACAAGTTTGCCAAAATCCAGACAATCTGCCAACTGAAAGAAACAGCTATAACTATCTGATGTTCTCTCAGGAAAAATACTTTCTGATAAAGTCTCTCCTTACACATCATGCCCAGTAAACCTTATTGACCAATCCATTGCCCTGCTAAGTCTCATTTGCATGCCTCTCAGCCTCAAAATCCCCGTATTTAATACATGCTCTCCGCGTACAACCGCAGTGTCTGCAGACACACCGTAAATTCTGAGAGTGGGCAATGAAAATTTCAATAGTGTAACCCTTTTCACTTTGAGGTTGGCTCGGAAAAGAGCCTTTTTTGTTTTTTTTTTAAGATACTTCAGAAACACTGTTTATTTTGTACATTTGTTTCCCTTATTTTATGCCAAATATCTTCACATTAGCTTCTCTAAAGAAATCCTTATGTTCTATAACAGCCTGGCATTTCCCATAAATGATAAAGACATGCCATCTTCTATAAAGTAATCAACATTACCAGAATCAATGTTGTCATTATTGCAAAAGAACAAGCCAGTTCTAATCATAAAAGCAAACATGCCTTGGATAATTAAACACCTAACAACATTTTGCTGAGGACAAAAAACAGCACTTTTATCCCATACTGCCCTAGGTAGCAAAGCAGAAAAAATAACCTTGTAATTTGGAAGTACTTTCATGACTGCCTGAACCAAGTGTTTCAGTTCTTGAAACAAAGTAGGGGCCCGGACATAGCTCAAATGCAAAGCACCACAGTGCAGAACAACCACATGTGGACTATTAAACCTAGCCATATCCTGACAAACTTCTAGCATTACCTGCAAATTAAAACCAGGTACAGTGCATCATACCACTTCCACTCCTTGTATGTCAAAATTGTTAGCCACATTCGTAGATTTAGAATACTGCTCCAAAGCTTTAACAAACATATCTCCAACCACCAACACCCTGACTTTCTCCAACTCTGATATCTTCACTAAAAACAGCCTCTTTCAATACAAAGCAGACCCTCAACACCTTATTGGCTAATCACCAAAATACACTCCAATTTCATGCTCAGAAGCCCCGGATGTGTACGCCCTGATTGTGAACAGCTGCGCTCTCCGGGGAGCACATAAATAACACTGGGCAGCTCTTCTACCCTATCGATTTCACTCTCTGCACCATGCCCTCCTTGGCTACTGTTAAGCAGTCACACAACCATCCACCAAGCACATCCAAGAACTCTACATCTAACTCCATCATCATAGTTCAGCACTTTATATATACTGTTGATCACTCTGAGAACAATTGGGCTGTGATTGCAAAGCATGTACCGTAACAACTACTGTAAAACTCTCCAAGATTTCTGCTTGCAGATTCATCCACATCCACATTTGAACAAAAACTAAAGGTATGAATATATTTTGCACAGTACATGTACTGCTCTTGTATAAATGCATATAAACGGGGTAACTGCCACTTACCCTGTATAACCTGTTAAAAAAAAGCTTACTGCCATTCCTCCCATCTGCTACGATAAAGTGTAGCTTGCAAAGCTGTCTGCTCTCCACATTTTTATTTACCCATATTACTAACTGTAATGTGCAAACTGTTATTCTCTTGATTCATTCTGTCACTTGTGTAACCACTGCCACCTATTTATCCACATTTCAACTATAATAGCATATAATGCCTTATAGTGCATAGGATGTACATATACTTTCCTTTCTATACATTCTGGATATTTTACATACAATCTATCATTTGAACTTCCTTTAAAAATGATTATAATAGTAATCAGGCACACCACACACAACTGTCTAATAAAGTTTAATTTCATGTTAAAAGATGTGAGAAATAACAGTATAATTATGGGAGAAGGCTTTGTAGTGTGTAATAAAATGACACACAACCAGGATGAGTACATGCATCTTTATTCATGCACACAGATAGCCAATATCATTTGAAAGGCTCCCAGCTGAAACAACACCACTGTCTCTACAACTGTTCTTCCAATCTAGACAGCTCTCTCATTCCAGCTGGTTGCCCATTCTGTTCTAGAATTTACCACATCATGCAACTATACACAGGTGCGGTCATGTCTATCACATCATGTAAACCTATGTACAAACAGTGTAGTAAACCAACACATACAACATCTCCCCTTCCCTTCAGTCTGCAACGCAACCCCAACACCCTTCATTGCAACCCTTACTTATTTCAGACTATACCATCTCCAAGCACCACACAATCACCCAGTAGTTTGCTAATCACCTGCAGTCTGGTAAACGTGTGTTGTCCATTTGCCACCTTCTACCCTACAACTATCCTGGAGAGTGATAAGCTGCTTAACCCATCAAATATTTCTGCTTTATTTCCCACACCTTTACAAATGGATTAAATGCATGTTTTCCCCCACAGTCCCTGCCATTTACCCTGTATAACAGACCCCAAAGAATTCCTACCAAAAAGCAACTCTGTAGAAAGCAACACAGAAGTAGACAAAATAAAAATAAAAGTGTCCAAAATAAGCATCTACCTCTACCAGAATGTAAAAAGAAACTGAAAGTGATTTACAAGACTGCAGCTATCACTAGTGCTAACACTGCACCTATAAATCTCGATGTAGCCACCAGTATACATACCAAAAACATTATTTTACAAAAAATGTTCCACCACCGAGTCCTTCAGAACCTGATAAAAACAGGAGAGAAATCAGGCACAACCCTAAAAACCTACTGTAGAAAATTAATCGTAGAAGAGCTCATAGACAGTGAAATCCTTCTCAAAAGGAAGTTATTTATTTTAGTTTTAAACAGAATGAAACCACTAACAAAACTAAGTACTAAACTACAAAAAAGACTTATCAATAAATAGAATATCAACAAAGATAGCTTTGCAAACATCTGTGGAGGTGAATGGACTTACACCACCAGCACATATCCATATTTCAATGAAGAAGCATGCAAACAAAAGCAAATAAACCCAATTGAAATACATAGCAGTGGACGAGGGTATGACAAACGTATAAATGGCTGTGCACATCAATGTGTAACATATCCAAACAATCTTTCAGATCTTTATGCCAGATCCTCAATCAGTAAGTGAAAGGCAAAGACAAATTGAAAATAAAACTATTACAAAGTATGGACCCCTCTCCAGTGCAAACATACACAGCAATACAAGGACATTCATTAGCCTGCATATCTGAACCTATTTGCAAAAGCACCTTCCACCGTATCAAAATGATATCAACACACCATTCAACTATAAGAAATCTGGTTCATAAACTGTACTATGCCAAAAGTTCTGCTTTAGCACTAGCCAATTTAAATAACAATCTTCTACATTATACAACCAAAAAACTACTTGAAGAAATAGAGCATATCCAGAGAAAACATTTTGGAAGTGAAAGCCACTTACAACATGCAATTGCTTTACAACAGACTAGCAACAACTTTACAGATGGCAACCTTCTACTACACACATACATAAAACAAATTCTAAAGTTTAAAAGTGCATATGCTGAAGTACCAAACCATGTGTGTGTGTGTTGCTGCAGGAGTTTTTATAAAAATAGCACAAAAACTTTAGACATAATGTACAAAATAGAAGACAATGAAGATTTCAAGTAGTTCCTATTAGCTCTCTATCTTATAGCAGAAAACAAATACAAAATTACTGACCCCTTAATATTTTGCAGTTACTGAACTGCAAAACTTGACAACAACCAAACACCTTCACGTGCTATCACAAATAACATGGGATTACTCCCACTACTAAAACACCTGCAACAACTTAACTTGTATGAGAGCATAATAATTCAAACAGTGCACCCATTTCAAGCAATAATAGGCCTTCACCCAAAAACAGCAAAACTACCTCTTTCTGAATTACTGAAAGACATTTGTGGCAAAGTTGTTTATTTGCCATTAGATCTCAAATAAAATGTACACACTCTGGGAGTGCAACCTCCAGTAGATCAATATTTAATTATCTTAGTAAATGGCATACCTACAAAAGACATACAAATTTGGCAACAACTTGTGGACAACAATGAATACTACAAAGAAATAAATATTGAAGAAAACCTGAGGGAAACCACTGAGATCATGAAAGACTCATCAGAAACTGGTCAATTTCAACTTCTAGATCCTGCTACAATATCTAATAAGTTAGACCATTATTCAATTCACCCATTACACTCTAAAGACACCCTAGATGATGCACTGGAAACACACCAAATGCAACATGCCGAAGGATCTCCAATCAGGAAATAGGAAGAAAGTATAGAAGTACGTGCCTTTCCACTACTCTTTCCTACTGGAAAAGGAGGAAGGTACGATGATAGACCCACACAAATAACAGCATCAGCATACCGATCTTTACAAACGTATTCTGAAGACCCCAGATTCAGACAAAACGTGAAATACATATTCCACCTTCTCTTTGAAAGTGAACTAGCAACTCTATGCTACAGAGTTGCACACACATTGAAATCAGGTACCAATTTTCAAAATATGTCAGCTACACAATTACTACAAAACGTGCAAGAAAAAGTTGATGTTTTACAGTCAAGCATTGCAAATCTTTTAGCAAGCATGCGTAGCACAAAAGAATAATGGTTCCGACGTCATGCAGATGTACGCTGTATGATAAGAAACCTTGGCCCACCTACTTGGTTGTGACATTTAGTTGTGCAGAATATGCATGGGAAGATTTACACGATTTCCTACGCAAACAAAAACAAAACAAATATAGATATAAAAACACCAGGAGAACTCTGCTCTCTAGATCCAGTAAATGTATCAAGATATTTCCATCATCGCTTCATTGCTATGCTACACTTCATTTGTAATAAAACTGTTCCTCCCCTCAGAGAAGAAAAGAATACCAAGCCAAAGGAGCACCATATATCAACATGCTTTTGTGGATTAAATAAGTTCCCAAATTTGGTCAGGCAGTGATGCCACTGTTTTGCAGTTCATCCAAAAATATGTCACTTGTGAAATCCATTCACAAACAACACATAGTGACCTTCATGCACACATTTTACAATTTCAAAGACACAAATGTGGGAAGTATTTTTGTTGCAAATATAAAAAGAAAGATACTACACCAAATGCCGCTTTGGTTTCCCCAGACCAGTTTCAACAACAGGTCAAGTAAACAACTTCATGTCTTCAGATAGACAAAGTGTCATAGGTAAATCACCTAAGAACACATATTCCATAAAAAGAACAGAAGAATCAAAATACATCAATGATTACAATGCAATGATTGCCCCCCTATGGAATGCACACATAGATGTGCAGTATATTGCAGACAATTCCACTGCAGTTGCGCAATATGTCACAGCCCACTTAACCACAGCAGAATAGACAGAGCTCCAAGACCTCTGCGATGACATATCATCTGACAAAACACTATCACAGACGTTGTACAGTTTAGGCATAAAAATGTACTCCCATAGAGAATGTGGCTGCTATGAAGCTGCAGACTGTTTAACCGGTAATGCCTTGTATGGAAAATCTAAAAATATAGTATGGCTAAGCCTTGGTCCGGCTAAATCTAGAAAGCGAGTTCTCAAATCATATGAAGACATAAAAACAATAGCCGAAAATCTTCCCAACAACCAAGACATTTTTAAAAACAATTTACTAGACACATACTACCCAAACAAGAGTACCACTTTGGACACCATGTGTCTATACCACATAGCCCACAACTTCACATACAAAAATAATATTAAAACAGCTGAGAAGAAAGGTAGATACAGAGTGGAAAATTGTGAAGGCAGCTTAGTGAAACTTACCAAATGAAGCTTAATGAATCATATCAAATTGTCATTAAAAACTCCTCAACATAAAGAACTGTATTACATGTCCCTGCTACAACTTTTTAAACCATGGAGAAAAGAAGAAGATTTACTAAATACCTATCACTCCTATGAAGACGCTTTAAAATCAAATGAAAACAATATAACAGATGTAAACTTTACACAGTACAAAACAATGTTGCCCAATGAACAGCAACAAGAAGAAGAACCCCAGGTGCAACTAGATGTGGACACTCTTGACAGTAGTTAACCTTCTGTAACAGGAAGCCAAGAACTACTTGGACAGACACTAATAGCAAATGAGGCAGAATTAGCCATGACAGAAGTAGAAAACACCATGTGTCAGTATGAGCAAGCTACAGAAGACATTGTTCTACTAAAATCACAACTAAAAAATGAGCAGCGTAGCATTTTCTAAGAAATAACAAAATAAATTGAACATGGTGTGCAGCATGAAAGTAAAAATTGTACCTGCCAAGGCTACAAACCTATACTGCTATACGTGAGTAGTCAAGCTGGTTCAGGAAAATGTTCTTAATCAAAATCTTCAGCAAGTTCCTCCAACAATTGACAAACAACAAACTGTCAGCTGTTGGAACTGCCCCCACAGATTTAGCTGCTTACAACATAGGCGTTGTCACTTTACACCAATTACTACTCCTTCCAGTAGAACACCAAAACAAATTACACTATTAAAACTTTCTCTAGAAGCTGCAATGGAAATACGCAGAGTTTTCAAACAAATGAAGATTCTGCTAATAGATGAGGTAAGCATGGTTTCCAATCTAATGTTAGACTTCATTCACCTCAGATTACAAGAGGTCCTGAAAACAGACTATGAAGAACTCTTTAGAGGAAAACACATTTTAGTTTTTGGAGATCTTCTTCAATTAATACCAGTTAAAGGTCAACCTATTTTTAAAACCCTAGGGCACACACTGTGCTGTAAAATTCTTGGCAGCATAGGAAATGTCAACTTTTGGCAACATTTCCAATACAGAGAATTAACTAAAAATATGTGTCGGTCTGCAAACCTCACATACGCCAACATTTTGTAAACCATGCACATCCATACACTCGATGGCCATAACTCATGTGTTACTGATGTCATGGAACAATTAGCACACACAAATATAAACTGTATGTCCGTTATGCCAACTCTTGCAAGCTGTTCAAAATTTTATGAAACAATGTTAAAAAAAGAAATGCAACCAATACTTCAAATTTGCTCCACAGACAAACTGGACTTACATTGGCTTTCAAACATACCCAATTAACAACAACATTCAGTTTGTGAATATTCTCTTCAACAAACTATCAGAAGTTAAAAGGATAGGACGCTCAACAGCCCGCTTCCTTCTTTTCAAAGACACGTATGTACGCATAGAACCATTTTCTCTAACTCTAGCTTACACAGTCACCATGCACAAATCACAAGGTCTTACCCTAGATAAAGCACTGATAGATATTGGTAGCACCATGTTTAAAGAAGGCATGAGCTATGTAGCACTATCAAGCTTATGTACACTTGACAGACTATTTCTAATCAACTTTGATGCAAGCAAAGTAAATGCTGATATTCCTTGCATTCTAGAATACAATAGACTTCGTTGACTCTACACCCCCATCTTAAAACCTATCCTGTTCCATAAAAAGCAACATTTTGTAAAATAAACCTACTGCACTCTCAAATGCAAATGCAGTATCTCACAGCAATTCCTCCAAAGAAATTAAAAGAAACTACTACTTCATCAATGACCCCAACCAAAGAATAATCTACTGCACAAACAAAGTCAACTACCTCTTCAAAGAAACAACGCACACTCCGAACAAATGGCTTGGACACAGAACTGTCAGCTCCATTCAAATTTTCAAATATAACTGGTGTAAAATGCTATGCAAATGTAGCGATCAATCTTTTATTCCAATTGCCACCAATTATTGACAACATTAACTTACGCGGCAAAGACCAATTGTGTTTGCAAATTTTAGTCCTTCACAGAAATGCAACCAACAATCCCGACAACATTTACAGTGTTTCTGGAATACATCAGGAATTGGACTACTGTGCTGGAATTTTCAAATTCGCTATAAACACACAAGAAGATCCACAAGAATTTCTAATGTACTAGAAAACAAAAACACACCTATACATGAAATCTTCCAGATTTCATACATGTGGAAACATCCATGCACTCTTTGCAGCCATGTCGCACAAGAAGAAGTTCCTAATGAACATTTCATATATGTATCCATACCTAACTGTGAATCCATTCCATTTCAGCAACTTGTACAAAATGCAAACCATAGCAGATTATGTACCACCTGCAATTCAGATAATCTCTCCACCTTACAAATACAGGCACATAGTAATTATGCTTTTACGTTACAATGCAGAAGTTACCAAAAACAACTGCAAGCTGACTGGATTCACACCTGGTCAAGTATCACTTGGTAAGAAAACCTTCACAACAATAGGTATATGATCTACCAAGCAGGAGCCACAAACAATGCAGGTCACTACAGTGCATATGTAAAAAATAATTATGGATGTTTTGAATGTAATGATACTACATTACTCTAAAACAGAGATTAGCAGCAAATCTTGTAAACACTTACTTTATATTCTTAAAACCAAAATTTAATAACTAACCTATTTATGAACATGAACAAAACTTCAACTTCAAAACTATGAACAGTTTGAATATGCCAATAGGTATCTAACTGCCCCAAGATTATTCAACAAGCAAACAGATAAATGAATACCACTGAAATGAAACAAGAAATAAACAAATAGAATACACAAACTGCTTTCTAATTGCAACAATACTACCACCACTTCCTAATCAAAACCCATACACCTATTTAATTCCTCCTACTGAAAACAATGAAAGAAATATATTGTACCACTATGTAGAAAGTATATTTTTTTTAATCCAGCATGGATTTCTTTCCCACAGACCCAATTATTTAATGAACAAACACAGGAACTGAGCAAAGTGCACAGTACACTGGTTTTAACTATAGTACTTCTAAAGTACTAACTATGAGGGTCGACAAAATAGAGAAATGTCTACTATGCAATGCAATACTCATTATAAACTACCTACACTAACGTGTGTTTTTCTTTTTTCACAGTGATTGAAAAAGAATGTCTGCTCCAACTACCCATGTCATGAAAACACTGCATACAACTATAAAAAGTCAAAATGTAAGTACATAATGATTGTCTCACAAACACCACAGCACAACACACCCATTCCACCAAACACCTGACCATAGACCACAATCCAAAATGTTTTCTTCCATCGGTATCTTATGCTGCAGTGCTTGTTGCCAAACACTACAATCTTGACTGCATAGCCTGGCCAAAACTCTACATACAGCCTCAATAAAGGAAACAGTAAGTATGTAATAATTAGACTCACAAACACTGCAACATAAAACAGCCATGCAAACAAACACCTCACCAATAAACACAACCCAAAATGCCTACAGTCTTAAATAACAACATTCTGAACACAATCCAACAAACACACATCATTTCAGTATCCTATAAACACTATTACTCTACTGACAATCCTTACTCACATTTTTGAAAACATATCCCCTAAGCAGCCCACATACCACAGTCAAAATGTTTGGTAGCACCGGTGTGTTATGCTGCAGTGGTTGTGGCCAGGGCATAGAGACTTGGGTGCATGGCCAAAGGCCGGCAGCTTTCGGCCGTGCACCCAAGAATGTAAGCCCTGGCACAACCACTGCAGCATAATACACCCATAGAAACAAACAACTACCGAATGACTACAACCCAAAAACATAACACATCCACCTCAAAACCTATCGACTTTAATTATCATTCTAAAATAATAATTACAACCAACGCACAAACTCTTCAATACATATTCTCTTCACCCAATGCTCTACTAACGACCCAAAAATTACTTGATAGTAAAGTAAAATAACCAATACTGCGCTCAGTCTTAGTATGTCCACGGACAACCGCAGTGACCGTGGACACAGCAAACTCATCTTAGCCTTCTCCTACCTAAACAAATATATCATTTCACCCATATCTTACTCCCCAACCTCTCCAAGTGCTCCTACACACCAACAGACTCACCAAAATTGGATTTATGCTCACTTCCATACTGCACTGTCCACGGATCCAATATGGTGGGTGCATCAAAAGAATGTGAAGCACCTCACGCTTCACCCCAACCAATCAGCGAACACATCATGTGTCCACAGACAGGACGCAAGCCGATTTTCCAATCGGTGTCCTGTCTGCGGAGCGAACAGGGAAGTGTGTCCGCGGAGCTGACATAGATATCACTCATTTTTTTAGACCCAATTTTTGGTAGTTTAAAAAAAAAACTACTAGACGGATTTTCACCAAAAGCCGCTGCTCTTGCTGCAAATTTGGTGAAAATCCGTCCAGCGGTCTGGGCTGTAGGCGTGCGGAAATCATTTTCTCCATTCAGCCTTTGGGAAAAAAAGAAATGTTGGGACCCCACCTATAAGTTTGCCTCCCCTTGACCAAACCTCACCAACATTTGCAAAAATATTTAGAGTGGGTCATATACTTTTTTTTTGCAAAGTTTGGTGTGGATTCATCCATGGGGCACAAAGTTATAAGCCCCCCAAAAAGTGCTCTGCCTATGGGTTTAGCAACTTAAGCATAAATACATAGCCGCTACTGCAGGCCATGTAATATATATATATATATCCACTAACAAAAAAACGTTGTTAAAGAGAAGTTATGACTAAGTTGCACTAGCAAAAACCTATGAAATTCTGCCAGCAAATGGTCAAAAGTACATACAGCGACATCGCACCACAAAGTCTCCACTTCGGCCGAATTCAAATTGCCATTAAGGCCTCTTTCCACGGCATACTGGAGCACATCTATCAGAAAGCGATCACCCACTATGAAAACTGTGCATCTTGCCATCTCTGCCAGCCTCACTACACAGAGTATTATAGCAAAATATGGCCATCCTTTCCTGTGTAGCACACTCTTAACCACCTGATTGGACAATTGCAACAATCGCATTTCCATTGGCCAGCATGTTCAAAAGCGCAGAATATAGCACGTGCGACTCGCAAAGTATCGTAAGGACTGTGGCCCAGTAAATCATGAACAGTCCTTCTTCCCTTTCCACTATCCTCTTCTCGCCATTTGCTAAGTACGCACACACGCATCCACCAATTCCCTCCAATACTTCAGAATCTTACAATGTCAGTTCTCCACAAGACTTCATTTTGCACTGGTTTCCTACCAACCCTATAATCTGTGCCCCAGGCCAACTCCCTCCCTACAGTTCCACCCCTGCACTGGCTTTCTACCAATCCCCACACTTGGGCACTGTTTTCTATAACCCTAACAGTCCAGCCACCACTTCATGTCTACACTTACCCTTGCACTTGCCAGCACCGGACGTGGTTGCATGGTATTTCTTTTTTTTTGTTCCCATGTACTACACGTTGCCCTCCCCCTTTATATTCACTTGCACACTCTCAATGTCAGTTGGCCTAGAGGAATCAATGTCTCTGTGTGGCCTCTGTTCCACCTCCCTTTCCTCTGCGCACCTTCACACACTTGTATGTAGGCGTGATGCAAATGGCACAAAATACCATAGCAGATCTTTTCACATTGCATTCATGACAACATGATGCCTGCCACGTACATTGTACACTTCACAATATGGCCTTCCCACTGTAATGCACGTACTACAAATGTTGCAAAAGTGATACCACGAAAGCAGCAGGGAATGTATATTAGCAACTTTAAGCAAGTGTGTGCAGTGCATGCATACAAACAGGATGCATACCCTTACCTTGCACACTTTCAGCATAGCCTCCTACATTTATCAGTACAAGCAGACCTTCTGTCATAATGTTTGTGCACACACCACAACCAGCAACCACATTGCAAATGGCTTAGCCTCCACAGAGTTAATGCAATAGCTGCCATCCTAAAACTAGCCAGATGTGCCACGTCTAATCCTCAAAGTACCGTGAAATCCACAGAATTACCATTCTAGATACTGGATGGGGAGGGGGTTGAGAGGGTGTTTGGAGGGAGGAGATGTGAAACAGAAGTGGAGATTGTGTCTTTAGGATCTCTAAAAACATATATATATTTTGTTTGTTATATTTTTGTTATGTATGTATGTGCATTCATACATTGATTTTTTCTTGTTTTTCTCTCTTTTACTGTCTGTTTGCTTCTCCACCTGACATTTTTCTCGACTGAAAATGAATGCTTATCTTACATTTCTACAGAATTCTCTGCAACGCTTCGTGCAGAGTGGCAAACACAACAGCATTGCCAATGGAGGTCAAAAAATGCCATTTCCTTGAAACCACTGGACATTTTTCTGGTTATTAATGCTTTCATAGACGGTGTAGAACATCCCAGCACTGCACATAAGGTTGCACATGCCTCTGTTTTTTCAACATCTCCTGGCCTCTGGCTGTGGACAAATAACACCAGCATTCTCCCATTGTCCTCTTTGTGTCATTGAAGATAAAATCACCTTTGCAGTAGGAAATATCTGCATCACAGTTGTCATCAACTTCCTTAAGTAAGCGAGCAAACGTGAGCACGACATGTGCCCCAAATGGAGTCCTCCAAAATTCATGACCATCACATCTACAGTACCAACAGAGTCCACAAGCAAAGGAGATCCATGCACCCAAACCCCTCTCATAAACTGTGCCCCAAAAAGCCTTCACTCCTTCCAACTGAAAGTCAGTATAAAACCCTCTTTGCACGGCATATCTGTGCAGATCGTGCACAAAGGTATCATCGACTATAAGCACTCGCCGTCTGTACATCTCTGCCAACCTCACTGCATCGAACTTTGGGGAAATATGTAACCGCCCCTTCTGGCGAACCACACCGTCCTATCCTCATTGGAGAATCTCCACAATTCCATTTGCGAAGGCTCCATGCTCATAAGGCCATGTTGTGGCATGTGTGCTTTCCCAGCTACAGCTAGGGCTACACCCCAGTAAAGCAAACCCAATATTTCATCTCTTTGCACTCAAATTTTCCAACACTCCCTTAGTGGCACCTTTTCACAAGTATAACATTTAAAAAATGCCTGCACCAATCACATACTGCACCTCAGCATTACATACTATAATTTCTGTACACAACTCCATATTTCCCTTTAAACACACTGACAGCATGTCCCCTTTGCTTCCAAAGCCCCTCAAGCACAACCTTTTCCTAAAGGTTGCTCTATGCCATCATCCACAATAATCCTGCGATGCACTGAGTACACCGTTCGACATGCACACAACAGTCCACCCTTGCCCACATTCAGCACAACACTATGAATCCATGCATGTGACCATGTGGGCAGCTAACATTCTGCACAAACATTACATATGTAGCAACACTGAAACCCAACTCCCTCACACCATAAAACACTCATTCATGAAAACAGCTCGCAATTAGCAGCATCCACAAACATACCACACAGACTCCATCACCCCTACCCACTGCCATTCGCAAAGTATTGTGTCACCACCAACCTAACCACAACATTTTCACAACATTGGCCATTCTTCAACAAATCCGCACACAGCACAGTAAAGAACCCATACAAGTTACACTTCAACCAAACCCTCTGCCATACTTCCTGTATGCACACAAAGCACCCACTGCCCACACTGCGTGACTTTTTATTGCACCATTTCCAATTACACATCCAAGACTTTACCATGTTCTACCAGCAACCAACCTCACCTGCAGAACCAAACATACACACCTGCCAGCTCACTTCTGCTGCTCTAAGGCATCTGAAATGTACTCCACAACCATTCTTTACAGGTCACCACCCTCTACCAGATAAACAGTCAAAATTGCAGTAGTGGCGTGGGATTCCTCAACTCCTACACTCTTCAATGCATAGCCTATGTCCTATGGCCTTCAGCCATGCACCCAATAGGCTAGTCCTTGAACACAGGCACTTCAATGTAATGCCACCATGCATTTGACCATGTCACCAACTACGCCAATCCACATACAAACCACTGCCCCCAGCACTCCTACCCAAACTTTACACACATCCACCAATCACATACTGAACAGTAAATTAATCAAGCCGGTGAGCTAACAGGTGGCGTCGGTAGGCCTCAGCCCAAAGATTGTCTATCTCTGTAGAATAAACCCCTGAAACAGGCAGACAATTTCCCAGGCATGTCAGATTACTGGTGTTACCTTGTGTTGTTTGTACTTGCGAGTGCAAAACTACAACCAATATCAGGATTCTTAGGAATTGGGGCATGACTCACCTGATTTCAAAGTCTAAGAAGGCCCGATCGGATTACAAAGGATCCTCATGGTTGACGATTTCGGCAAAGAGCCCACCTCGATATGGGGAGCCTCATCAAGATGCCATCTCTAACCGCTTGCTCACCGTCCAGGTATCTTTTCATGCAGTATTGTCGAGATGTCGCGTCTCCTACAAAGGGGCCCTCTTTTTTTCCACTCTCCGATCCCGGTCTGATAGCCGCATCTTCTTTTCAGCGAGGTGACATCAATCTTGAGGGTCCCTATTCAGGCGCCATCTGAAAGACCGAAGAAATATCGAAGGCTTAGTACCACAGAATGAAACACGGCAATCACGGGTCAAAAGACACAAGTATCTTTATTTCTGTTCAGATTCAAAGCGAAACAGATAGCTATCTGGCTCTTAACACCTCACAGTGTGTACCAGCAGACACAGTGAGGGGTGAGCGTGCTGGACACCTCAATGCAGCCTTTTTTATACATTAGTTCAATCATTGCCCAGCCCCTCTCCAAACTAATAATTTACATGCTAGGGTTTGTGCCCAGTTCACATGACAAATATAACAATATTGTTTAGCATATTTAACAAGTTTGCTTGTCCATGCGAATTCAATGGTGACGTCTCCAATCCTCAGTAAGCCTTGTTTCAAGAATGAACACAATGCAGTTCAGCAAAAACACATGGTCTAAGTTTGTTCTACATTGTTTCATTGTTGATAAGAGGATGAGGCTTGTGAGCGCAGTCAACACTTAGATTGCAGTTCATACGAGTCACAAGGTTTCTTTGGATAGAACAAACAATCTGCTCTAGACAGCCTAAATGTTGATGTAGCTCAAAGGTCATTCGGCTTGGTTGTAGTTGAAAACACAATCCACCATTTTAGGACACTGAGCAAGTGTTAAAATCACAATGGCGGATGGTTCTTAAAATGGCAGCAAAATCAATTTGCATCGGAGCATTTCAAACGCGGTTTTCTGTACAACGCAAATGGGCTTAGGCCAATATTCATAACAAGATGGTATTATGCGACGACAGTTTATCAGCCTCTGAAATGTGCTCCACACTCATTCTTTACAAGTTACCACCCTCTAACAGCTGCAGAATCCAAAATGCATTACTGCTGTGTGTGTCCTAAAGTCCTAGCCCCTTGAGTGCATGGCCTACTGCCTTCGGCCATGCACCCAACAGTCTAGGCCTTCAACACTCTAACTGCTACAGAATGACACCATCCATTTCACCATGTCACCAAAATTGACTATCCACATACACAGCACTACCACCAGCACTCCTACCCAACCTACGCACAGTGCTAGACAATTGAGGAGGTAGAGGGGGTTTTTGGGGGGGTTGAAGCAGGGGTGGAGATTGTGTCTTTAGGATTGTCCCTAAAAACACTTATATTGTTTTTTCTTTTTGTCCTGTTTTTGTTATATATGTATGTGCATTCATACATAGTTTTTTTTGTCTTCGTCTCTTTTGCTCAATGTCTGTTTGCTTCTGACATTTTTCCCGACTGAAGATGAACGCTTATCTTACATTTCAACAGAATTATCTACAATGCTTCGTGCACAACAGCATTGCCAATGGAGGTCAAAACAACGCCATTTCCTTGAAACCACTGGAAATGTTGCTGGCTATTAATGTGTTCATAGTCAGTGCAGAACATCCCAGAACTGCACATAAAGTTGCACATGCTTCTGTTTATCCAACATCTCCCTACCTCTGGGTGTGGACAAATTACACTGGCATTCTCCCATTGTCCTCTTGGTGTCATAAATGAGAAAATCACTTTTGCAGTAGGAAATATCTGCATCACAGCTGTCATCAACTTCTTTAAGGAAGTGAGCAAACATGAGCACGACATGTGCCCCAAATGTAGTCCTCAAAAATGCACGACCACCACATCTACAGTACCAACAGAGGCCACACATTTGCAAAGGAGATCCATGCATCTGAAATCCCACTCATAAACTGTGCCCCAAAAAGCCTGCACTCCTTCCAACAGAAAGTCAGTATCAAACCCTCTTTGCGCGGCATACCTGTGCAGATCGTGCACAAAGGTATCACCAACTATAGGCACTCGCAATCTGTCCATAGCTGCACACCTCACTGAATCGAACTTTGAGGAAATATGTCACTGCCCCTTCCGGTGAACCACACAGCCCAATCATTATTGGAGAATCCCCACAGTTCCATTTGCGAAGGATCCATGCGCAGAAGGCCATGATGTGGCATGTGCGCTTTCCCAGCTACAGCTACACCCCAGTAAAGCAGACACAATACTTCTTCCCTTTGCACTCAAATTTTCAAACACTCCCTTAGTGGTGCCTATTCGCAAGAATAACATTTCAAAAACGCCTGCACCAATCACATACTGCACATCAGAATTCTACACTCTCATTTTTGTACACAACTACATATTTCCTGTTAAACACTGTGACAGCATGTTCCCTTTGCTTCCAAAGCCCCTCCAGCACAACCTTTTCATACAGGTTGCCCTATTTCAGCATCCACAATAATCCTGTGGTGCACACAGCACACCTTTTCCATGCACGTAACTGTCCACCCTTGCCCACACCCAGCACAACACCATGAATCCATGCATGCGACCATGTGGGCAGCTAACATTGCGCACAAATGTAACATATGTTGCGGCACTCCAGCCCAACTGCCTCACACCATAAAACACCCATTCACGAAAAAACAGCTCGCAATTCGCAGCATCCACAAACACACCACAGACTCCATCACCTCTACCCACTGCCATTTACAAATGATTGTGTCACTACCAACCTAACCACATGTTCACAACATTGGCCCTACTTCAACAAATCTGCACACACCATAGTAAATAACCCATACAAACTACACTTCAACCATACCCTCTGCCATACAGCCAGTATGCACACACAGCACCCAGTGCCCACAATCAGCGACTTCTTACTGCACAATCTCCAATCAGACACCCAAACCTTTACCATGTTCTACCAGTGACCTCACCTGTGGAACCAAACATACACACCTGCCAGCTCACTTCTGCTGCTCTATGGCATCTGAAATGTACTCCACAACCATTCTTTACAGGTCACCATCCTCTACTAGATACACAGTCAAAATTGCATTAGTGGCTGGGTTTCCTCAAGTCATACGCTCTTCAAAGCATAGCATACGGCCAACGGCCTTCGGCCATGCACCGAAAAGGCTAGACCTTGAATACAGGCACTGCAATGTAATGCCACCATGCACGTGATCATATCACCAGCTACACCAATCCACATAAACACCACTGCCACTAGCACTCCTAACCAACCTGCACACACATCCACCAATCACATACTGAACCTCTGCATTGCACCCATTCACAAAAACAGGTCACTATCAGGAGAATCCACAAACGTACCAGAGCCTCCACCACCCCTACCCACACTCATTTGCAAACTATTGTGTCACTACCAAACTACCCACAACCTTTTCACAAAATTGGCCCTACTTCAACAAATCAGCACACAGCATAGTAACCAAGCACATTTATGGTGTACTTCTACCCTATTCTCTTCCATACTGACAGTATGTAAATTCAGCACCCAGTACCCACACTGCCTAACGTTTCACCTCACCACCGCCAAGTACACATAAAAAACTGTACCATATTGTAACAGTGTCCTCACCTGAAAAACAAAGCCCACATGCATGGCAGCTCACTTCCCCTGCTCTATTACATCTGAAATGTGCTCCACACCCATTCTTTACAGGTCACCACCCCATGGCTGTAGAATCCAAAATGCATTACTGCTGTCTGTATACTAAAGTCCTAGCTTCTTGAGTGAATGGCCTAAAGCCTACGGCCTATGGCCTTTGACCATTCATCCAACAGTATAGACCTTCAACACTCTCACTGCTACATAATGGCACCATCCATTTCACCATGTTACCAACTTCAACTATCCACACAGCACTACCACCAGCACTCCTACCCAACCTAAGCACCACCTTGGAACTATGCAGCAACAGATTGCACCAGTTACAATAATGTAGAAAGAAAGCACTCTCTCCTGCACCCCTGTGCACTTTCATGCACATACTCTGGCTGTCCCCACTTCCATTCCCAAAGTATTGTGTCACTACCCAAACTACCCACATTTGGTTCACAACACTGGCCTACTGCAACCAATGTGCACACACCGCACTATGCAAGCACCACCCGGTACCGGATGCACACCCACACTTTCGTTACTGCAGTGGGTATGCTAAACCCTACGCTCTTCAGTGCATGCCCTACAGTGTACGGCCTTCGCACATGCACCAAATAGTCTAAATCTTCCTCTGACCCAATGCAACTTCCTACACCCATGCATGCCACCATGTGCACAACTAATGCATTTCATTCCTATAGCACATCCACCCACGCTCCCATCCAACCTATGTCTTATGCAGTTCATTCCGCTTCTAAAATTGATCTACCACCACTCACCACGGAAAGAGGCCGTGGCAAACAGGTCCTGGCAGAAGCTATCAGGCTGTTACGACACCTGCCTCCAATCACCACACAAAGTACTTGCCTGTCTAGCTACCCGCGACTTGATGCAGTATCCACAAAAAACTACAGGCACTCCTCCATTTTCTTCCACCAACCTACATATATCACATGAACCACTTCTCACTCCCCCACCCGTTCCCTCCCTTTTTGCCACCAACACATGGCATTCAGTATATTTTCCAGACCCTTCCCCTGCTGCACTGTCCTCTGATACACCATGGTAGCGTTTCCCAAACACTTTCACGCACAGCACGCTTCCCTCCAGCCACCCACCAGCCCTGTCCAACATTCGCCGACAGCATGGCATACCGCAGGCCTATGACACTTCGGTCCACAGAGCAAACAGGAAATGGGTCCGCGGAGTGGACCCAGATGTCACTAATTTTTTAGGACATACATTTCAGTAATTTGCAACAAAAGTACTGGTTGGATTTCCACCAAACACACAAAAGGATGCTTTGTGGCCCATGCTCCTGCTCCTGCCACTAATTTGGTGAAGATTGGTCAGGCAGTTCGGGCTGTAGCCATGCGCAAAGTTTTTCCCCATTCAGTCTATGGGAAGAAAAATGTGGGACCTCCCCTATAGCTTTGCCCCCCTTGCACGAAACTTCACCATGGACGAAAACTTTGGCGCGGCTAGAGTCTGTACGGCTGGACAGATCTGCACCAAATTTGTGGCAGGAGCGGGGGCTTTGGTCAGAAAGTGTTCTTTTGTGTGTTTGGTGGAAATCCGAACAGTACTTTGGTTGCAAAGAACTGAAATGTATGTCTCAAAAAATGTATGATATCTGTCTCTGCTGACCCATTTCCCTGTTCGCTCTGCGGACGGAAAACTCATTGGCTTGCAGTACGCTGTGATGTCAGCGAATTTAGGACACAGCCGGTGGTTGGCTGGAGGGAAGTGTGCGATGTGTCAACGTTTTGTGAAACGCCACCATGGTGGATCGGAGGATAGTGTTGTTGTGTGTGTGCCAAGTCCCTAAGGCATTGTGTGCATGGCAGGTGCTCTTGTACGTAACAGTGTGGCCACTAAAATAAGTCATATCTGGCTGCACTCCGGCGTCTCATTTCCCGGTTCGCTGAGCGGTCAAAAATGTGATTCCATTGCACTGTGTGGTGAAGTGATGTGCGTCATAAGTTTTCAATAACGCTGACATGTTGTATCCAGCAAAAGGGCCTGGAAAACATACTTTACGGCATCTGGTGGTGGGAAGAAGGGATGGAAAGTGTGGGGGAGTGAGAAGTGCTTTATCTGATATATCTCATTAGAAGAACACAGTGGTGTGCCAGCGGTATCCATGCATACTACGACAATTTGCGGGTACCTCAACAGGTAACAACCTTGTGTGTTGATTGCAGGAAGCCTACGTTATTGCATGACAGCTGCAGTGGCAATCTCTTTCTGTGTTGAGTGGTGGCAGGCTGAATTGCAGAAGGGGAGTACATTCCACATGACATGAACATTTGAACATAGCGTGTACTATGGTCTGTTGTGTGTGGTATGTCCGTAGCCCTTCTGATGCATGGCTGGAGACCTTGCACAGAAAAGTATGTCCACTGGTTGAAAAGGTATGTCCACTGGTTGCAGGTAGGTGTTACATTGTTGCTTTGTGTGTGTGGTTTGACTGCATTGCACACATTGTTGGTTGCATGGGTGTGATGATTGCCAGAACAACCTACAGTTGTCTGTGTATGGGTGGAGATGCTGCAGTGAGCAGTCCTGCAGTGTGTCCAATGGATGCAGTGTTGGAATAGTGTCCATATAGAAGAGGGTACGGTTAAACTAGTACGTATATGTGCTCAGGTAGTCTGCATTGCGCAGATTAGTGTGTGTTGTAGTGCACTATGCAATATTGGTTCTATGCACGTACTACAGTGTTGGGAGGAGGACCAATTTTGAGAAGATTTTGTTAATTGGTTTACATTAATACAATGGTTTCTGAATGGAAGTGGGTAGTGGTGCCACACACTATAGTTTGTTTGTGCCTTATGGTAAGTGAAACATGTGTGCATGCATGCCTGCTTCATGGTGTGACGGTTGGGTAGAAGTGCTGGTACCTATGTTGCCATTGTGAATTCTGCCACATGGCTTCATGTTCGCCTGCATGGCTCTGTTATGTTGTGGTGCGTGTGGCCAAGGCCTAGATTGTTGGGTTCATGGCGAAAGGCCGTAGGCCAAGCACCCAGGAGTCTAGTCCTAGGTCTTCACCACAGCCACCACAACATAATGCAGCAATGCAATTGCAACTCTGTATGTCTTCGAAGGTGGAGACCTTTACACAATGGTTATGGAGGACATTGTAGACTTGGAAGAACAGCAGACGTGTGCTGCTATGCGTACATTAGCATATGGTGTAGGTCATTGCACGTGTTGCACATTAGGGAGTCACATGTGACGATTTCCATATCCTAGGGTTTGGCCTTTAAAAGACCCTTCAAATGTTGTGTTGGATGCATGGATGGAGCTCTTGCACCGACAAGTATGTCCTCTGGTTGCAAATAGGTTTGACATTGTTGCTTTGTGTGTACGGTTTGGCTGCATTTCATACATTGTTGGATCCATGGGTGTGGTGATGGTTAGAACATTGTACAGTTGTCGGTGCATGGCTGGAGATGCTGCAGTGAGCAGTGCTGCAGCATGTCCAGTGGGTGCAGTGTTGGAATACTGTCCGTATAGAAGAGGGTACGGTTGAAGTGGATGCAATATGTGTTTGGTTACTTTGCATTAAGCAGATTAGTATGTGTTGTACTGCACTCTGCAATATTGCTTGTATGCAGTTACTTCTTACAGTTGTTGCTGCATGGGTAGAGATGCTGCAGTGAGCAGTACTGCAGCGTGTCCACTGGATGCAGTGTCGGAATAGTGTCCATATAGATGAGGGTGCGGTTGAACTGGTTCTTATATGTGCTTGGGTAGTCTAAATTGCAAAGATTAGTAAGTGTTGTCATGCACTATGCAGTATTGGGTCTGTTCACTTACTAGAGTGTTGGGAGCAGGACCAATGGTGTCAAGATTTTGTTGTTTGGTTGGCAGTAACAGAATGGTTTTTGAATGGAAGTGGGTAGGGGTGCCAACCAGTGTGGTATGTTTGTGGATTATGGTAACTGGAACATGTTTGCATGTATCGCTGTATTATAGGGATGCGGTTGGGTAGAAGTGATGGTGCCTATTTTGCCTTTGTGAATTCTGGAACCTGGCACATGTTTGCCTGCATGGCTATGTTATGTCGTGGTGGGTGTGGCCAGGGCCTAGACCGAATGACGTAGGCCATGCACCCAACAGCCTAGCCCTTCATCACAGCCACCACAACACAATGCAGGCATACAGTTGTAACTCTGCATGTATTTGAAGTTGGTGCCCTTTACACAATGGTTGTGAAGGACATTGTAAACTTGGTAGAGCAGCAGAAGTGAGCTGCTATGCTTAGATTAGCATATGGTGTAGATCATTGCACCTGTTGCACAATAGGGAGCCACTGTGACCATTTGCGTTTGCTATGGTTAGGCCCTTATGAGACCCTTGCTTTAGAAAGTGCCTAAGATATTGCTGCATTAAAGGAAGTGCTCAGCAGCACACATGTGAAATATGGCCAATGTACACAGGCACCTACATACTGTTCAGCACACCCGACGCAACGTTATGCAGCCATGCAAATAGGTGACCAGGGTGAAAGCTGTCAGGCTCAATTGCAGATGGGGATTGCATTGCACATGACATGAGCTTTTAAACATAGGGTGTACTATGGTATGTTCTCTGTGGTGAGGGCCTAGTACCTTGGATGCATGGCTGGAGTGGAAAGGGAACAAAGACTGTCCCTGCTTTACTGGGGCGGGGCCCTCACTGTAGCTGGGAAAGCACATGTGCCACATCCTGCAGTTTTAAGCATGGTGGGCATGACAATGAAACTGTGGGAATTAGCCAATCAGGTGTTTACGGTGTGCCTCCCAGGAAGGGCTGGTGCTATTTTTCCCCATCAGTCTGTGTAGCGAGGGTGACAGGCAGCGATGGAGAGACGCAGAGTCCTAATAGTGGGTAACACCTTTTTGCAAGATCTCTACAGGTATGCTGTGCAAAGAGGCATAGCTGCTAATTTTGCATTAGAATGAGTGGAGGCTTTCTGAGGCACTGTCTATGAGGGCAGTTTTGGTGGTATGGTTGACCTTTGCAGATGTTGTGGCCTTTGCCGGTGCTGCTGATGTTGTCCTACTGCATTATGGAGCTGTTCATATGGGGTACATTTCGTGTGGACATTTGCTCAATCGCATAAATGAGTTGATGGACGAATGATGCAGATTTTTCCCACTGCCAAGGTGGTTTTCTCAAGTATACCACCAAGAGGAGCATGGGACCATGCCGGTGTAATTTGTCCACAGCCAGATGTCGGAAGTTGCTTCATTTACAGAAAAAAGTGTCAATTTATTCCACTGCTGGGATGTTCTCCACCGACTATGACATCATTAATGAGTGAAATGTGTTCCATGCAAATGGCATTTATTTTACCAAAATTGGCAATGCTGTTTTTCGTTTTACACTTTACAAAAAGTATTGAAGACAATCCTGTAACAATGTAAGGAGGCAAACAAAAGAGAAAATCTGAAAAAGAGCAAAAACAAAAAAGGTTATTTTTAAGCACATAAAAACATCTTTTCTGAGGGACCAATAAAGACCCAATCCCCTACCCTTTTTCACACTACTTCCCCCCCTCTGCCCCTCTACCCCTTCATAGCACTATAACTCAGTGGATTCCGCGGTAGTTTCAGAATTAAATGTGCCACATCCGGGCCTTTTCAGGATGGTAGCCATGGAAATGGGACTATGGAGGCAAAGGGATTGCTCAATAAGGTTTCTGGTTGTGGTGTGTACGCAACAACTGTGGCAGAAGGTCTCTTTGTACAGAGAAATGCAGAAAACTATGGTGAAAGTGTGCAAGCTAAGCAGCAGGCATCATGTTTGTATGCATGCAATGTGTGTATAATATCATATGCTGTGATATTGTATGATAAGCCATTTATACTGCACATATACACAGATTTTTGAAGGCACACCGAGGCAAGGGAGAGGGAACAGTGCAGTGGCAAATGCAAGGATAAGTACAGACATCTGGTGGTGGTGTAACTGTTAGAGCTACAGAAAACAGTCCCCAAGTGTGGCCAGAAAAGCAGTGCAGGGTTGTGACTGGTGCGGGGAGGTTGCGCGGGCCTGAGATCAGAGGGTGGCCAGGTAACCCGTGCAGAATCAGTTTCAGCCAGGAAGTCAGCAGGAGATAGGAGGAGAAAAAGCAGACACAAAGAGAAAGGGTTTGAGGTGCTTCGGGAACCGGTGATGGTTCTCCTCATGTTTCAGGGAGGCAGGGAGGCAGCTGCAGGGGGAGGGTTCAGCCGAAGAAAGATATCTACCACCAACGGTTTGCTTGCTGAAGCGAGAGACCCTGAGGGAGTTGAAGGTGGATGAGGGAAGAGCTTGAGCATGGAGATTTTAGAAAGTGAGAGTTGCAGGTATTGAGGCCCCAGGGCCCAGAAGGCCTTGTGCATAATGCAGAGGGTATTGACCTTATTCTTCGCAGCTACTGGGAGCCAATGCAGACCTTTAAGTCCCGGACAGATACGATCACTGAGGTTTAGGCCAAGCACAGGGCACACAGTCTTCTTCTGGTTGAGTTTCAGAGGGCAGAGAGTACAAGCAGGCAGATTTAGAACAAGGCTGTTCCTATAGACTAGCCTTGAGAGTTGCACAGCTGAGGAGACTGTGAGCTTTTCGGACATTGCTTTTGGTTGGTAACATACATTCAGTGCTTGTTTTGGTGTCAAATTTTTACCATTCATGTAGGAGATGCGTTAGTGGGGAAAGAAATTTGTAGTATTCCAAGAAGAGAGTTCCTCTTTCGATATTGCAGCGGGTGATATGTGTAAATGGAAATGTTGCTAGCATATACATTTGAAGTGCCTCATGATGGTAGTTGATGGGAGAATTTTTTTGTAACCTTTTTAAGAATGTAATGGACGCTTACTGGCAGATACTGTGCGCACAGGGATTTATAAAGCAGTTGTAAACATACTGCAGAAAAAGTTTTCATACCTCTACTTTGTGGTTATGGGTGCTCATGTGGATGAATGTTGATGCACAATTCTTGCATTGATTTACTGCACTTTCTACTGGAAGTGCTTTCCAATGACATGACACTTGGAGGCTTAATGTGCAACAGTACATATGAAGTGTTGTACAGAAGTGACAGTGTTAGATGCAAACGTCTTGGAAACTATTGGTGGATGCATCAGTGACTATTTAACATTACCCAATG
Organism: Ambystoma mexicanum; assembly: GCF_040938575.1. Lineage (NCBI taxonomy): Eukaryota > Metazoa > Chordata > Amphibia > Caudata > Ambystomatidae > Ambystoma > Ambystoma mexicanum. Next base: position 501,384,535 of record NC_090934.1, read on the forward strand.
AGGAAGTGATGGACACAAAATAGTAGACAGGGAAGAAGGACTGATCCTGCTTTACTGGGGCACACCCCTCGCTGTACTTAGGGAAGTACACATGCCACATTCTACGCTTCTCACCATGCTGGCCAATGGAAATGGGACTGTGGGGATTGTCCAATCAGGTGTTCCGGGTGTGCGTCAAAGGATAGGGCGGCAATATTTTTTTTCATTACTCTGTGTAGTCAGGGTGGCAGGCAGAGATGGAGAGGTGCACTGTTTTGATAGTCGGTAATGCCTTTGTGGAAGATCCGTTCCAGTAAGCCATCGAAAAAGGCTTTTATGGCAATTTCAATTTGATGGGAGAGGAGGCCTTGTGGTGCTGTGGCGATGTGCGCAGTTTCAGCGTTGTGTTTGTAGAATGTTGACGAGTGGCCACTTTTGCGACTGTATATGGTGTGGTCATGCACTATGGAGCATTGCATTTAGGTTCCGTGGCTTGTTCCTGTGTGTACCGTCAACTGAAGAAGTTGATGAAAGCAGTGAAGCACATTTTCCCACTGCCAAGGTGCTTTTCTCATGTATACCACCAAGAGTAGTATGGGACTATTCCAATGATTGTTGTCGCCAGCTAGAGGACAGAAGGGGTCTTATCAACAGAAGCATGTGTGACTTCTTGCGTGCTGCTGGGATGTTGTACTCTGCGAAGGACTACATTGGTTCTTAATATATACCTTTTCAAAGCAAATGTCATTTCTTTGTCGACCAGTGGCAATTATATTTTGTTTTAGAATCTACAGGCTCCACTGAAGACCCTCTCGTAAGAATGTGAGCTGACGTACAAAACACAGAAATACTTATAAAAACCAGAAAAAAGGTGTTTCTATGGAAACACCTTTTTAAAAAAATGCTCTTTTCAGAGCCAGCACTACTAACGAAGTCCCCTACCCTGGTTGAATTCTATTCCCCCAGTACTGCGCGCGCACAGCACGAAAGGCCCGGGGACATTGCGATAGATGGCGGCCATAGAAATGGGCCTGTGGAGGCTACGGGATTGCTCAATAAGGTTTCTGGGTGTGGTTTGTATGCACAGACTGTGGTACACAGTGTATTTTTCAACAGAAATGCAGAAGGTGCGGTTAGGGCTGTGTGTTTCATGAGCCACAGCGTACTGTTTTTGGGGGAGTTCTGAACACATTGATTGAAAGTGAATGGAAAACACAGTGAAGTGCCTGCGCATTTTTGATTCTATCATGTGGATTTGTACTGCAATGGAGTACCTACAAAGAAGTGACTGATTTTGGTTTGTCTTTGTGAGACTTAAGTGACATGCGATCACATTGTAGAGGGAAAATTTCACAACATGTTACACGAGTTTCAGTGCCGTTTGCGATGAAGGAAGCACTTGCCCAGGTCATTGCTCTGTTTACAATCTCCTACATAATTTTGTATCACATTACACACACACAGATGTGGCTGCGTTATTTTTCATTTGGTCCAGAAATGGAGAAAATGCAGTACATTGTGAAGAAGTGTATTTGTGCATTTTTACGCCATGTGCCAATGTTGTACTTCAAAAATGGGAATATGACGTTTCACAGCACAAACAGTTGTTTGTGCTGTGAATAGCTCTTACTTGCAGATCCAAATTGCTGCAGTACATTTTTTGGTTAGCCTACAATTGGAAAATGATAATGACATGTTGATCTCAAGTAGGGAAACATTGTAGAGGTGCACAGCACAATTTCACAAATTGAGCTCTTGTTTTTAATTTATTTACAGGTATTTTAAGTTGAGACATTTTATGAAATGGATTGAAATAAGTCATACATTTCTTGATGATTAATGTGAATTATTTAATATGGACAATGTTTTTCTTATAATGCTGAAGTTTGATGTGTTTGTGTAGATTTATTTTGTTCCTTTTTTTGTGACAAATATTTGAAAGGTTGATTTAATTCAACCAATTTGATAAAAAAAAATTAAAAAACAGTGTTTACCAAAAATAGCATTCTACTATTCCTGCCATTCCGATTTCTTCACGGCATATCCAAAATGCCTTGCTGCCCTTCTTGGACGTACAGGAAGAATTTTTGTAGTAGGTGTTGCGCACTTAATCTCTTCAAAACCACTGCAACACGTAATAAAACCAATTTTTACAGTGAGCCCTTTCTATCCGATTGCACTACAGTGTTTCCCACAGTGCCACACCTCCCTTTAGTTAGCACACATTCTGTGGAGCATTAAAGGTGCGCAGTGCCCTGCATCCGTTCATTGGCAATTCCATTGTTCAACTCTGAAAGGAGCTTTCTTTATTTATTTTTTTCCTTTTCCAGTTGATTTCTATTAATTTTGGTCTTGCAACACACAACATCGAAAGAATGGAAGGCAAGGGCTGGTACAGCAGGGGCAGCACCTACAGGGATAACATAGGGGACGTTAACAGAGTGGGAAATGTTGGGTGGTCCTTACTTAAATAGGTGCCAGTCATTGTCATGCTTGTGAAGATGGATTTCTGAACTCTGACCTGGTGGGCAGAAGTTTAGAAGGTCAGTCTAGTTTCTTGGACAGGGAACCTCTGGACAAGCCAGACCAATCATGGTAGCTATGGCAGTCGGTCAAGACTAAGTCTCAGGAGGCGTGAGGGTGACTGAAAGACTTCAATGAGCACACACAGCAAGGACACTTACACATTACTCCCAGACAGGTGTTATATCAAAAATATAAACACATGTATTACAAGGCATTCGCAAATCAGACCATAGCAAAAGATTCACAGCAATACTAAGTAAACCAACACAACACTATCAATACAATGTATAAACAAGACCATTGGGGTTCAAAAGGGTTAAATACACAAAATATGTCTACAACCTAGATGGGGAGAAAACAGGCAGTGCAGATAGTCTTTATGCCCATTTGACATTGACAACACACCTAACTAAGAGGCAGTCCAAGCCCTAAGAAGAGGGGAGCCTTGTGCTCAATAGTACATGGCGTGCAAACGCACGCGGTTGTTCCAGTGGTCAAAACGAGGTCTCTTCACAGGTCTCTAGCAGATCAGTAAGGTGGATGAGGCAATGAAGAATACATTCCCACTATTCAGGGAGGGCCTCCACTTGAAGGCAGAGGCAGTTCCAGAGTGCAGGATGGAGTCGCTAGTTCGCCCTCGCAGTGGAAAGGAGAGGAGCCGACTGAGGCCACTTGTGCGTAAAAAGGGGTGCTGGTTCTAGGGGCCACCAGTTAGTGTTGGAAGTACTCACCGGTCCCAAGCACTCTCTGACCCAAACTTTGCCAGCTCGGTCCACTTCATTTGCCGGTTCGAACGTGACGAAAAGGACGTCTCTACGGCTTTCAGATCCTGAGATACAGTGATGATTCCCAAATCAGCGATTTCTCTGCTCTGGATGAATGAATTGACCCAGTTTCACTGCAGCAGACTTCAGGGGCAAGAGGGTCACAAATGCAGCTTACTTTCGAAGTTCGTTGCTGCAGCAGGGCAACACAGTAACTGCATATGCTCTGGTCCTGGTGCGCTCGTCTCACTTCAGACCTGAGAACGCCAAGTGTTTGAAATTCAGTGTGAGGGTGTCTGGGATACAGAGTTAGCAGTATACCAAGTTTTGAGCGCCTCCTCGAAACGACAACGGTGACAGAGCAAAGCAACTGGGTAAGCTGGTCAGCCCACTGGTTGGCCCAGGGACACTTCCGAGAAAGCTTACTTGCAGGTTTTGATGAAGGTGCGAGAATAGTTGGTCCCACTATTCTAATGGGTCAAAGCATCTTCACAGACCTTCTAGGATGATCAGATGCATAGGGATCCTAGGGGACAACAGCGGGCTCAGTGTGCCAAACTTTCCAGCGGGTCACCAGCGGTTCCTCGGCTCAGCTTCGTAGTTTCAGGATATTTGGATCCTATCCTTCATTCAGTGAGAACTCCAGAGATCGACATGGTATGGGTGTTTTGGCCTCTTATCCAAAGTTCCCTTTGCACCATAAACGAAGAGGACCCAATGGTAGATCTGCTCACAAACACACACCTCATACGTGAACCAATCACAGACCATGGTGGTCCTAGTAATTCATGGCACTCCAGAGTCTCTGGCACCCAGGATGTGTATTGGGGACAGACATCCCAGCTCACATCCTGGAGGCACACACACAAGGCATGCAGAAGCCTGCGAAAGCTTGGCGTTTCACGGAAAACTGCATGTCCAAAGAAGGACTGACCCAGGTCGGCTTGACCTGGGGAAGGCAAAGGTGCAAGATGGCCAAAGGACAGGGCAAAGAACCTTGTGGCATGGACATTTTGGAGCCAGGCCACCTATGTGTGCCAAACACAGTTAATGCAGTTAACATGGCAGAAAAGGGTTAAAAATAATGCAAAAAGATAGCTGCCGCCAGCCCTGTCCATGACACATCTGCACATCTTACAAAAAGTCCATCTAGAGTATCTAGGGTCATTGTAATTTACTATGAGACCCAAGTACACTGTACTGTAAGGTAGACTTGTTACATGTTGCACAAAAGTTGCAACATTGGAAAAGGACTAAGGGAAACAAAATCTCCCAGTACTGACTGTCTTAAGGGCATGTCAGTTTCCCTATTAAAAGTGAGCAAAAGCCCAGAGGAGTGCAGCTGAAGGCTGTGCTTCTCAGGCAAAGTCAGTCTTGTTGTCTAAAGAGCAGCAAAAAGTTTGGGGGTGTACACATGGAGGGAAAATTGCACACAATTATGAAAGCTTTCCTAACAATGCTCCCTGACTGACTCTTCGCAAGCACTTCCAAGTAGCTTCCCTCAGTAGAGTAGCGTGTCACAGTACATGCACAATACAATGCCCTTTGCCAGGTAAGGGTCAGTAGCGCAGCATATGGTCTGCAAAGATCCGCTGCTCTACAGGAGTGTAGGAGTGTCCCTGTTGTTGGCTGCAGCAGATGTAGGAGAATGCTGTACATGAAATTACCCTACTGCATTGTTGGAGGGACAGTACCCTGCCCACTGGTCCCTTGTGCTTCGATTTCAGTTCTCATCACATGCAGTGTGGACACTTCATGGTATGGCATTAGCCGTTGGACCAACATTCATGGAGATGAATACATTCTGAAATACAAGAATGCTTACAACAACGAGAAACACAGCTTCAGTACGTGGAACAGGAACTAAATTATTCAGAGAGACCCATGTGGCTACAGTACTTTTCTACCCACCACTGATATTCTTTGTGCTCCAAAGAATCTACTGTTTGCTTAGTTCTCTTTACATGCTCTAGTATGTGAGTGACCAAGCCACACCAGCTTTTCCATTTTGCAGCGTCCCCACAAACTGTCACACCTGCAGTTAAATGTGTTTTCCAATTCTATGACCCGCAGGCAAACCCTTGACACTTTCCGTCACAGTGCTCAGTGTGGAGACGGTGTGTCTGTTTCACGGGTCATGGAAAAGCAAGCAGCACATCAATCAAATTAAAGCAACATTTAACATGCTCACCATACACTGGAAGTTTTTGTTCCTTGTTTTCCAGTGGGCCTCATAAAGCCAGGCGTGCTGCAGCCATAAATTGGTAGGTTTGAAAAGAAACCCACGTAGTCGCCAGGACTACTTGAAATGCGGTAGCCTACCGTATGAATCCGTAGGGCTGGTGACAGGGGTGGTGTTACCAGCACACAGAGGATGACCAATGCATGTGCATAGCTGTGCAACGGACAGCCGTGTGCTCCCACAACTAATTAAAAGCGCATTAGAAGATGCAGCCTAACTAGTATAGCTTGTCCTCTAAACCTTGGAATCATTCACTGGACACCAGAGACCTTACCTTCATTGTTTCCAGTGTTGCAAACTGTTTCAGACGTTTTCTTGAACTTTTGGGCATACGGCCCCAGACAATTTAGCAAAGGACCTTTCAAGGTAGGGCTAATTCTCTGTGGACCTGTAGTGCATAAACTAATCTATACTTTCCTTTACAGGGGTTTGATCTATACTATGCCCTACTCTAGTGACTGTATATATGTATTATATTATTAGTGCTGTGTGATACTTCTACCTGTTAGTAGTCATCTTTCAAATTGTTGTTTGGCCATGAATAAATTACTGTATTTTTTATACATATTGTCTAAGTGTAATTTGTTACTCCCATTGTGTGTAATGATTATGGAACCTTTACAAGCTCACCACCTCTTGAGACTTATCCTAGTACACTCATCACTGCCACCTTGAACTGGTTTGGCTACAGCTCCCAGATTTGTCTCTGTCACAATATAGGTTGGCCTTCTTTACATCTGTCCACAGGTCAGAGCATAGAAAATCAGTCCTAACACTCACCAACCTAAAAGTAATGTCTGAGAACTCCCTCAGCAACCCAAGAATGAGCTGCACCTAACTGATCCACAATGTGGATATAGTGATGAAGTGTGCTTAATATTAAACACTAAAATAAATAATTATAACATGACTGTATGCAAATGAAGACTTGCGCAAAATTAAAATGTGAAAGAAGTGAGTACAATCCCCCTAATGCTCCTAAGTCATAATCTCCCAAGCCAACGGTAAGACAACTATACCACAATGAGGAACATCATCCACCCTAGTATATATGCAAACTCTCCTGCTCACCTAGCCCTCTTGCAAAAAGCCTCTTCTTCTACTCACCTGTAGCAGATTGATAACCAACATCACAACGACACATTCTAAATAGTCATTTGGCTCTTCAGTGCCTGCATATCATCACTGTGCCAAATGATTGACCATCAAATTGTAAATTCATGTAACCCAGTTTTTTTGCAAACTGTAACGTCAAAAATGTGTTATAGGTGACTACACAAGGACAGTTTGATGCATATTTTAATCGTAGATCGGAGAGGTTATTACTGCAGAATACATGCGAACTAGTCTTGAACCTGAACGGCCATTCAGCATTGAGCTTGTATTTATTTTGTTAGGGACACATTGTAAATGCCTGTTGATTTGCTGAGGGCAGTATCTCTGTTTACCAATGTAAAGTGAAATAAATAAATAAATAAACTGTATAGATATTTAAGGACCTTGGACCTTGCCTTAGTAAATTAATAGTCACCTCAAGATCAAGATAATAAATGACAATAAACCACAGAAAAAAGTGTTGCACTATTGACCAGTACTTATTGACAAATGTTCCTATTATATTATAATCACAATTAAAATACAATGTTCACTTTCTGACACAAAGGTGATGTCTCTTTGCAATTCCATCCTTTCACGAATAAACATTTACAAATCTAGAACTCATAGTTTCTTTTCGTGTTCAACCTATATTTCCACAGCGGTGCCACTGGGAGCTCTGAGTCAACTCGGGCACAAATGCCTCCCTTGCTGTTCGATGACATCATCGTGAGACTGGACTGCACTCCAAAAGGGGCAGGTTTAATTACACCTCACCACCGCAAGAGTGTCAACAGAGGGTTATCCGTTACCCTCACATTCTGGCTCGATTAGCGAAATGCATAATGAAGACCGATGGGGAAGGGGATTAGTCTTGTTTGCGAGAGAAGGTGCGCCGCAGTGGATGTCACTTATGGCTCCCACCACCTCCCTGCAAGAGGCGTGGGATGCACTTCAAATCCCATGGCCAGGCAGACATACATTATCCAGCTGCCACTAATGGTAATGAGATTGAGGCTCGTATTGAACGATGATAAATGCTACTATGGCAAGTATTTGAAGACTGTTAATGCTGAACATATAATTCGAACTGGCTAATGGCTCCTTAATCTTCACCCTTCACATGAAGGAAGCAGCAGTCTCTGATTCCCCAATCCCCAGGAGGTGACTTCATGGGCGTGGTGAAGGAGATATATGTTACAGGCACTATTGAATCGAACTGCTGTGTGTTGCCATCTTGTACTCAGGAAACCTAATGCAACACAGCCACCCTAATGAAAGGAATCATGTACTTAATAACAGTGTCCATAACAAAAATCGGAAAGGACTAATAATGGTTTGGCTCCCACTTAGTGATTACAAGGAATAATGTTTGCAAAATTAAGAAAATGACAAATGTTTGTGGATCTTTACATCGCCAGATAAAGTCACATGACTAGTTGAAAACCCGAAGATTGTTCAGTGTTACTCATGGATGGTACCATCCATGTCTGATCACAGCTCATCCATGGCCTTGCATTCATGGAGTGTATCCAGCTTCGTTCCGAATGTGGGAGATAAAGTATTTATGGAAACGTTTCGTAAGAACATCTGATTATGGGAAATACTTTCTTGGATTTGTGCTTAGACCATCAAAATCACTTCTCCTACAATTGCAAAGGTATGCACCAATAAAACCCAAGAAATCAACAATCATTTCTGCTACTTGGCGAAGAATCCAGATGTAGCCTGAAATTAGGGTGAAACGTAGAGATCTATGTGCAAGTGGTCCTAGAAACTAAGGTGAACACGTATAAGGAGACCCAACGATGTCTAAACTGGAGAATAAGAGGCCTGGCATTCTGGAAACAAAATGCAAACTGCTAAAATGAACCAAATGATATACAGGCAGAGGAACCACACAGGCATTTTGTGAAAACTGCTCAGTGTAACCCGATTCATATGTATCAAATGTTTTAGGTGTACGCTGCTTTGCGGAAAATGGTACAAACTGGTTCACATAATTAGAAACAAACTGGATGGGGACATATAGTGTACATTGGTATTGAAACATTTCAATCAGTGATGGAAATTTAGTGAAAACTACTCAATTGAACAGTTGCAGGATTACCAAGGGAATCAAAATAACACCATCCTCTAAGCAGCCAAGAAAATGGACCGGGCAATTGATTTCAAACAATTCTCTTTTATCAGGTGCTAAATAGGTAAGGGTCTGAGCCACACGTTTTTTTTTAAATTATTTTTAAAACAAGAACAAACTGAGAAGAGGAGTCAGCTATGAGTTGTTGTATGGAATAGTCTTCAAACTTGGCAATGTGCAGATCGAGTAATGGGTTTTTGAAGTTTGACCAAAGTGGGTAAATTACTCTGATGAAAACTGGCAACACAATTGGGTGAGCACTGATCTATTAAAGAGGTTGTAAACTAGACAAGGAGATCAGCTTCAAAGAGTTCTATTTAAATGTCTGACAATGGTCAACAGACACTGGTGCAAGCAAGTATATGCACTGGGTCTAAACTGCATAGGTATTTTAAACCTTGTGCTAGTGAAGCAAATTAATCTGCTGCTAATCATTTCACAGAATTCAACCTTAACGATAAACACATCTGCATGTTAAGCTTGGCAAGTTGGCAAAAGTTTATAGTTGTCTGAATTTAGCTGTTTACCCAGCAAAGGGAAGACAGATAAGGGCAAACCTCCAGCCTTTCCTCTAGCCGCTTTGGCTCTTTGCTTTGAGCTATTGCGTTTCTGTGTCCTGCTACTTGCTCGTAAGTACCAATTACATCTTTGCTCAGCCCCAACTCACCATGTACTGCTCATATTATCTCTTCCTTTCTCTTCTACTCAGAGGCGTAGGCAGGACTGTGTAACAAGTGGGGCTTGAAGCTAATGTTGTTGGGTCCACCGCGGTGACATTAACATCTGTAAATACCTTCAAAGTGCTGATGAGTGGGCATTTAAAGATACTGGATGGGCCTTGCCCACTCAGGCCCTACCCTGTCTACGCCTCGCTTCTACTTCTTGCTTCATTCTCCTCTGCTCAAAACCATTTCAACTGTCTTCCTATCCCTATCATCTCTTTTCTCAACATCACCTGCCTTATCACTCACATAGTCTCTCTATTCACAAAACCTGCAACCCTAACTTTCATTACACGTCCGCTTCTTGCAGCTACCTCCAATGCCTAATTATTTTGCAGACTCAAGTTATGTGCACGTAAAGTGCAGTCAGAGGCAGAGGAGCATTGTGATTTAGATGTGTTGGTGAACATTGCTGTAAGGATACCTTTGGATTGCTTTTACCTGCTGGATACCTGGGAGTGCTTTTATTATCTCGTTTTCTCGAGCCAGCAGCTGGCGGCCCTGCAAAATCCTTTCCGCTATGTAAAGCACCTGCTAAATGCAGTTGGAGGCAATCTGAAGGGGTTGGCTTGGGGCCGGCCGGTAAGTTCGCTCTGTCCTGGCTTTTCTTTTTCTCGGACTGTGTGCATGATGTATGAGCTCTGCAGCAAAACCGTCCCGTCCGCTATCAATACTGGACATGGTGCTCTACCTAACGCCTGTTGCTAATGCTATTTCCTCCTGGGGAGGTAGCCCCCCCATCTCTTGCTAAACAATATACAACCACCGCCCTGTCAGCTCCGTTCCTGGCATCTTCAGCTAAGATCACAGACTTTTGTGGTATCAAATCTGGCAAGATGGGGTTGAGTTTCTGTTCTTCTCCTTCGAGAAAACCTGAAGCAGTTTCTAAGTATGGTCACTTGGCTGTGGATGATTTGGCCATGGAAATGGTTCCTGATGATATTAATACATCAAAGTCTCGCAATTCACCAGAAGTGACTGTGAACTTATTAGGGACTAAAAACTTCCTTACAGTGATTCCAAACTTGTTTTGTTGTGAGGCCTGTAGTTTTCACTCTAATTTCTCGAGGTAGGCAACTCAAGCAACAGCAGATACTGAAGTGTTTTTTTTCTCTAAATATGGCTAGCAGGGCACCTTCACTTGACACTATGGAGCATACCTATGGAGCACATCAGGGGTCCTTTCTTGATCTTTATAAGGTACCACAACTGGTTACTGGCCCGCCAAATCACTTTCCATCCCCACATCTACTGCCATCCTCTTTGAGAGTGCCGAGCATGGGTTCAGCATCCATCACAGCCCTCAATTTTTACTGAATTCTCTTGCTAGACTTTATGACAACATTAATCATGAGTTGAAGACTCAGCAATATATTATGAATGCAATGAATTCGAAATTATCCTTTATTGAGGGGCTGTTGCGGAAGGATTCTAATCAGCAAAAAGACATTACATCTTGGGTCATAGCTCAGCATAATGAGGCGTCATCTCTTATTATTGTTGCAACTGAGGATTAGGGTCATGGGGGATATGCTTTAGGTTCTCCAACACCTACTTTGGAGGTCTTCTCCCTCTGTCCAAATCCTAAAAGAAAAAAAAAGAAGAAGGCAAAGAAACTCTTAAGACTTCAGCCAACTAAAATTAAAAATAAATATAACAGCTAAGCCTAAGCAAAACAGTTGTGACCCTAGACAGTTTTTGAGAACTGTGTATGTTCTGGCAGTGGGCTCTCCCTGTGTGGTGACTTTCGATAATCTTGATGCTAAAACTGCCACCTCTGTGACCGAGGCTTTTTATCTGGCCATGGCTACTAATATGAAAAATAATACTCAGAAGAAAAGAAAGAACATCAAGAAAAATAAAACTTCCATGACATTACAAACTATGACAGATTCTCCGGGTGGCGTTCGACCATTCCTAGCGGGAGGAAAAGCTTTGCTAGAAATAGTTGGGGCTGAGGAAAGGACTGAAGTCAGTGAATTAATTGACAAGGTTTTGGTGTGAACAGGTCACTTTATGATTCAGACACGTGTTCTGTGGTGCCTGATTCTAACACTAATGCTCCTCCAGATTCTTGGAACAGGTTTCACAGATTCTTGGTGGGCAGTGCCTCCCACTATATTATTGTTATAAGTATAGGTGGGGGCTAGTACACTTGTCTTTACCTCCAAAAAAGGCTCAACCATCTATTTGGAGCTTGCATACAAGTCTTTGAAGTTTGTGCATTGGTATGTAATGCATTTTTACATTAGAGCAAGCTACTGTTTTAAACCATGGTACTATGTTTAAGTGTCTACATTCTGTGCCTTGCTTGTGTTCAGTTGTTACTGAGGATATTTATTTTATGTTTTTCTTGTGTGAGAATCGTACTGATTTAGTGGTGATCTATTAAAAGTCTAAGTTAGTTTTGGACAGGATTTTCAAAGAATCTAAAAAAAAAATTGAAAATGGCCTTCAACTTACGTATAATGCTGATTTCTTCTGGCAAGAGTATGACACCTAGGTCACCTTGTTATTGTTTGCCAAACCTAATTCACATAGATTCATTGACTGTGTCTTGTAACAATGATCAAGTAGGGAAGAGGCAAATTTGTCTTAATGAAGGCGGTTTGGATAAACCACAGTCACAGGAAGATTAGTCCTGGCTGTACAGCACGTTGGCTGATAATACAAATCATCAATTTACATCTGTATTTAGCCATCAACACCTGCTTGGCCACTATGAAAATATGTTCTTGGAACACCAGTGGATTCACACACCTACAGAGAATATACCCTTTAAGCCCAAACCTTAGTAATTTCAATATTAGTTAATTACAAGAGGTTTGGATAATGTACAACTGTTTTATTCATGGATACTCTACTGTTCTCCAGTCAGCCCTTAAAGATCCAAGAGGAAGACCCTGTGTTGGATTTTTGATAGCAATCGGTACTGGACTAACTTTTTCAGTAAAAATCCTTCCTACTGATAATCCATGCATGCTGGTTATAAAGATCTCTAGCTCGGAAAAATATGTGTGCGATGAGCTACTTATCATTAACTTCTATCTGGATCCTTCTTTCTCTGAGGCTGAGAAGTTCCAGGAGTACCTTAATAATATCTTTTTGAATTCGAATGAATGCTGTGGGCAATGGTAACATCTTATTAGCTGAGAATGTTAATTCTGCCTATGTTAGGGGTCCAGAAGCTCTGGATAATCACTGTAATATTCTTCGTGGTCCCATGGTATCCACCAATAAGGGGATTTTTAGTACAGATAATTGGAATTGTATTGTAATATGCATGGGGACATCCCTCCTTAGAACAACTGAAAGAGGGAAGATGCCTCTTCCCCAATTGTTTATGTGTTGGTATCTAATATCCTCCTACACTACTGTGTTTTCTTCCAAAATTCTTGATATGGATCAAAATGAACATAGTGCTCTATTCTGTGAGTTTAGGCGTGAGTCTAAAAGGACTGACCGTGCTATGGCGCAGTCAGAAACTGTTTGTCCTGGACGGCTAAGGTAATTCCTATGTTTATAGAACTCTTGTTGGAACATATCGCATTTGCGTTTGCATTCGGACAATCACCACAAGTCAACTTTTCTTTCTATGTCTAGTCCTATTCCTAGTCATTGGTCTCCACACAGGCCTCCTCGTTTTCTTCCTTCTCATAATTTTTCCCATTCTTCTCTATCCACCCTTGGATTCTGTTGATTATTCCATTATTTTTGCACTCTGGAATGCTCGGTTAATTAACCAGAAAACTCATTCCATTCTTTTTTTTTTTATAAAGTATTTTATTGTTATTAACCTAATACAGTGGTCATAATAACAAAGCAACAAGCAAACAAAAACAACTTCAGACTGTCATAGTCGTTCACAATCAGAAAAGGTACCCAGAACATCAACAGTTGAGCGATCATCTCATCACATGCAATAATGTATAGTATGGTACAAGCACAAAACAAAACCCCCAGTGCACATTCCCCCGCCTGTACATGGGACACTCAGGCCACACCTTCCTCCCACCTGTCCCATATTTTCGACGCTTTGTTGGGACAGCCTCGCGCCGAGTAAATCCTACGCTCCATCATAGCGCATATGTCCATATCCAATTTCCATTGTTCCAGCGTTGGGGAGTCAGGGGCACCCCATTTCTGCGCTATATTGCGCTTAATCAGCCCCATCGCCGTGTGTAGGAGCAATCTTTCCCACTTATTAGCTTCTATCTCATCGGGCACGCCCAGAAGCAAAGCCCTTGGGTCCAGTGGTATGGTGCGAGTCAGAACTCGGGAGAGTTCCCTACAGCATGCGTTCCAAAAAGTTTGTATCTGGGGACACAGCCACAAAATGTGAATAAAGGTCCCCTCCCCATCCCCACACCGCAAACAGTTTGGGTTAGAAGCCCGTTTCCAGCCATATAGACGTGTCCTAGGGTAATAAACCCGGTGTAGTATTTTCAACTGCACTAGTCGAAGCCTAGAGGAAATGGCGATTTCCCGGGGATGCATAAGGACTTGTATCCAATCCTCAGGATCTATCACCCCCACATCTACTTCCCATTTTGCCTTTAGTTCATTCAATTCGGGGGTAGCAAAGGAGGATATAGCATTGTAAAGGATGGAAGTGCATTTGGTAGGGATATGCGCCGGAAGGATGTTACGCTCTATGGGGGTATAGTCCGGTAACTGTGTATCTGCTGTCAGGTAGGGTCTCAAAGCATGGGCGAGGCGAATGTAGTGGTAATGTTCCGTATTCGGAATCTGGAATCGCAATTGTAGGTCATCAAATGAGGCCAAACACCCCTGTGTAAGCATGTCCCCAATCCTGGCAATCCCCGCGTTCACCCACCTAGGCCACGGCTCCAACTTCTGGGTCTCAGCTAGGTTGTTGTTCCGCCAGAGGGGTTGTGCTCTAGTAGCTTTATTTTCCCACCCAATGAATCGGTGTGCCTGTCTCCACACTGTGATCATATGCGTAGTGGTTGTGGGCGGAGAGGTTCTCGAAAGGGGCTGATAGAGGAGAAGCAGCGGGTCAGTGTTGCGCATAGTGGCTATCTCAGCCCGTATATGGGGCAGGTCTCGGTCCCCGTGGAGAAGGTCATTAACCACCACCAGTTGTGATGCCCAGTAATACGTTTGAAGGCGGGGAACTCCTATTCCTCCCTCCCAAATAGATCTTTGGAGTGTAGTTAACGCAATTCGTGACTGGCCTCCCCCCCATATGAGGTCTCTGAGAAGTGTCTCCACCTGGTGGAACTCCGAGTCGGGGACTTTAAGTGGGGCATTTTGAAGGACATAGAGGAATCTAGGAAGGGTCATCATTTTAAAAAGTGCCGCTCTTCCCATAAGTGTCAGGGGGAGGAGTTTCCAGTGCCGGACATCAATAATAAAGCGGTCTGTGATTGGTCGGAGATTGTTCCTTATATAGCTTGTTAAATCCCCGGATATCCATATTCCCAGGTAACGAAACCCCTGTCGTTCCACCCGGTACGGGCAGTCCTGGGGGATTGCCTGTTCCCCACCCTTCACCGGAAAGAGGACTGATTTCCCCCAGTTGATTCTGAGTCCGCTGAGTTCCCCAAAGCGGACTAACATTTGCGTTACAATGGCAGAGGATGTTAGTGGGTCACCCAGGTACACCAGGAGGTCGTCCGCATACAGGGATGTACGATCCTCGTGTCCCTCCGGCCATCTGAATCCTCTCCAGGCGGTGTTTTGGCGAAGCCAAAGAGCTAATGGCTCGATAGCAAGGGCGAACAAAAGAGGGGACAATGGGCATCCCTGTCACGTGCCACGGCCCAGGGGGAAGGACCCAGAGGACCAGCCATTCACTCTCACTTCCGCCTTGATGTTAGCATAAAGTAGCTGCACCCAGCCTAAATAGGCCTCTCCGAACCCCATGCGGCGCATTATTTCCCAAAGGTAGTCCCATCGAATGGAGTCGAACGCCTTTTCAAAATCGATTGCCAACAAGGCCAAGGGTTCGTTTATAATCGGGGATCTCTCCAATGCTAAATGGAGGCGGCGCAGATTCATCCGAGTCGATTTGGCAGGCATAAAACCACATTGATCCGGATGGATCAAGGAGGATGTGACTAACTGCAACCGATTCGCTAATAGCTTAGCAAGGACCTTAGCTTCCCCGTTAATCAGCGATATAGGTCTATAAGAAGCACAATCATGTGGAGGTTTGCCAGGCTTGGGAATGACCACAATAGTGGCCTTGCAAAGATCTGGTGGGAGGGTACCCTGTTCCCGGGCAGCAAGAAACATCCTATGTAGAGGAGCGGCCATTTTGTCTACTCCTAGCTTCTGCCAAGTTTCAACTGGGAATCCGTTCGGGCCCGGTGCCTTTCCCGACTGGAGCTGAGACAGTGCCTCTGCAATCTCAGCCTCTGATAAAGCAGAGTCCAGCTGGTCCCTCTGTTGCCCCGAAAGGATCGGCAGCGTCACCTCATCTAGGAGGCAGGGGTTTAGCGGTGAGGTCGGAGCCCGATACAAATCTGCGTAAAACTCTGTGAAGGCCTCGGCAATCCCAGAGTCCGAATGTTGGGTGTCGCCCTGTGCCGTGACAATTTCCCGGACATGGCGCTGCCCCTCGTCTCTCCTCTGCAACCAAGCGAGCAGTTTACCCGACTTATCCCCAAGTTCATACACCCTCGCCCTAGCCTGCCAATGGGCCTGCTTGGCGTCATCCATCGTTCTGTTACGGAGGCACTCCTGGGCGCGCTGGAGGGATCGGTGGGTCTCGGGCGTAGGATCGGATATATGCTCAATCTCCATGTTTCTCACTTCCTCTTCGGCCTTTAATATTTCCCGGAACCGGATGTTTCTTTTATGTGTCGTCCAAGAAAGGATTTCACCCCTTAGCACTGTTTTATAGGCCTCCCATAATATCACGGGGCTGTCCACCGACTTCTCGTTAATTTCGAAATATTCACCAGAAACTTCCTCGAGGCGATCTATCAGTTCCGGGGACCCCAGATAATAATTGTTAAGTCTCCACGTTCTAGGGGGAAGGGGACCCTGCATACGCAATTCAACTAAGAGGGGGGAGTGGTCCGAAATGCCCCGGGGGAGTAAATCTGCGGACATTGCCCTATGGAGGTCGGTATGTGGCAAGAAGAAGTAGTCCAGTCTGGACATGGAGCCGTGAGCGCCGGAATGGAAGGAGTACTCCCTATCAGTCGGGTGTAACTCTCTCCATACATCTCGGAGCCCAAGGGCCGATGCAAAATTGGCCAATCTAGTCGAGGTGTCAGGGTTGCGATTTCGGAGATGGGAACGGTCAAAGTTATCATTCATGGTATCATTAAAATCACCCCCCAGAATGAACGTATCAGGATGGTGTTTCCCTATAAGGGTAGTAAGATAGTCCAGTAATTCCTGTCCCAACCCGGGTGGGGAATAAATTGCGGCAATGGCCATCGTCTGACCCCAGATGGTCCCCATGACGAACACGTATCGACCCCTTGGGTCACGCTCAACCAATTGCTGAGTAAATGGAATGCGCTTGTGTATCAGGATGAGGGTGCCCCTGGAGCCCATTGTGTACCCCGCCTGAAGGGCAAGGTGGTAATTAGTCCTCTGAAAAAAGGCACAGTGTGATCCGGCCAGGTGGGTTTCTGTCAAAAGGGCCACATCAGGGGAGTGTCTATTTAGAAATTGCCTAAGCAGGCGCCGTTTAATCCCGGACCCCATCCCATTCACGTTCCAGGTGAGGAACTTCAGGGATTTGGTGTGGCGCATGGGTGTCCCGTGAGTCTGTGCACAGGATATCTATCACACATGATGGGGGTCTGTACGATTGTAGCAATCAGTGAGAGATGGTGGAGTGGTAACTTCGACCAAAGACAGTGGTTCGTGTCCGTTATAAACATATGACAGTCTTGAAGTAACAAACAAACTTCCAAACATTCCCAACTTACCCCCACCCTATACTCCACCCCAACACGAAGTACCTGTCGCCCAAACATAGCTGGACCTTCAACTTAAGGTAGCAGCTCAAAAACCCAGACCCTAGAGCCGGGTCTAGATAAACAAGAAAGAGGGGGGGGGGAAAGGGAGAAGGAGAAGGAAAGGAGGAAGTTCGGCTAGGGGGGGGGGGGTTTCAGAGGCTCCTCCAGAGTCCCCTCCCATGCGCCAGTGTCAACATCTTCCATGGTGGACTACTCATGCGTCCGGCTTAAGAGTACAAAGAAAGAATACTTCAAAACGCTATTACTAGGCCAGAGGGGCGACAGTCCGGTCAATGTTCTCGCTGATCTGCATCGGGGTCCAGGACCCCCTGTTCATTCCTCTCCGGGTTTCCTCTCGGGGAGGCGCGCCTGGGCCTCGGTCTTCCTCTCGGCCTCCTCGGTCTCGCAGTCCAATCACCTTCTATATGGGCCTCCGCCCATTTCCATGCCTCTTGCGGGTCGCTGAAATGAACCGTGGTTCCACCATGATATATCTTCAGTTGGGCCGGGAAGAGCAGGCCATATTTCACATTTAGTTGGGCCAGCTGTCTCTTGAGTGGCTCAAACGATTGTCGTGCCCGCTGCACTTCTCGGGTGTAGTCCGGGAAAAAGGCGATTCGGGAGCCGTTATGGGTAATCGAGCCTTGTGCCCGCGACAGTTGCAGGAGGGCATCCCTATCTCGGTAGTTGAGTAAGCGGGCGATGATAGTACGTGGCGGGGCACCCGGGGGTGGTCTACCCGCCGGCATTCTGTGAGCCCTCTCCACTGAGAAGAACTTTGAAAAGGATGTGGCCTCGAAGATGTCTACAAGCCACTGCTCCAAGAACAGCTCCATACACTGTCCCTCCTCCCCTTCTGGCAGACCCAGGATACGGACATTATTGCGACGGGATCGCCCCTCTCCATCCTCCACTCTTGATTCAAGGGTCTTAAGGCGGTTTAAGGCCTGGGACAGTTGGCGGTTAATCCCGCCTATATTGTCTTCCACTTCAGAAATACGTTGTTCCGCCTCTCCCGTTCTGGAGGTTAGTTTCTGTAGATCGTGGCGTAGGAAGGAGACGTCTGCCGCCATGCTATCTATTTTGGTCTCCATGGAGGATCGGGAATTAGCAATGGCCGCCATTACATCATGGAGAGAAAGAGGGCCCTCCCCATTGGGGGAGTTCGGTCGCGTTGCTGGGGCCGCCGGGGCCGGGGTGGTGGCGACGGCAAATTGGTCCATGCTGCTCTGTGTGGAGGGTTTCTTCTGCCTTTCTTTCCCCATAGTTCCGGGGAGGCGTGGGGCGTCCGGCACGGTAGGTCGAACAGTGCTAATTACGCCCTTCCGGATCTACTCCGGTGTACCGTGTCGCAGCCCCGCAACAGGCCAGGTGGAAGGCCTCGGGGTCCTCCAAGCACCTTCCAACACGCAGGTTCCACGAATCCACCGTCTGTATGGAGCAGGGGGGGGGGAGAGAGAGTTAATCCCACCTACCTCTAGCTCTGTCGGGCCAGGCCGCTGCCGTCCTCCACCACTCGGGGCTGGGCTGGGTCGAGACAGCCCAAGAGCAGGAGCCGTTTGTCCGGGCGACCTCCGGTTGTAAGAAAAGTCAGTGTCCACTGCGTGTGCCGCACCACACCAGGCCGCTTCAAGCCCCAATCAGACAGGAGGTGGTCTGCCCTCAAGCCCCGGCGGCCATCTTGGTTTCGCAGTTCGGGGCCCCCGGCCTTCAGTAAATTGCAGATTATGGCCCTCCAAACGGGCAGACGACAGCCCGGATTTCCGCCGGTCGTAGCCCACAGCTTCACGGGCACAATCGTGGCGTTGATGTCGCTCGATGTCCCCAGGAATCAGGATATAAGTACAGGATTGTGTCGGCGCTTACGGGAGCTCACTCGGCTCACGTCCGCATCGCTCGCGCGCTAGCCACGCCCCCCCAACTCATTCCATTCTTGATATATTTTTCTGCCTTATCCTCCACTTCTAAGCATTACTGTGACTTGGCTCTCATCTTTTAATTCTGCTATTCCTGTTTTTGCTATTCACTTCTGATACTGTGTTTACCCATTACTCCTCATTCCCTGGGTCATGTAGGGGTTACAGGGATTCTTTACCTACCCTCCTCCATGATTCATTATAATTCTCTCTTGCTGCCAACTTTCACCTCTTTTGAATACTCTCTTTCTACTTTTTCTAAGTCCTGTCTTGTGAAATTTCTTCTGATCTATCATCCTCCTGTCTCTCTTTCCACTTTCTCTGACGACATTGATGCTTTACTTAGTGTTGTTTTACCTTGTTCTAATCTCTCCTCGCTATTGGGTGCCTTCAATCTGCATCTTTCTTCTAGTTATGCTTCTTCTCCATTTCATGCCATTACTGACCCCTATTGTCCTATTCGCTTTCTACTCTTCCTTCTCATACCTCAGGATCCTCCTTCGATCTTATATTCACCTCGTCGATGTCTACTTCGGTGGTCTCATTCCTCCCTATTTACTCCCCTGATCATCAACTGCTTAATTTTTCTATTTATCCCCTGTCTGTGACACTTATTAAACCTCCCCTAGTTTATACCTTATTTTGTCTGTCGTGATCTTTGTACTTTCAACACCCCTCTCTTTGTATCTTCATGTATTTCTACTCTCCCATCTCACTCGGCTTTTGCATCTCTCTCGATGGACGACGCTGCTTCTATTTTTTCTGATTCTCTTTCTACTTCTCTTGATACACTCTATCCTCTTTCAAATTGTTCTCCTTCTCATACACCTTCTGATCCTTGGCTCTCCCAGTATCTTTGCTCCATGCACAAAGCTCTCAGTTGCCTGGAGCATCTCTGACATGAATCTCAATCGGTGTCTGATGGTGTGTCCTTCTCTTCCTACCACACTTTATATGACAAGGCACTACTTTTTTCTAAATTACTTTATTACTCTGATCTCTTGCACTCTCAATCCTCCCACCCTCGTTGTCTTTTCCAACCCCTCTCTCATCTACTGTCCCCCCTGCCTTATCACTCCCTTCTACCCACACTTACTGCATTTGACTTTGCTAATTATTTCACTTCTGAAGGGAAATTTCTCCATTCTGCTATTCCCCTTGCTCCCCAGTCTTCATCCTGCACTGTTTCTCTCCCTGCAGCAGTTCTTTCCTCTTTTTCACCTATCTCTAATTCCAACACTCCCTTACTCATCTCTCAGGCACATCCCACTGTGTCTCCTAAAGATCCTGTTCCATCTGCTCTAATTTCTCAAATCTACCCTTCTGTCAATTCTTATATTACTAGTCTTCTTAACATTTCTCTCACTACTTCTACTTTTTTCTCTTCTATTTAAGTATGCCATCATTCTTCCAGTTCTGAAAAAAACCTTCTTTGGATCCTACCATTCCTTCCAATGTCCATCCTATTACTCTTCTGCCCTATCTTTCTAAATCACTGGAACGTCTTATCTACTCTCAGGTTTCTTCCTATGTCAATCTTAATTAAATTCCACCTAGCTTCCAGTATGGTTTCCGAGCTCTTCACTTTACAGAAACTGCTCTTATATCTGTTTGCGACTCTCTCTTTTCTGCACGCTATGCAAAACACTCTTCTATTCTTATACTTTTGGACGTATCTGCTGCTTTTGACACAGTGGATCACTCATTACTCCTCTTTTCTCTTTCTTCCTTTGTTTTTTGGCTCTGTAATTTCATGGTTTCAATCATATCTTGCTAGTCGTTCCTACTTAGTGTCCTGAGCTGATGTTAATTCAGATAACTTTCCTCTTTCACACGATGTCCCACAAGGGTCTCTCCTTGGTCCATTTCTCTTCTCTTTATATACTTCTCCTTTAGCTGAGATTATTTCTTCTTTTGGGTTGTCACATCACTTTTATGGTGTTGACATCCAACATTTGCTATCTTCCTCTTCTTTCACATCTAATATTCACTCAAATCTTTCAACCTGTCTTTCCGTGATCAGAACTTGGATGTCGTAATATTTTCTTGTTCTTAATCCATCTAAAACTGAAGTTCTCTTTTTTCCCGCCAATACTACCCACTCTCCTGTTTCCCCTCCAGGTGTTCTTTTTTTCACCTTTACATCTGCCCTTTTCCCTGACTGCCCACAACCTTGGTCTTCATCTTGGTACTAATCTTTCTTTTGCTCATCATATCTCAATTACAGCTTGTTCCTGCTGCTTTCATATTTTTAACATCCGTAAAATTAGACCTCTGCTTACCTTCAGTGACATTAAGCTTCTAAGTACTTCCTTAATTTTCTCTCAATTATTTTACTGTTCTGTTCTTCTTTTTGGTCTTCCCGCCTTCCATCTAGCTCCCCTTAATTCTATTTTCAATTCCTCTATCCGTCTCCCCTACCTATTTGTGACTCAATTTCCCCTTTCTTGACCTCTCGCCGTTGGCTACCTTTTCACTCTAAACTTAAATTCAATTTTCTCTGCACTGTATTTAAATCTCTTTTTGGACTTGCTCCTATTTTTCTTGCCTCTCTCGTTTCCTTCTATGTCCCCTCTCGCACTCTTCGTTCCCAAACCCACTTTTTTAACTGTTCCTTGTCCCCCTTCTACTTCCTCTTGTTTCCGCACTTTTTCTCTTCTGGCTCCTCTTTACTGGAATGCTCTTCCTCTTTCCCTCCGGTCTATTCAATCTTACCCCACCTTCCATTCTGCCTTAAAGGCCTTATTACTTCTGCCTTCATTTTATTGTAAGCTTCACTGTAAAGGATAGTAATTTATTATAACCAGTTGCTTATTTTATATTGTACTGTAAAATTGGTTTTGCAGAGCACCTTGGCGTAAGACGCTATATAAATAACGAATAAATACAAATACAAATATTGAGTCTTCTCCTTCTTGTCCTTTTCAGGAAGAAATATCAAAGACTCTCTTTCTGGTCCAGCAGAAAATGCTCACGTCTTCTCGCTCTGATTTCAACTCCAATTCAAATCATTTACAATCATATGATCTAGCAAATGTTCTAAAGAAAAAAGAGCTACACGAAAATCTATGATCTCTTAAAGGAAATCAGTATTGCCTCCTAAGGCATGAATTACGACAGAAGAATAGGAACTGGATTGAAGGACATAGAGTGTTGATGTTACACAGGAATAGTGAGCAAATGCTCAATATTTTGGTGAAGCATCAGACTCATTTCTTTTGGAATTTACTTACTACACATTTCATCTTTCAATATGACTCTCATCTTAATTCTGTTCATTAAATGATTTGCCGTGCCTGTTTTGGGAAACTACATGCCAGTATATACAACATGGGAAATTTGATCGCTTATGAATGGAAGAGTTCTTTCTGGGACTTACATTTTACAATGAATGACATTACTTTACTGATTGGGAAGTTTAACTATGGCTTACCTAATGTGGCCCTAAAGCACAATCCAAGATAGATTGGCCATCATTCTGTATAATTAATTCTCTGTTATGCTGTCATACCTAGATCCTTGCAAATGGATTATGTTGTTCCAATTTATATAAAGGGAGAGTGGCATAACCCATGGAATTACCACCCCATAACCTTGCTGGTCATTAGCGTTAAAATCTTCTCCTCCCTGGTTTGAGGCACGTGGACACCTGGGCATCCGAAGTTGAAAGACTTGCTATACATCAATCGGGTTTCAGGAAAGGTGTGGGTACTGGAATCAATGGGCTATTAATTTCACTCTTAAACCATCAATCTACCACCAAATGACAGCCCCTGCATATGGCATTTGTTGATCTTTCTAATGCGTTACAAAATTTCAACGGATCCAAATAAGAGCACATTTGTTAGTTTGGGTATGCCTGCATCCCAGTTAGATGTTGTGGTCAGCTTACATGAGAATGTTTCCCTGAAAAATAGGCTGGACATGCTGGGATCAATCTTTTGCACAATTCATTCCTTTGACGGTCTTCAACAGGGGTGTGTTTTAGCACCAGCATTATTTAATTTGTATATCTCAGACTTTACATTGAGAAAGCCAGCTCCATCTCCCCTAAACTACAATGTCTGACTTATACTGATGATATAGCTCTATTTGATAGAACACATTTTGGATCTATTAATGCAATTGAGGACTTTTGTAATAATAGTGACTTACTCAATAATGAAGCCAAAACACAGATTTTTGTATCTAAGACACGGAAATTCTTGCCATTTGGTTGGCTTCTTGAGAAGACTAGGATACATTTTGGTAAAGAGTTTACATATTTAGGTTTTCAGATTTCGTCTGGGCAAAATCTGAAATACACATATTATAAATTGAGAATGAGGGTGAAGATCTTTGCAGCCCATCTGATGAAGCCTGACTACAAGTTTGTCTGTTATTCTGCTTTGGCATTCATTTGGTATTATAAAACTAAGGTAGTGGCTGCATTTCTGTATGGTGCTGATTTCTAAATCTAGAGGATTTCCACTGGAACAGTCTCAAAGGCATTCTCTGGAGGCGAAAGCTGTGCCTACTGAGTTCAATGCTTGGATTGGAATTAGATTTGAACTGGGACATACCTCCGTAATAACTTAAATTGAATAGCAAAAGTGATTATTATTTATTGAAGTAGAAGTCTCTTTTGCAGGCTCCTTAGTTTTGGCCTTGAAAACCACCATTCTTAATTCTGATTCAGAGGTTGTATTAGATTGGTCCAGTGTTTGTGATCATGAATTATCGGCTCTGGGTATCATGAGGAATGATTCAATTGAAAATCCCATGAGGAGAAGAGAGCAATTGAACGTGTGTCATTATGCATTCAGCAGAGTTTCTCCTAACCAGAGCAGCACTCGTGTTTCCTGGTCGGAGAGAAATGTCCATACGGCATGCAGCGAGATGGCTCTTTTATTGCATACTGATGATTAATTCTTGCACTTCTATTGGTTTTGGCTGAAAAGAAGCAGGCCCGTTCCTTTGACATTGATATTCAAAAACAAAAACGTACGTTATGCATGCCGATTTGCAGGCTAAAAAGAGGGGGCGCCATGAAAGATTATGTCCAGACGGAATCATGTAGTTTGAAAACCTCAATTGGTTGAAACATGGGAACTGTGTTATACAGTCTTTATAACGAAAAAAACTAATAACAAATAAATATATAATGAAAAAATAACATATGTGGGGTGGGGTAAAGGGGTAAATCTTGTGGGGAAAAAATTGTGGTGGGTTTTTAGCTGGGGGAAATGGGTTTTGGGGGGAGTCCCCAAAAATAAAAACAATTAAAATGGTTATGTTTTGTCGTTATATATTTTTTGTTCTATATTCATTTGTTAGTCAATCATTTGTTATAAAGACATGTAACCAGGAACCGTATGTGTAGAAAAGGGAATTGGCAAAAAATTGTCAAAGCACTGCACAGTAATAACAAACAGGTGTGGGGTATATTAAACCTTGCTAGACAATCAACTGATCGATCAACTATTAATCCCATTTGGAGTATGTCTGTGTGTCCTTTATTGAAGAAAAAATGATGAAACCCAACACAATGGAGACCGTTTGCCAATTTAACCCTGTAAAGTGACCTATAACCTTTGAAATTCCTGAGATGATATATCATCTAAATAAATTAAAAAAACTCCAAGGCACCAGTTTTTAAAGGTGATTACAGTCTTTGGGCGAATATATTATGTAAAATGTTCATGAAGGTGTGTTGAGATAGATATATTCCAATGGCGTGGAAAAAAGCAATATACGTACCTGTGTACAAAACAGGCAATCGCTTATCCCCTGAAAATTAAAGCTTGTTATCATTGCTTGATTCCACTGGAAAGGTTTTTTCTCAATTTGTGCTAAAACATTTACAAGCATGGGTTACTAAATATCACATCTTCCATACTCTACAGACCAGTTTTCGCCAAGGCTTGTGCACCACTCATAACATTAGATTGTTAGACGCAGTCATGAAGCAGGTTAGATCTAAGAATAATCCATCAAAAGTCCTCACAGGACAAAGTTGCAGTGTTGAACGACGTAGGTTCGCAGGAGCCAATGCCTGATGACACGTAACATGCTTGTTATGTCCACGCACCAAGCCTATAAAATCTGAGGTTCGGACCTTCTGGAGCAAAGCTCTCGCAAGACAAGGCCGCAGTGTTGAACAACGCAGGTGTTCGGCGAGGAAGGGGTCTGCAGCCTAGACAGTGAGTGCGGACGATAAACCCTCCTGTCTGGGGCCACCAGGTAAGAAGCTGGGAGTTTGGTGCTCTATGCTTCTTAGCCTTCTGACTGTGCCTCTCCTCTAACTTGTTGTCAGCCCTCCTTGAGTCCCCCTTCTATCCCCCTCTATCATAGTCCCCCTCTGCATCCTCCCCCTGGGTGGTCCACCACATTCTTGATCGCGTGTGCATCTCTGCCTCTCTATCATTACCATTGTGCGCACTTCCCCAGCCCGCTTGATCCCTCGCAACCCCTGATCGCCTGTGCTTCTGTGCCCTTAGATCCCTTGCCTTTCATTGTGCTGTGGTGTGCATCCCAGTCTTGTGTGGTCCCTTGCAAGCTTCGATCGCGTGTGCCTCTACACTTCTCCCATCCTTGGCTCCACTTGCACTGCGAATCCCTGACTTGTGTGGACTCTCGCATCCTTTGATCTCATGTGCCTCTCCACCTCTTGCATCCTTGGCCTCGCTCACACTGTGCGTCCCCGACTTGCGTGTTCCCTCTCATTCTTTGATCATGTGTGCCTCTACGCCTCTTCCATCCTGGGCTCAGCTCACACTGTGTTCCCCCAATTATGTGGTCCCTCGCAATCTTTGAGTGCATGTGCCTCCCCATCACTTCCAATCTTGCCTGTTCTTGCTGCGTGTCCTCTACCTGCGCTGCCCCTCGCAATCCCGTGGTAGCTCATGCCTGCGCATCCCTTGCCAACATGTTTCCTCGCAATCCTCGATCACATGGTACCTCACACTCTCCCTCTGCCCCCTTTCATCCTTGCTACTCTCTCGCCTGCGTGTCCCTTTGCCCGTGTGTTCCCTCACAATCCTCGATTGTGTGGGTTCCTCACACTCTCCCTCCTTGGCCATGTCCGTACCTGCGCGTCCCTGCCCTCGCATCTCCTTTTTTCTCATACCGATGAGCTCTTCATCTCTTCAGTTTAATTATTTAGTATTTGTCCTGTCTCGCGCTGTCTCTGTACAACCTAACAGCAATACCATTTGCTTTAACTCCTTCCTATTTACCCAATTACCTCAGCAGGACAGCCACGGTGGGAACCAGTAGTGAAGGAAGGGGAGATTACATTCTCGTGGTAAGCCCTTCTTCTTTTTTCTACTTTGAGCATTTGTTTTGTTTGCCGGAAATAAGTGAACAAACAACTTAATTTGTGAATTTTGAGTCTTTCCCCTAGGTGCTAGAACAATCACATAGACCCATTCTTTGCCTTCAGTGCACAGGGTCTTCAATTCTCGCCCTGATGAAGGTGGACATCAAGAGGCCCATCAACATCTCTGCCGAAATGCATTTTCCGATGAGGGCACATATATGGCCTTCCCAGCTGGCCCCATTTCAAAACATCTACCTATAGATTGTGTCTTTCCTCTACCTAGTCACCCGTGACGTGTTGGCAGAGCCACCCTTGACCAATATTCTCTGAAGTATAGAGGATACAGCAATGGAATACGACATGCTTTGTTGTATTGATTACAAGATGTAAGTATTTCACAAGCCATTGCAGCCACTTATGTTTGCATGACTTTTTTACTGTACTTTGCACTCATTTCAGGATCATCTGTGCTACCAAGGAAAACAGTTAGGGTCCTTGGTTGCAGTTTCCTGATGCAATTTTATTTTGACTTCTATATTTTGTTATTAAAACTTCTATGTACAGATGCAGTTCACTTAAAAGAAATGGTTGCCTACTGCTCTCCTTCATAAATACAACAAACGTATATTTGAAACAATTACCCTGGAAAAACATTCTTTCCTTGTATTTCTGTCTCTACTTACTTCTGTGGAGACCTCTGGGTCTTCAGTCACTTAACCACTGGGGCACTCACATATCTTTAAGAACTTACTGCTGCAGCTGTTCTTTTCTTAATAGGTAACACCACTAGAATTTTCTCTTTTCACTCTCCTTCCTTACTGATGCTTGGAAAAACATATTTCCATTCTGACATATGACATGTTAGACATTATAACTTGAGAGACATTCTCCATTGGTCTGTGTGTTTCTTTTTAGCACCTAATATCAGTGATAAGACTAACAGCCTAGCTTGAATTACAGGTTGGTCCAATAAGGCTTTAAATAATATAGCCTCTTTTATTGTCAACCTTTGGTAGCAGTTAAAATGTTACTGTTTACAACCTTTTACATATTGCCACTCTCAACTCTCACTCAGCTGTCAAACACTCCTGTGACATCTGCCGTCTCCTGGAATAACTCAACATTGATGTCCTTGGTCTCACAGAGACCTTGTTCATGGCCAGCTCTCTCACAAGCTTTGACACTCTCCTCCCTGATGGCTACAAGATCCTCTCTGTACCCAGATCCAACTTCTATGGTTGGGTTGTAGCCTTGATCTTCCCGGAGTGGATTTCTGCCTCTATCATTCCAATGCAGGCCTACTCCTCTTTCAAATGCCTTGTCTGCAGGCTTTCTCTCGCTTCTGGCCATTCTCTCACTGTTGCTAATATCTAATGGCCAGCTGGTCAGACCACCTCCTTTTTCTCTGAGTGGGTGGACCTCTCGTCCTCACTCCTGGCCTCAACCACTGAACTCCTCCTCCTTGGAGACTTCAACATTTACCTGGATGCTTCCTGTCCCTCCTCTGGACCATTTTGCAACCTCTGCAACTCTCTCTCTTTCTTTTCTTCCCTCTGGTCCAACTCACTCACCAGGGCACATATTGGATGTTCTGATCTCCTCAGACCTCCCCCCCTCTCTAACCCTCTCACCACTCCTCCCTCCTGGAGTGATCACTTTCTCCTCTCCTCTCATCTCTATCTCTCTACCCCTCAGGCCAAGCCAACCCACACTCTGCCACCCGCCTTCTTGGTCATCCGACCCATGAATAATGAGTCAGATGAGGCTTTCGCTGCCACTTTCTCTTCCCCTCCTCCACCTCTGGTTGACTCACATCCTGACACAGCCCTTTTCATGTTCCATTCCTCTATCTCTGATTCTCTTGACATACTTGCCCCTGTCATGAGGATCCGTTTGATGACAAAAGCCAAATGCAACTCAAGGTATGACTCAGACTTCGTCACTGTTAAAATGCAAGTATAGGATGCCTGAGAGGAAATGGCTGGCATTGTGTACATTCACTGTCAAACTGGCCTGCTGCCTCCTCCAAAGGCAATACCGACTCTCTGTCCTCACTAAGAAGAGAGCTCACAACAAAGCCCACATCTCTGCGGCATCTAAAAACTCAGACAAACTCTTTAAAATCTGCAAGGAACTGGTCAATCCTACTGCAGTCTTTACCTCTCCTGTCCCCTCCCAGGCCATCTGCACAGCCCTGGCCTCTCATTTCATCTCTAAAACCCAGGACCTCCTGTCTGCTCTCTTGTCCTCTCCTCCTTCTCCTTCTCCTTGTCCCTCTACTCTCTCCTCTACCTCTGGCCTTCCTGCTGCCACCTCTCCTCCTCCATTTTCTCCCTTTCCTCTGTTGGCCCCTGACAAGGTTTCTAGACAAGTCCGATCTACGAAAGTCTCACCAAAACAGGTTCTTCCCTGTTCTTCCAAAAGCATCAAGGACCACATTTACTCCCTCTCTCCAGCTTTGGGCAACTTCTGCAATCACTCTTTTGCCACTGGAACCTTCCCTTCCCTCCTGAAGAACTCTCTTGCGCACCCTCTTCTCAAGAAACCTTCAGCCAACCCCTCCAGTCCGGCTAACTATTGCCCAATCTCCATCTCTCCTTTCCTGGGCAAACTCTTGTAAAAGCTGGCCATCTTCCAGCTTAATCTTCATATTGAATCTGTTGGTTCTCTCCATGACCATCAGGCTGGCTTCAGAGCAGCCAGAAGCATGGAAACCGCTCTCCTGAACATCCGTGAGGACCTGCTCTCTATTCCTGATGCTAATCAGCCTGGGACTGCAGTACCTCCAATTCTCTCTTCAGAAATATCTTCCTACTCGAGCTGTTCGCTCCTCCACCTCCAACTCTGTGAGGGTCAGTCGTTTCTCCAAGCAACAAGTTGGGGGTCGATCTCTTTCTTTGGCTGGTGCCTACCTCTGGAACAGCCTCTCTGCCCCTCTTAAATATGAAGAGAACCAACTCCAGTTCCGGAAGCACCTCAAACCCTTACTCTTTGCTTGTGCCTTCTCTCTTCCTCTCCCCTGCTGATCTCCCGTCTGATTCTGCACTGGTCACCTGGCTACTCTCTGAATTTGGGCCCAGGTTTATGCTTGCCCAGGTGCACACCGCACTGCCTCCTGGAAACCCCTGGACTTTGGCTCTGTATCTGTAGCCCTACAGTCCCCTTACCCGCACTTATCTGACACCTGCTTTCTGCACTTAACCCTCGAACTTGCCACCTGCTTGGCTGCACTACTTGTTATTTTTATCCTTTGTATTGCACTCTCCCTCCTCTTCCTCCCCCCTCTACTCTGCACTTGCACAATTTCAATGTCACTAGGCCTAGTAAAATCATTGTCTTTTGTCCTCCCTCTGTTTACCCTCCCTTGCCTCGTCGCACCTTGAAACACTTGTATATAGGTGTGTTATAAATGCAATATCATATCATATCATTATAAATCACTTACATTGACATTCGGGCAGCGTTTGACCTAGTCAACCGTGAGCTGCTCTGGAAGAGGTTGCAGGCCCTTGGCTGTGACGAGTAGTTGCTACAAATACTTGTGGCCTTACATACGGATACCACTGCATACATTTGTTTAGGTGATACCGGTCTATTGTCGGGTGAAATCCAAAAAGATAGAAGGGTGAAGCAGGGATGTATTCTCGGAGCACTCCTCTTTAATCTCTATATTGCAGACCTCCCGGCTTTGATGTCTTTGAGCACTAAGTGTCCTCCAAGGATTGGTCAATGTATAGCTGCAACGATGCTTTATGCAGAAGGCTTGGTCCTATGTGACCATCTATTCTCAGGCATGATGGTCTTGTTAAACACCCTCGCTAGATATGTCAAAGGACATGGATTGTCTATTAACCGATTAAAAACTAAAACCATGCTTGTTATGACTGGCGAAGTAAAATTGCATCCCCTTAACAGTGATCTCGGACACATTGAGTACACCCCTAATTATAAATTCTTGGAGATTGAAATGTCTGATAAAAAAGGAAATTATGAAATTGTATCAAGTAAATCCTGTAAAGCCAAACATATTTCTTTTATGGTTCGTAAATTTGTAAAACCATTATCCTGGGTTCACTCTATGTGATATTCTTGAACTCTACAAGTGGTGGTTCTGTCCTGTAGTATTGTACAAGCTAGAGGCCCTTTAAATGCAAAATTTTGAGTGATTGCTGTTTTTAGAAGGTTTTTTCTGGTGATGTGTTCTTGGGCTTCCACCTTCAGCCTGTATTGAGTATATACGGCTAGAATTAGGTCTAATGTCTCTAAAAGCGATGACACTTAGGGGGTAATTCATAGAATTCGGCGCACAAGTGGCACACGCGGCTGGCGCACAGTGTGCGCGTGCAGCAGTCTGCACCAGCCACGTGCGCCAAAACCCATTTCAGCGCACAGCATATTCATGGATTTTAACATCCAAAACCAGCCGTGGCGCAGAGTGGCTCAGCGACCCTGCAGCCGTGCCAGTTATGCCCCCAACCCCGCCCCGTGTGCCATGAACAGCGCACAAATCCAGTACATTGCGCAAAGGCCAGTGGACCAGCATACAGCCCCCCAACCACGAAAACGCATGGCAAACTCCCTGCGCACCCCTCAGAATACACATACCCCTCTCGCGCTAGGGAAATTGCGTGTAAAACTCCCCGCGCACTCCGCAGAATACACATACCCCTCTCGCGTTAGCGAAATCACATGTAAAACTCCACCCTGTGGTGTGGGCAGCCAGAGGGGCATGCACTGGGGTGATGGGCTGCCTGTGGCCAATGTTCAGGGTGGATGGGCTGCATGCGTGTATTCCTGGGGTGCGTGGGGAGTTTCACACGTGATTTCGCTGAGCGAGCTGGGTACGTGTATTTCTGGGGGTGCACGGGGAGTTTCACACGTGATTTCGCTGGGCAAGCGGGGTACGTGTATTTTTGGGGGTGCACGCCACCCCTGCACAAAAAACCAACCAAGTATTACATCCACCCCACATTGAAATGCCCATTACATGATACAAGCCAAATGGCAAGTATGTACATCAACACATGTCCGTCACACACACACAATGGGTGCCAGTGAATGTGAAAACCCACATCATGACATGCAAGAAACAAATGAGTGAATACCACACATTGAAGTATGAAACAAAAATGTATTGAACACAAAAGGAAGGCAATTAAATGAAAACACACAATAATGGAAATAAGAAATAAAATGCAGCATGTCCCAAACTGAAAAAAATATATGAAATCAAATCCAAATAAATCCAAATGAAAATGTGTCCAAAGTCTCCGTCCAACAAAGCAAATCCAAAGAAAAAGGAATAAGTAAAATCCATTGCTCCATGGTCAAATTTTTAAAAAAATGATGATAAATCCACTGTTCAACCACATACAAATAACAAATCCAGGGTCCATGAGCCCAACTATTGAAATGAAACCTACCAAAAAGACTGCCTAATAAAGAACTATCTACAAGAAGGTGGGGCATAGTCCAAGCACCCCAAATGAAAGAAAAACATAAATGAAACCTAACACTAACTAACTATATACAATGGCGGTGGGCAAGTCCTACGGCTCACTAGTTGATTTCCCAGGCCAGGGCATCATCGAACGTCTGTTCAACGTCCTGGGGGCGGGCCTATTCCCTGAACCCGAGGTCTTGCAGGGATAACGCCATGTCCACCTCCAACTCCCTGCAAATTCCCTCGAGGCACTCAGACCGCCTCAGCGCCCTACACATGGAGTTCTCC
Source organism: Ambystoma mexicanum (assembly GCF_040938575.1). NCBI lineage: Eukaryota > Metazoa > Chordata > Amphibia > Caudata > Ambystomatidae > Ambystoma > Ambystoma mexicanum. The sequence continues at coordinate 501,416,896 of NC_090934.1, forward strand.
ACCCTGACCATAGTGAGCCGTGCCTCCTCTGCCCTCCGCCGCTCCGCAGCTATCCGCTGGCACAAACGCTGCCACACAGAAGACACTCCCATTCCAGGGTCCCCCTGCCCTCCGCCCGATGGCTGCCCCTCTGATGTTGATGGCCCGAGCCATGAAGCCTCCCACATTGAGCCTGCCGCTGCCTCCGATGCAACTGCCTCTGCAAGCACGACGGCATCCAGGCTGATGGAATACACCGGTGCCGTCATGCACGTGCCCTGCCCGATGCTGCCGGCACATCCTCCAACTGCTGGGGTCCAGTTGCTGGGGTGTCCACCCCTGCTGGACCTCCGACTCCCGACTGTGGCAGGGATGGGATCTCCACCGAGCTGGCTGCGTTGGTCAGGGCAGGTCCACAGGGGGTCCTGGTGGCATCTGGTCCGGAAGACGGCATGGAGAATGACTGGCACATAGTCTCCACAGAGGAGAAGAGGGCCGCCAGAGTGCTCGACACATGTACGAAACCCTGACCAAGGACCCTCCCAACTGGGCCACGTTGGCATGCAGCTCTTTGTGATGACATGTGTGCTCTCCCCAGGAAGCATGCACGTCATCACGAATGTCACGCGTGCGCAATGCGACACCAATCAGGACGGTCTCCATACGGTCGCAGGTCCCCTCGTCCGCAGGTAGAGGAGTGTCAGATGATGTGGACCTCCCCCATACCTGCGGATGGGCCTGGGATGGGGCATCCCTGCTGGTGCATGGTGGTGCAGTCACAGTGTCAGGGACAGTGACATACACAGGCCCCTCCACGGCGACCTGTTCTGCCTCCTGCCCCTGGACTGCACCACTTGCACCAGTGGTACCACCCCACCAGTCCCCATGTACGGCTCAGTAGCAGCCTCCTCCTCCTCTGTGGAATCCACCAACCTGGATGGCTCAGCACTGTCTTCCACCGTTGCAAGCCCCTGTGGAGGCTCACCCACTCCTTCCACTGCAGCCGTAGCGGCAGACGCGGCACCAGTCCCCTCGCTCCCGGATGATGGTAATTCCTGGGAGGGTGACTGGGCCTTGTGTCGCCGGGCAGTGGAGGCATCCCCGCCACTTTGCTCCACAGCGGTGCCTCCGCTCTCTTCTTCACTCGCCGCTGTGTAGAGGGAGACATAGAGCACAAGCATCAGGGTACTGTACAATAGTCCCCTAGACAGGAAGCAATGGCACATGAGTGGCACTGTCAAACGTCACTTCCATCATGTACCTCCACAACACATGGGTCAGTGCAGGCAACACACATGCAGTAACAGGCATGGCGCATGCAAAGAACATTTGCGTTCATGTCCAAAGACCTGTTGAAACATACAATGGTGGTTCGAAACTCACATGCATCATGGCTCATACTGATCACATGCACACACATTACCGTAGTTTCATCCATCTGGCCTCGTATACCCCAGACACAGTGGAGACAAGGATGACTAGGCTGCCTCAGTGAATCGCAACATAGTCACGGACATGTTTCATGCAACCATGGCATTTACAAGTCACACACACGCTACTCAAACACATAGACATATGCCCTAGGGCCGATGCATGCTATACAAATTCAAATAAATAAAATAAATAAAAATAAAACAAATAGACATGTGCACCATAAATGTCCTTGACAGTAGCACCCATCTCTCACACCCCATCCATGTCCATCAACAGAGACAGGCATGCATTCATGTGTGCATTCCGCATGTTGCCCCACATGTAGCATTGTAACCTATGCACCATCCATGTGGTTCACGCATGACTGGTCTCACATGAAGCACCATGATGTCCCTGCACACACACACATCCATACATGGCCAATGTCACACATACAGGCAAGTAGCTGACTACCAGCACACTGCAACATGCCCTGTTTCACACAGCAATGCATGGCCACTTACCGCTCGACTCCAGAAGGGCCTGCATCCTGACGATCTGGTGGTTAAGCACTGGGCGAATGCGCTCCAGGACCTACATCTGCTGGTTGGCAAGCTGGACCCGGCACCCCTCTGCATCTTCTGCCTCTAAGAGGTGCCGGGCCTTCTTGAGGGTCCTGGACTTGTAGTCCACCCAGCACTTCTGGGCGTGTTTCAGGTCATGGGGTGCCACCCCCTCCGCGTTGATGGCACCCACTATGTGTGTCCAGATCCTCCTCCGTCCTTCCTTGTCGGAGCACGATGGTGTGAAGAGGGCATCATACTGCTGCAGGACTTGCTCTATGAGGATGCCAACTTCTTCGGAAGTGAAGCTGGCAGCACTCTGCCTCTCTGGCTGGGGGTTGCCACTGGTGCCGAAAGGTGCTGTGTCGGACATGGCAACCCCCGAGGCAGGTATGGGTGGGCAACTGGGTTCTAGGGCTGGGCTGTGGAGTGAGGGAACACCAGTCGGGAGTCTTCTGTTCAAGCAGGGGTGGTCACTGCATCTGGACCCCTGCAGATGGCAGATGTGAAAGAACCATACGGCAGGGCACAGTGGCAGCAGGTAGGCAGGCAGCAGCAGATGGCTTGTGTTAGGCTATTCAGGGCTCTGGGGGGCAGGAAAATGGCTTTCTGGGCAAGAGTGTGGTCTTCTGTGTGTTGTCGCGTGGCCAGCTTGATACAGAGTGATTTGGCACGTGAAAAAACTGCACGTCAGTGTGTAATTTGAGGAAAGGCACTTAGCGCGTAAGCGCATCTGTGACGTTAAGCAGGGCTTCCCCTCGTGACGGGTGCGTAGTGAATCTGCACGTGAAAAAAAGACACGTCCGCGTGTGAATGCGTGTGATCCGAGGAAGGGGCCTAAGCGTGTAAGAGAAGTGACGCGTGTGAATGTCCCTCAGCACGGGTTAAAGGTGAGCGTGTCCCGGCAGTTCGCTGTACGTGCCTTTTGTGGAGACCGACGTGTGTGTTGCTACTTCATGTTGTTTTGCGCGCCATCACAACTTCACAGCGCATCAAGGACATATCTATTCTTTTGGCGGGGTATTGGCTACGCGTGTTTTTCATTATCATGCTAGTCTGACAGTGAGTCGCGCACGCTATTTTTCCCACTGCGGGTGCCCCTGTGTAGCGCGTACCTGTTTTTGAGGTCATAGTAGCCTGCGTGTCCCATGCATATGTTTTTTTCGTGTCCCTGGGTGCCACCGCGTACTGTGGGAGGTTAATTCCACACATGTGGGCTACCGGGGGTTGCGTGCACGGTTTTACAGCAGTTTTGGGGTGCCTGAGCGTTGCATGACCCGTCACTTCATCACCAGGGTCACATACAGCCTTCCAGGTGCAGGGGTGCTGTTAACATCTTGTATCCCACCCCCTACTCCCCAATTGTCCTCCCATTGGCACTAGTCTATCTGTGCCGGCACTACTCCATCTGTGCCATGGTTTGGAGGCCATGTAAGGTGAGGGTGTTAGAACTGATATAATATTGTTTCGTCCTCATTGTATATGTTAGCCTATGCCCAGCTGCTTTGTGAGGAAATTCATATTACAAGGTTGTGACCTTAAGGTTAGAGCCGCCATTTTAGTTTATTGTACAAAGTCACCCTGTGGCCTAAAATGGCCATCTTGTGTACTCTTGTTCTTGCTTTAACCTCTTCAACCTCTGAAGGAGAGTTAATGTCCAACCTGCCTTCAGGCTACATGTTAGGCTCATGTAGACCTTGTCCTTTGTTGACCTCGGGATCTGGGGATTACTTGAATCGGCGATGTTAACCTACAAGTATACAAGAACAATAATGCTATCCAAATACGGCATGCAAAACATTTGTTTGATCTGCATTAAAGCAATGTGTAAAGAGTGTAACATTAAGAGAATAATAATGTTTGTTAGTAAATGTATTAAAAAGTAAACCGCATGCACGAGATATGTAAATTAGAAACAAACCTGGCGTGACCCTAGCTCAGTGCATGATTAACTTGAAAGAGGCTGGACATCGTTATAATGAAAATGTATAAATACGCCGATGTCCAGCTAGCAAATCCTGCTCACTGCTCACATTGAACCCTGCTGGTGGTCTCTGTGATGCATTGACGGCCAAATAGCTATTTGTGTACTTTGTTTTGTAACTGTTCAGTTTTGCAATAAAGATTCTGGGAATCTTTACAAGCCCGTGTTGGTGTATTTCTCTTTGCATGGTGTAAAAGCCTTAATATTGTATTTTTCTGATTCCGCAAGGGGCGCCTCAGCTGGGCGTACTCCACGTGTGGGTGTGGTCAGGGACGTGGCTGGGGTGACCAGGGAGTAGGGGGACTCCAGGGTGTCCAGGGTGGCTGCAGAGAGGGAAGAGGCAGGGGTGTGGCAGCTCGGCACAATGTTGTGCCACATGTTGGTGCAGTCATGCCATCACCCCCTGCAGCTCCAGGAGATACAGTTCTTGCCTCTGACACTGGCGCCCATGTGACCCGGCAGTCCCTTTCATCGACTGCTACGGGCCCTAGTGTAGTGGTAGCTGCAGGTGCAGCTGTGGACACCACCACCAAGGCTCAGGGTCTGCCAGCACATGCTGCGTTGGCCCTTGAAGAGTCCATGGAAGAATTCCAGGTGGTCAGGAGGCACACCGTAGGTGCACGCAGGGCTGCCCTGACCGAGGCACGTGTCACTGGGTCAGCAATGTCATGTGGATGTTGGCAAGTGCAGGGGCAGATGCAGCCGACACGACCCCAGTTGTGATTCTATCAACCAGGACAGTCCCAGTCAATGACCCTGGCACAGCAGATGTTGCTGCGCAGGGTCCATTCCAGGGCACCCAGCAGCCACTCACGCAAGTCAGGGGTTCACTCCATGTTCCACCTGCCACTCCCTCGGCTCATTCCACCAGTGCCACTTCCCATACTGATCAGGGCGGCATTTGTCAGCCAGGGTCCGGACCAGCGTCCAAGAGGAGGAAGGTTGCACCAGCAGTAGAGGCTGGGACCCCAGACACAGCTATGACCTCCAGCACGTCGAAGAAGAAGCCTTTCTGCAAGCAGGAAGTGGACCTCCTCGTGGACTTCTTGCGGGAACACAACCGTGACATGTTAGTGGGGCCGAATTGTCAAACTACGGCTGCCCATCATAATACCCATTGGAAGCAAGTTGCGGATGATGTGACTGCATTAGGCCATGAGGTGCGCACAGCGCAAGAGTGCAAAAAGCATTGGAATGACCTCAAAAACAGCAATAAAGGCAACGCGTGACTCAAATTACAACATGACTCTGGTGACTGGCGGTGGCCCAGCACCTGCGGAGGAAGACCTCACTCTGCACGAGGCACTCATTGTGGAGTTCATACCAACAGAATTGGTCAAAGGAGTGGTAGAGATGCCGGACTTTGATGCCTCGTCCAGTGAGTGTTGTTGCCTGTTGGTAGACAACATGTGTGTTTTGCTTGTGTGATGTGTTGTGCTTGACTGTCACAGCATGTCAGGTGTACATGTTTCTCATGTGCAAGTAATACAATGCTTCTATGATACGTGCCTGCTGTGGATAGTGGACATGTAGAGCAGACTGGGACTGTCCTCACCACCACACTTGCACCCTAATCACATGTTAGTCACCCAGCTGCCCCTACAGTCCATGTTCCAGCTCAATGGTCCTTCTGCATGTAGCCTGGGTGTGTTTCCTCTCAGCACTGGGACTATGTCATTGCATGACTGACGTGCATGTGTCCTCTGCATGCATACGGGTACTCCACGTAGGCATGCTCCCTTGCCCCTCCACAAACCCTAAACCCCAATTTCAACATTGCACAGGTCTGCATCACATTGGCGTACTGCAATGGCCTGTTCAATACTCCTGTGTACATGCAAACTTCCACCAGCCAACCTGCCAGACACATGCAGTGGTGTACATCCTCTGCACTTCATGCAGGTTGTCTCACTTGGAATGTGCAGATGGCAGATGCTCAGCAGGGACATTAGTTCCCATTCATGCCCCATATGTATTCCATGCATGCCCCTATGTGTCCTTAACTGGATTATCATTGTAGTACTTGTCCAGGATGACCTACATTTCTTTGCTTTTGATCATCCTTCCCATGCCCACTCTGGCTCAGTCCTGCACCACACACATGCTTAGGGTGTCACAGTCTGTGCGGGGCACAGGCCTCCCCCGTTTCAGGCCCACTGCCTCTGTTCAACTGATGTAGGGGCTTCTTCACACATGTCTGTACTACTGAGGGGTCATCATATGTCCTGCTTTCTGTCCCATCAGCCTGCTGTGTTGTCAGTTGACTCAGATGATGCAATTGATGTTAGACAGCACTATCCGCCAATGGACACGTCTCTGGTCGCCCTTTCGCATCCCTAAATTTTCACTTAGGAGGGGGGGGGGGTTGCTTGTAGCCATGCAACACATTGCAGCACATTGCACGTGATGTCTGGACTTGTCCTTGCACTGCCTTCAAGTCAATTGATACACATCATTATGTACTTGTTCATGTAGATAGTGGATAACGTACACATGTCCAGCACTGCATAAACCCACTTCTGAGCTGTGTTACACCGTTCTACATGCCTAGTCCCTGATGCTATGTCAAAGTGACCTTGCATGAATGCCAAGTTCACATTTGTGTGTGACATGTGTACTTCATGTGTTGTCAGTCTGTGTGATGTCTGTGTGTGTGTTACATGCTTCTGACATGTTTACTAATGTACATTTTCTCCACTTTCCAGATGATGACGCAATGGAGCCAGAGGATGGTGTTGTCATGTCAGACACAGGTTTGCTATCACACCAGCAATCCAACACAAGTGGGGGTCGTGGCGTGGTAGAACATGAAAACCCACATGTGTTACAGACCATCTTGTCTGTGGCAGGCAATGAGTGAAGCCCGGACGATCACTCTGACGACAATGTCGAGTTTGATGTGCATCGGGTCCATTCGTCTGGGGTGAGTGATTCTGATGTGGACGCTTCTCTGTCCGCGACACCTGCACTGAGGGGCCAGACGGTGGTGGTACCTCCGCCTGTGGTGTATCGGGATGCAGGGTCACCCTCCACACCAGTCGCTGATGCGCCTGGGACATCACATTGAAGGGGCCATGTAGTCCTGCAGCCACGGGCGGTGCCAACCCGACAAGGACGGCCGGTCCTTGGGACCCGCAAGTGTCAAGCCCAGTAACGCGGTGGCCGCGCGCCACCGAGGTATACTGAGTGGGAGCAAGACATGACTGCCAATTCAGAACGCCAGGGGGAAGCTATAGAAAATATTGCTGTGAGCATGGAGTGTGTGGCCCAATCCGTGCTCCCCCCTGCTAGGCAGATGCTTCTCCAGCAGCGGGCGGCACAGTCCACGGCCCGCTCACTTAAGCTGGGCATGACAGCCTAAAACAGGGCACACCAGGCTGAAATGTTGTCTTTGCATCAAGCAATTGCTGCTCATGCAGAAGCACACATGGAGGCACTGAGGGCTGAGTAAGAATCTGTCAGATCAACTCAGATCCACTATGGGTGTCCTCTTGATGTCCCAGAGTCAGCGGTCAGAGAAGAGGTTTGTGCAGCTTAAGCGTACAATGTCGGCTGAGCTACGTGCTTACGTGCTTGCCGGGAGGTGCATCAGTTGTCCAGCCAGGCCACAGAGGAAGAACGCTGTGTTGCACGTGCTACCTTGCAAGAGGAAGCACGCGTATCATGACAGGTTCTGCATGCTGACCTACGTGTCATCGCTGCACAGAACCAGGCTCACCCGTCCGGCAGACTTGCTTCTGACAAGGGGCAAGCTGCGCCTAGGTGTGGTCAGGCTCCTGTACCAAGTCTACCTTTTCAGGAAGAGGCTGACTCGGACAACGAGATATCTCCCACACAGGCCGGGTTGTGCAGGCGTTGAGCCCATGGAGGCTTTTTTTTACTCACCATCATCGCATGTGGGTGTTGAGCTGCACCCTGTACCTGCCCCCTCCCGGGTGCCCCCCCCCCCAGGTCGTATGTGGCCATTTTTGATTTTTCATTTTAGTTTAGTTAGTTAACATTGTTTTTGATAGTTAGTTTAATTAGGTAATGTAGGTTTTTTATAGTTAGTTTAATTAGTTAATATAGTTTAAAATTGCTTGTCTATTGTGCAGTCATGTGATGGTGTGGTGCTTTGTGGCTTTTGAAAGCATCCACTGTCTGTTCCTGCTGGGCCCTTCAAGCTTGTCTCGTGTATGTGTTTGCAGCTTGGGGTCCTGACTAACATAGGCCACTCCTGCTTCCCTTATCCATGGGCGGTGTTACAGTCATTTACACAAGGGCTTTGGACTGTCATATCTGTGGCCTGTCTGCTGCTATACTACTTGTGTTAACACCCCTAGTGGGGGTTGTGGGGGTTTTATCCATGGCATGTCTGCATTAGAATTTGGTGGGTTCATGATTGATGTGTCCATTAATTGATATACATTGTGCTGTATGTTTATTTTATTTCCTGTACATGTGCTTCATGCACTTCATGCTGTAGACAGTGGCCGGCACCCTTTGCATGTCAAATCACACTGATGGTTGGAGGAATTCTAATGTAGGTGTCTGACATGGCCCAGTCACAACCAGCATGACGAGAAACACACAGAGTACTTTCCTGCATTATGTATATGTTTTGTGCCCTTTCTGCAGGAGAATGAGCCTCCAGACCACTTTTTCCAGCAGACATGGGCCATTGTACGACATACAGCTAGCCACATTCGGTGGGGCAGACATGCACATATGTGCGCAAGCAGTGCCACAGGGCTTGTGCTCAGACGGCCAACAGAAGCAGACGTGTTTCCAGGAGCTCCAGGCGAGGTGAGCATCACAAGGGGGCCACACCGCAGCCAAGCATCCACCAGGCCACTTGCACATGCATGCTAAGTAGCGCCACTGATGGGGAGCTAGGACAGATATTGTTGTTGAAGCACACAGTACAGCTAAAATACGTTGGGGGACAAATGGCAAGTAGCTTACCAAGTTGTCAGGGGCAAACACAGGGGCTCTCGCACATATCCTCCCGTCCACCCTGCTCCATAGAAGCAGAGTCATTGGCGCAGTAGCGTTCCTAGCCAGTAAATGAAGCAGCGCACTGGGACACCCAGCGAGGCACAGACTCGTGTGCAGTACATATCATTTACATTTGCTAATTGACACGTGCACTACCTATTTTAATCTGTGGATGCCAGTACATAACTTGTAGTGGAGTCGCATCTCGCTATACACGTCTAGCTGCTCACCAAGGGACCATTGTATGATGTGTGATTCTTGACGCATTGGTCTTCTATTTGCCGCGTACCCACATGTGCCTGCTTTACTGCATTGACAGTGTATGGACCTTCACAGGGGCAAGCTAACATATGGGTACAAAGCAGCAGACAAGAGTGTTTGTTTGTGGAGGAGTCACTTACTTTGGGGCATTTATGGTTTTGCATGTGTGTGTTGTAGACACACACAGATTAGTAACTCACACTCTCTTTGCAGCATTGCACTGCTCCTGTTACCGGACCTGAGAGTGCGCAGGCAGGAGGCCAGCACTCACCCCAGATATAAGTCTCTCTTTGTCTTGCATTTGACTCATTTGGTACAATGTGCACGATGAACATGTTTTGTCTGATTGACTATGTATTATTGGGAATAGTTGTATTTTGTATTTTCCCTACTTTCCCTTGAGAATCCTACTCCCCTCTCCTGCCACTGTGTCCGGTTATCCTGAATACCAATTTCTGCCCAAACAACATATCCCTGACCCTCCTTCCCCACCGTGGTCTCAGAGGCCTGTGTAAGTTTGACCTTGCATGCGCCCAGACCACGGAGGGGGTGGTTGGTTTGTGCCATTCCTGTGCCTGGACACCGGAGCTGTCACACTACCCATCAGTTGGTGCATCAGCATTGTATATTTTGTACCGAACATGGTACCCATCCTGTTGTGGCATTGTTGAACTGCGCTACTTTGGTAGTTTTATCATTGTGCTTGGACAATGTTACCAGCCACTTTTTGGTGTGTGCGCCAACGTTGCGCGCTTTCCCTGTGCGCATCGTGCACAGCGTTCGGGATATTTCTAAAAAGGTAGCAGGCGCTCCTCTCCAGAAAGAACATGGCATGATAACCTGTTCTGAGATGAGAGTTTGCAGCACACGCTTTTTGCTCACTGTACCTTTCACAGATGGGAAATACCCATTTGCATATCAGTCTTTGTCCCGCCCACATGGGCAGTCGAGCACCGAAATGCTATGGCAATTCCTCTCTGAACAAGAATACCAAAAGCAACACCATACACATGTTTCAGCCTTGTTGGGCCTCATCAGCGAGGTGAAGCTTTGTCTCTCTGAGCTCAGTGAGCAGGGAGTCCACGTCTGGTTGCCCTCAGGTAACTCAGGGTGACCAACCCCAAGTTCCTTGCAAATATTTCTAAAAATGTAGCAGGCGCTCCTCTCCAGAAAGAACATGGCATGATAACCTGTTCTGAGATGAGAGTTTGCAGGGATGTTGCAATGACGTGTGCGCCCGTGTGTGCCACTCACGTATTTGGCACACATCCAGGGGAAAACACGCACAGGCCCTTCCTTGAATCGCACACGTGCGCTTGCTTTTTTCACACTTGCGCCAGCTTGCGCTGAGATTTTCGGCACACATTTGTTCCATGAATCAGCCCCTATAATGTGGAATGTGCCAGGTCTGTGTGCACTCCACAGGGGTGGGAGTTTAGGTGAAAAATGTCCGGGTTGCCTCGCCACATGCCCTATCCCCTCCCATGGGCATTGCCTGTCCCTGTGGTTGGGGATGTGGGGGCACCACCATGTCGACCGGTACACCGTGCCATGTTGCTACATTGTGAGGGACACATGCTGCCACGCATCCTGCACACTACTGAGGGGGCATATAGTAGCTGGCCGCCAGGGCGGTCAAGGGAGCAGAAGCGTGACTTGAGCACTCCGAATGTGCGCTCCACTATGCCCCCGGTTGCAATATGGGCAGTGTTGTATCTTACCTGGGGTGGTGTGGTGGGGTTCCGGATTGGCGTTATCATGTGGTTGCTCAGAGGGTAGGCACTGTCCCCTGGGGTGGTGATAATGGTTGTGATTTTTAGGGTTTGTGTATTTGTCTGTGTGTGACATGCATGCAGGTGCATGGGCATTTGTACTCACCTAGGAGCCATGTGTTGCCATTCTGCCCAGCTTCCAGGGCCCGGCTCAGGGCGGACATTCTGTATGTGAATCTGTCATGGGTGGAGCCAGGGTAGTTTGCATAGACAGAGGTGATGATTCCCTTTGCATCGCATACAACCTGCACATTTTGGAATCCCAGTGCTTGCGGTTTCGATAGATGTGCTCAGTGGTCCTAGGTGGACGTAGGGCCACATGGGTGCCATCTATGGCACCAATCACTTTGGGGAAGTGTGCCACCCTGTAAACGTCCTGGACCATGGCCTGCCTTTCTGTGGGTGTTCTGGGCATGTATATATGCCTGCGGACTGAGGGGCGCGCAGTTATGATTGCCAACACCTGAAGCAGGCAGTGTGACTGCGTGGCCTGTGAGACCCCCCCACTACGGCAGTAGTCCGCTGAAATGACCCAGTGGCCAAAAAATGCAGTACATTGAGCACCTTCTCCAAGGGGCTCAATGCTTGGGAGCACAGGGTGGGGGATGTAATGTCATCTTCCCACTCTCTGACCAGGTCTAGGATGATACGAGGTGGAAACCTATACCTGCCATAGACCTGGTCATCAGGCATCCCAAAAAGGCTGGACGGGGGGGAAAAAATGTGGGCCCTGGCTATTCTCCTCCTCCTGCGGTGTCTCACGATCAATGCTGCGACAAATGGTGCATTCATCGTAGCTGTATATACGTGTTTTTTGTTTGTGCACACTTTTATACTGTGCGTGGGGACGCTTAAGCCTGCCTTCCTGTGGCGGATGTGTTGACGCCTGTGCGCGTTTTTTAGCGTGCGCGTGTTTCCCATATTCGATTCCATGAATACGTGTTGTTCACGTGCGTGTGGGCGTTCCGTCTATTTCCCTGCAGTACTTCCCCAGATATGCCTTCTTTTTCACACGTTGTTCCCCATTCCGCGTGTTACGCCTCGTGTCCCGCCCCCTTTTTGGTGTGTGCGCCAACATTGTGCACTTTCCCTGTGCGTGTCACGCATGGCATTGGGGATATTGCAATGACGTGTGCGCCCGTGTGCGCCACGCACAGATTTGGTGCATATTCAGGGGAAAACATGCGCAGGCCCTTCCTTGAATCGCACGCGTGTGCTTGCTTTTTCACGCTTGCGCCAACTTGCGCCAGCTTGCGCTAAGATTTTCAGCACACATTTGTTCCATGAATCGGCCCCTATAACGTGTAGGGGAACTCTTTATGAAATCTAAAATTTCTCTAGTATATCCGCTCCTTATCAAGTTGGGAGCTAACTATTGTCTTGAACATACCCCTGAAAATAATAATGAGGACTCGGAAATTAGTAAAAGACCTGTTTCTTAAATTAGACTGGAAACCAGATTTTGGCGCCGCTCAACTTTTTTGAGGCCGAAAGGAGCCTTTACTAACAGTTTAAAAAAATGGGATTGGGTTAATAGTTAGGAGCATTTGCAGACACTCACAACTATAGTCAAGTGGTACAAGTCTCCCATAAATTCATGAAAAATCAAAGATACTTATTGCTTTGTCCTCATCCAGATGTACGGCCTTTCAGATAGCTTATGCTTATAAACCAACTTCCTGTGAGATCCATCTGCAGTGCACAGTGGAATATTCGCACAGATGATCGAATGTGTAGAGTGTGTAAAATCCCATGGTGTATTGAAATGGTGAGACACCTCATGACGGAATGCACTAAGTTAGGACATATTTGTATGACCTTGCTAGGCCACCTGACTCATGATTATGAGTTTATAAAAACTAGTGAATTGTTGACCTATTTTCTAAATACAGAGTGTCGGTCTACACACATAGCCCTATATAGATTATGGAGTCTGGTAAAGACATATCTTGAATGAGCATTAATTAAACTGCAAATAACTAGGGAAACTGCTGTAGAAAACCTATGACCAGTTATTGCTGTTAGAGTTTTAAATGTTTTAAATGTGTTAATGTTAAATAATATTGTATACATGTTAACATCAATCAATGTGATATTCAAATGCCTTTATTATTAATAATACTAAGTACTTTCTAGTACATGTGATGAATTAAGATTTGTATGTACTGAGTCTTTTTACTCTTTATGTATGTATTTAATATGAAGTGATTGGTTAATTAATTGATCTGAATTTGTATTTCAGTAATTTTCTAAAAGTTCAATTATGATCTGATTAGAAATAAATAAATAAATACATGCATACATACATAAATAGATAAAAAAGCTCTTTGGGATGCTGACTGGTGTCAGACAGTTGATCAAGTTCCCATATTTAGACTATTCTCTGATCTGGCCCTAACAGAAAAAAAGAGGAAATTGTTTCCATGGTAGCTAAGCAAGAGTCCATCTCGACTGGCTCACTTTACTTTTATGAGAATAAGATTTAATGTGCATAATATGTATGAAATAATAGGGGCTACCACCAAATCAAATTATGAAGTGTGTGCTTGTAGGCTCTGCTGAAGTCCTGGTGTTATGGAAACTTTACAACATTTCTTAATTGAATATGTAAAGGTACATGGCTTGAGAGTTAACACATTTGAGCATTTTGTACCAGCACACTCAAGTATTTATTACAAGATGTCCTGGTACCAAATTTTAAACGTACACCAGACATCCTTGGTTATTTTAACAACAACATTTGGTATCAAAGGTTTTGAACTACGATGGGGGCTATTGGTGGTTCCTTACTATTGAACCTGCATGATATTACCTGTCTGTTTTTTTTGTTAATCTTTTATTATAGTCTTTTAAGGATTTATGTGACTGTATTCATATTTGTGTATTCTTCATATTTGTTTATGCAACTGTGTGAACAGTTTAAACTTGTTTTAACTATAACACAATACAATAAAACATAAATAATTAAAATGTGCAGAGTCTATGTCAGTATGTTTCTACATCTCAATCTCATTAATATTGATCTTTGGAATGCACAATCTGTCTGTAACAAGACTTTCTTAGCCTCTGTCTTCCTGCTTTCCCATTCTCCCTGCCATCACCTTATTACTCTTACAGGAACATCGATATCTCCCTCAAACTCTGCTACTCTTCCTGCCCTTCATGACCCTATCTAAATCTTCACCCACTTTCCTCGCTCAACTGGTAGGGGTGATGATGTAAACTGTTTGCATCTTGCAAACTTGCTAACCCTAATCTCCCGCTATTTCTCCATCTTTGGAGCTCCACAATCACTGCACCCCATGGCATTCATATTATATTTCTGTAACAGCTACCTGATCCCACTGGTCAATTTATTGACCATCTCTTCCAAATGATCCATTCCCTTCCTCCCCATCATCACCTCATTGTCACTGGTGATATTAACCTCCCGTCTCTCTCCACTCCTTTATCCACTGACTTTGGCTCTCTTTTCTTAACCACATTCTCTTTTATGTCCACTCTCTGCCCAACCATTCAAATGGTAACTCCCTTGACCTTTTTCTCATCTCCTCTCAACTCTCCACCTCTAATATCTCTACTGCTTCTTTTCATCGGATCATTCCATCAACTTTGCCTCAATCTATACTCATATGTCCACCCCTTTCTCTCCATCTACCATTTCCATTACCAAGAACATGTTTCCCTACTCCAAATTCCCTATCTATCTCTCTGACCTGCACCACGCTCTTTCTTCCAATGAAAAATTCACCATTCCATTCACTGATGAAGCCTTCACTAATTTTATTGCTGTTCTTAACGCTTCCTTCTCCTCCAACTTCACTCTTCTTAAATTCACTCCTAAACCCTCCCCTCCATGGCCTTGGAATACATCTACCATCCATTCATACCCTGAAAAACAACAGTGAGGAAAAACTTTGTAAAAATGTAGACACTCTTCGGATCTGCAATTGTCCGTTCTTCAAAACTGCTCCTCTGCTCTCGACTATGTCCAAAATGATTTCTATCTCTTTCTCATTTAATCTAAATCTGTTCACCTAGGCATCTCCAATAATCTCTCAGCTCAACTGGCACATCTCCTAAACTTTGCTCCAAATCCTTTCTGCTTTCTGATAATGATCCAGCTTTCTACTTTGCTTAAAAAATGACCAACATTCAAAATACCCTTGCAAAATACCTTCTATACCTCCTCCTGCTCACTTGTCTCCACTACCTCTACCATCCTCTCTGGTGACAATGTTTTCCTTTGCCCCCACTAACCCTGATGAGATTCTTGACCTTTTCAGGGCTTACGCACCATGTGCCCCCATCGACCTGCTATCCCCATACATAGTGAAACAGCTACCAGTGTTGCTCCATATCTTCAATTCCTCTCTTGACAGCACCACTTTTCCAACATCCTAAAAGTCAGCTAATGTCATCCCTATCCTTCAGAAAGCTGACCTAGGTCCTAACTGTCCTGCCAATCTGTGGCCTTCTTTCTTCTTACTTACTATTCCAAAATCCTAGAGTGTGTCAATTTCAAGCAACTCGCTGAGTTCCTTGACACACCAACCGCTGGGATCCTCTTCAAGCTGGCTTCTGATCTTTGCACTCTAGTGAGTCATCTCTCCTCAATGTCAGCAACTAACTTTCTTCCTGCTTTTCATGCTAACCGTTCATCTATTTCTATTCTTCTTGACCCCTCCAGTGCCTTCGATACCGTCAACCATTCTGACCTTCTCCCAACACCAGCTATCCTAGGCATCAGGGGCAGGACCTTCACTTGGTTTGCTTCAAGTCTTGCCCCAGACACCTCCAGGTGTCCTGGAACAGTTGTACTTCCCACTCACCCCGCTTACTGTTGGTGTTCCCCAAAGGGCAGTCCTGAGTCCACTTCTCTTCTCTGTTTATACTTCTTGAGTTGGAATCTTAATTCCCCCTTATGGCTTCTCCTATAAGCTATTCCTTGATGACACTCAGATCTTCTACTTTCCTTCCTTATCTGACGAGTTACGGTAAAACCTGTCTAACTGCCTCTCCACCATCAAATACTGTCTGGCATCTCACTCACTCCTGCTCAATTACACTAAGACCGGCATTCCCTACTCCAAGTCCAAACCAGCTATCTCCCCCCTCTTCTTTCCTTAGTACTTTCCCTACTCTGCTTCTGCTTGCAAATTTGGTGTCATCTTCAACCCATCTCACAATTTCACACTCTTCATCTCCAAATTTGGCACTCCAGTCAGACGTAATCTCCTCAACATTAGAAAGTTAAGACATCTTCTTCTGTTGGACACTGCAAAGCACCTAATCTTCTTTTTAGTACTCTGTCGATCTGACTACTATGCCAGTCTACGATATGGCTTTCCCAACTATGCTTTTTCACCTCTCCACAAAGTGCTCAATGTTACTGTCCATACACTCTTCAACCTTCCACCACTGCACCTCCACCTCCCCAGCCCATAGTCAGGCTGGTTATCTATGAGACAGAGGGCAAAGTATAAACTCATTCTCATCAACTTAAAAACTATACACAGACTTGCTCTATCCTACCTATTGGCCCATCTCACTCCCTACTCTCCCCCTCTGTCCCTACAATCATCCTTGGCGGACTTCTTTGCCACTTCTCATGCCCCTTGTACTCATCCTCATTTCCTCTCTCATCCTTTCCTCGCTAGCTTAAACTGGAAAGTACTTCCTCTCCCTCTTCCCTCCACTCCCACTCTGTCTCTATTTAAATCCAATCTCCTAGCTCTCCTCCTTTATGAAGAAACTCTTGCATAGCATTATACACTACCACATCTCCTTGTTGTCATCTGCACCACCTCTCTATGACAACGCCACAGCACTTATGTCTCACCACTTCATCCTAAAACTTAGCACAACATGCACTATCTCAATCCTATATCATGCTCTTCTGTCTTTGTGCCTAATTCATGTTTCAAACTTGCCTGTATCACATGGTATAAAATCCACATTCTCATTGATGTTAAAAAGTTGTGTGAGTATGTTTGTGCCAAAAATTCTATGTTTTTCCTGCAATTTTCATTAAATAAATACATTAAATAAATAAATTATGTTAGGACACCTAACTGTTAAAATTATACTTACTTATCTGTGTTGTGCCCATTTTCTTCTTCGGTGTCAAACTGATACATATTTATTATATATGTTTAGCGGAATGAACTGGTCAATAAGTGATGGCTATCGTCTCTTTGACTGATTGTTGTTCCACAAAGTATTTGAATGGCAGGCACCAGCAGAGGGCATTTTAATTGCCGAGGCCCAATCCCCCAACAAAGGGAAGCATTGGCAGGGTGTTCCTGATAGGAGGAAAGGTTTTGTTTGTCTTCTTCAGACCAAGATAATAATTGCCTGGCAGTAAGCAATAACTTTTATGAAAATAAAATTAATGTGTAATCAAATTAACGCAAAGGAGGATATCATTGTTTCAGACAGAGGGACGCAGCAGTGCAGTTAGGAATGTCAGATCGTGTGAAACTCACAGCAATAAGGCTAATAAGACAGGACGACAACTGCAGATTGGCCAAACATTAATCAAGAGTGGGTTTACCTTCCCCTTCAGAGCATGTATGCCCTGCATGACACTCTTTTTTTCCTATCTCCCAATGTCCTTTCATGCGTATCCTTCTTGCAATCATACCGTTGCACCTTTTCATTGCACAGAACCCTGTATAGTTGTTTAACATGTATATCCCAGCACATACGTGCATGCAAAGCATGAACGCAGGAACTGATAGCAACTGATCCACACACTGATAGTAGCTGTTGCACTTTCCTATGGCTCACTTTCTTCTGATGTTCGCTGCAGACTAAGCAATAGAGAGATGAAGTGTGGGCCGCAAATGCGCTGTGGGCATTTATGATTTTAGAAACTGACAATCAAAAATAAAAAGATGAACCCGTGCAAGAAGCCGTCAAATGTGAAATGCCCACACCATGTTTTGTCTGTTTAATAAAGCTTTGAAACACGCTTGTAGAAAGCACAGATCCGTTACATTCATATTTGCTTTGCAGAGTGTATTTCATTAAAGTGAGAGCTGTTATTTTTCATTCCTCCCTAGGTTCGTGGGCTTTGTGCAATCTCTGGAATCAACCTGTCTTCTGATGACACATTCAATTTGAAACCTGGCCTCTACTTGGTGAAGGTGGGTTTATTGATACGTGAGAGAGAATGGTGGAGGCTACAATCTCAAGCAAGTTTAGTTCATTGTATCCAAAATCAGCACACTTGTTTGGTGTATACACTTCTGACTAAATGTGATGTCCCTTTAACACAGTCATTTAGCAAGTAAATGACTGTGAGTCTCATTACTAGTTTGGTGGTAATGATAAAACGTTGCAGAAGTACCCCCACGTGTACAACTCTGCCTAAAGCCCATTCACCAATCTCTTCCTCAACAGAAATGCCCACAACCTTCATCTGACCCAACAGGCTCATCCAATACCTTAATCCTCAAACCAATGTCTGTGTGATGACATTCACTAAACTATTTGCATGAGAATTAGCCCCATCACTGCAATACCTAGTGGTGAGGGATACAGTCTCCGTTGACAGTGCATCACTATGCTGCGATGGACGGATCTCTCTGTGGGTGTGGCACAGGTGGAGCTGGATATGTCACTGCTCTTGCCCCCAGTAGGCTGTAGAGCAAGGGTAATGCACCTCAGCCCGGTTTCATTATTGAAGAGATTGAGTTGGCCAACTCACCCTTTACCCAACAACGCTGTTGGTAGTCTAGTTGTGTCATCATTTCTTCCCACTCTCTGCCTCTTCATGGCCGATACCACCATCCTTGATGCACCATGTGATCAACTCTGAAGCCCTATGCGCATTCAATTGCCTAGCCATTTCCGAGTATTTACGCATTGTAACGAGAAAAACGTAACGCATCGTTTCACAAATATCACTTACTTTAATGGTATGCCAATTAGATAGCAGCACAATCGCTACCTGCACCCATCATATTCTAGCCTGCTGTATCCCGGCCCACTAAATCTGCACGTGTAGCCATCCTGTGTATAGTAATACTCACATTACCAGCCAAATAGAATTATAATGTCTGCCATTAACATACTTTATTTCTTATATGCTAACACTGCATACACTATGTCATAACTAATGTTTGTTAGCCCATGCCTTCAATAACGCTATTCCATGCACCTGACCCTATATTGTTCTTAGATGTTGCTGCGGCTATCAGTACTGTAGAAGGAACTTACTTCTAATTGCGTGCTGCTAAGCTAGTGACTCACCAACTGCACCCTAACCCTTGCTAAACCATTGCCTACTACCGTAATGCCAGAAATTGTGTTAAACTAATGTGCTAGCGATTACCCAGACATCACTGTGGCCTTATTGTTGTTAGATGTTGTTGCGGCTATCAGTACTGTAGAAGGAACTTACTTCTAATTGCGCGCTACTAACCGAGTGAATCACCAACTGCACCCTAACCTTTGCTAAGCCATTGCCTACTACCATAATGGCAGAAATTGTGTTGAACTAATGTGCTAGCGATTACCCAGACATCACTGTGGCCTGCCACTAGAAATAGATACTTACCCTGAGATAGAATGTTCATCACTTTCCTCTGCGTGACCACTCTCTGGTCCACAACGGTATTAATAAACCACCCACCGCAATTCATAACTACTACAATGTTGTACCTTCAAAAAAGCCTACCGGCGATCACCCTTGATACTGACCATCGGTCCGTAAAGTTACCTGTTCCCAACCTTAACCTAACAAATACCCTGTGTTCACTATAGGTAGAAATGGCAAACTCCAATCCAGACTACCTAAAATTTATGAAGCACTAGCTAGACTTGCGACTGATAGAAGAGGCTCTCAATTGACTGCCACCAAACTAAACACCTCCCCTACCAAGAGAGACATCTACCACAACATCTCTACTAATAAATACTGCAAACCAAGCACTAGTCTAACCAAAAAAAAAACAGATGTGTTAGCCCTTCGATACTTAAACCAAGCACTCCTCTCAAGGGAGCCCTTATTTATGCCAGGTCATTAATAGCTCATGCCACCGAAATTGCTGAGCTCATCCAAATAGGTGATTATGACTTCCTAGCCTAAATGGAAACATGGCTTCACCAAGCGGCTGGCCCTGCCCTGATGGTTGCCTTGCCCCCAAGTATAATATTCTCAGAGAAGACAGAACCACCTCTCGAGGAGGAGGCATAGCCATTATTGCAAAAAACAACCTTACCATAAAAAATAGAAACACCTTCACATACCAAATCCTGCGAATCCTTAACTGCCAAACTCTTAACATCATCATCTCAATCCATTAATATACACCTTATCTACAGGTCACCAGGCCCTATCAGAACTTTTGAGG
Source organism: Ambystoma mexicanum (assembly GCF_040938575.1). Classification (NCBI taxonomy): domain Eukaryota; kingdom Metazoa; phylum Chordata; class Amphibia; order Caudata; family Ambystomatidae; genus Ambystoma; species Ambystoma mexicanum. Next base: position 501,437,207 of record NC_090934.1, read on the forward strand.
AGGACATCGCTATGATCCTTTCAAATAACCTAAAACACTTATCCCAAGCTATCTTACTAGGAGATCTGAACTTAGGCTTTAATGACCACAAAGACTTGCAAGCGACCAATATATCTAATATCCTTACAGAACTTGGATTCACCCAATGAATTTCACAACCTACCCACGAGAAAGGCCGAACACTCGACTGGGTAGCTGACCATAATTGTAATATAACTGTCAGCCCACAAATCTGGACAGACCATGCGCTAATAACATTCCTCATAAATGAAAAAAACACCCAACCTAAGGAAAATATACTAGCTCCTCCCATACCAACGAGAAATAAAAAAAACATAACTATGGACAAACTGCTACCACTAATCCTCCCAACTCTAAATGCTCTACCTGACTCACTAGACCCTACAGCTCTAGTAAACAAATTCAACTTAAGCATGGCCAAAGCCCTGGACACCATTGCCCCTTTGAAATTGAGAAAAAGCAAGCCTAGATCACACCTAAATGCCTGGTTCACCCCATACCTTAAGTCACTAAGGAAAGAAAAACGCAGGTGCAAATCCTCTTGGAGACTGACTCCAAATGAGACCAATAACGCAGCTCTCATCAACGCCTCCAACAAATACAAAAGCGAAATACGGGGATCAAAAAAAGATAGCTTTGACAACAGAATAATGCAGGCAAAATCTGGAACTAAAGAGTTATTCATTATAATAAAGGAACTGGAAAACCCTATCCCAGCACCTGACAATTGTGATAAAAATAAAATGTGGTGCTCCAACATCCAAAAAGCACTGAATGACAACATTGGTACCCTCCAAATCAAAATAAATAAAAAATATTCCTCCTTCGACCAATCAAAGAGGCAAACTACCCTCCACCACTAAGATTCAACTTCACTAAAGTAACTATCCTAGAGAATGAGAAAATAACACTATCGCTCAAACCATCAAACTGTCGAGGCAACATCTGCCCAGCTCAATTAATAAAAGATGCTGCAAGGTATCTATCACCATTTATATCCAAACTCATTAATGCTTCCTTTTCATCAGGCATGATACCAAATAATCTTAAACAATCCTGGGTACTCCTGCCCCCTAAAAAGCAAACTTTAGAATCATTCATCCCAACAAACTACAGGCCAATTACAAAGGTGCCATTTTTATTAAAAATACTAGACAGAGTGGTTTACCTACAGATCCAAAAATTCTTGGAGCGGCATCAACTCCTAGGTACCAGGCAATCAGGTTTTAGACCACAGGATGGTACCGAAACTGCGCTTATCAATCTCAAAACCCAAGTCGACGAGTTGAGAGACCAAAGTAAAACTGCCCTACTCCTCCTACTGGATCTCTCAGCAGCATTTCACTTGGTGAATCATGAAGTGCTTTGTTCTCACCTAGAATCTGCTGCTCATTTTCCTCACATGCTATAGCATGGATCAAGTCGTTCTTAAGTGAAAGAACCATGAGGGTTTTCTCTACCTCAGCAACGGCGGACCCGTACCCATTAAATGTGGCGTACCCCAGGACTCCTGCGTCTCTCCTACCTTGTATAACATTTTCTCTAAGCCCCTGTTTGATGATCTGGACCTTCTAGGTGTCACCTACACTAACTATGCAGATGACACCCAGATTCTCATCCCACTTTTGGGGGATTATGAACAGGATTTGGCCTTGGTGAATAAGATATACCTCATCATCCAGGCATGGATGGCCCATCACGGTCTATGCCTGAATGATGACAAAACGTAACTCATCATACTGGGGACTACACAAAATATCAAAAAACGTACCTCTGGCTACTCCTTCTTTATAGATGGCAATACCATTAAAGTTGCGAAAGAGGTAAAAACATTAGGTTTTTACCTCGACTCCTGCCTTAATCTAACAAAGCAAGTGAATGCGATGGCCTCCGCTAACGTATACACCTGCAAGCTGATTAGAGCAGCAAAACCATCCTTGTCCACCACTAGCTGCCTCACTTTAGCAAGAGCACTGGTATTATCCAAATGTGATAACTGTAACACTCTATACTTGGGGTCCAATAAACATACCATGCAAAAAATCCAAACACTGCAAAATAATGCACTCAGAGCTGCCCTAGGAATCTCAAGAAGAGAGCGTATATCAGAAGTCAGAAGACAATCTAACTGGCTCTCTACAGCTGACAAAAGTAAACTGAAAACAGCCTCACTTACTTTCAAAAGTATCAATGACATAGCTCCCAAATACCTAATAGAAAGGTTCAAGAGAAGAACCTCAAACAGACCCATCAGAGAAGCATACACCAACTGCCTAGATGTGCCCTCATTCAAACTGACTACTGCCAGAGGTAACAGTTTCCCGGTCAAAGCGGCCCAATTGTGGAATTCCCTACCAAACTCTCTGAGATCTGGCCAATCCTACCCACACTTTAGACTTAACGTCATTAAATCGCTAAAAGAAAATTACTCATAATTGTGCCGCCCAACTACTTGTGTCCTGCCTAACTGAAACTCTGCTGCTCGCCGTGCATACCGCTTATTTGTATATGCACATTTCTCCTTGCATACCGACATTACCTTGTACATTGACTATTTGTGTATATACTTATATGTTGTAATTAATATCTTCTTGTTGTTAACTATTCCTTCCATTATTCTGCAATCTTTAACTGTAACCTGTAAGACTAAAGTATTCTTGACCATGTGCCCAGATACCTTCGGGTCTGGCGCGTGCTATAAATAAATAAACAAACAAACATGCTCTGTCATGCATGGCCTGAGAATGGCTTAGTTGGTCTGTGGCATATATATGTATTGTTATCTAATTTGCCATTTTTATAGCACCTTTATTCCATTGATATGGCCTCAAAGACCTCAGAGAACTGAAGTTCAAAGGTGTGGGAAAGGTGAACAGCAGAGTTTAGATGTGCTTTTGGTCAATGCGAAGTTGGGTAGGAAGGGCTGAGTCCCTACTAGCTACCAATATCGAGCTGGCAAGTGGATGGGTGATTTGAGCTTGACAGGAGAGCATGCAAGAGTTGTAGACTCATTGTGTTTCCAGCTAGTCCTAAATTTGTCTTGGGGGATAGCTGCATTCTACTGCCAGAGGTGTTGTGTGGGGTGTTGCAGGGAATGGAAAATGTTTGCAGATGTATGCGGTTGGGTGGCCTTGCCTTCGTATATGTTCCATAAGCATGGAGTGTGATGCATACCCAAGCACACAATCACTTCTTGGTTTCATAGATGAGGCATGGAGTCTCTCCTGTGGTCTGCTGGAGATTATTTGATTACTCTTACCGTCATCCAGTGATAACATCTATCCCTTTGCTATGGCTTCAAAGCACTGATGGGCAAATGTCCATGGAGGGTCGAAGTCCAAAGGTGTTGGAAAATTGATCCGTGGAGTTTAGAATGCAAGTGTGCATTTGGCCAATGCCAAGTTGGGTAGGGGTGGCCAGGCCCCATATCGAGCTGGCAAAGGGATGGGTGTTTTGAGGTTGACAGGAGAGTGTGCAAGAGTCGTAGACTCATTACGTTTCCAGTAAGACAGAAGGTTGGTTGGGGGGGCTAGCTGCATTCTAATGACAAAGGTGTTGTGTGGTATATTGTTGGGAGTGGTGTATGGCTGTCTTACAATGGAATGGAGTGTAATACATACCCGTGCAATCTGGCTGGCTTATTGGTTTTGTAGATGTGACATGGACTTTCTCCCGTGGTCTGCTGGAGATTATTAGATTATACTTACCATCATCCGGCTATCATATGGGAGTTGTTTGCTGCCCCACCTTACCAGAAAGTGGTAAACTAGGTTGAGTGGGCAGGGTTCACTGAGGTGCTGGCGGAAAAAGCCATGTCTTAAGGGCCAACCGGAAGCCTAAGTGACCTTCTCTGTGTCAGATGTTAAGCGGTATTGAGTTCCAGATAGTGGGAGCTTGGACAGAGAAGCAGGATCCTCCTATTGCTTTCGATTTGAAGGAGGGGTTTACAAGGACGAATGCAGTGCCTGAACGCAGGTTTCTGTTGGGTTGGTAATGGGTGATTTTCAGTTGTAGGTGTTCAGTGCCTGTCTTGTGGGGGCACAATGTGTAAAGGCAAGAGGAAATATCAAGGCTAAGTACCACAAAAGGAAATACACCAAACACAGGCTTATAAAGATTCACAGATCTTTAATACTGCACAGTTACAAATAAACAAATCAGAGAGCTATCTGGCCCTCAGTATATCACAGTGAATACCAGCCCTTCAGTGTGAGAAGTGAGAGGTACTGGACATTTGGACATTCGTACATTTATACAATTTCAGTAATAATGTTCAGCCCCTCTACAAGTTAATAATCCATGGTCTAGAGTTTGTGCCGAGTTCGCTTATGGCTTATTCAACAATATGCACACGGATTACATTTGGTTACTTTATAAACAAGTTACAATGGCAACAGTGTATTCCAGGATTTACCCGTAAGCCTTATCACATATCCCTTCACAATGCAGTTCAGCCAGTATCCACATTTTATATTTGCATTACATTGTTTCCGATATATGTTCGTGGATGAGGCTTATTGATGTAGACAATCCTAAAACCACAAATCAGGCATGGCACAAGGTCTCTTTACCCAGTCTAAACATTCGGCCCGTGGAGAGTCTAACCATTAACTTAGTGTAAAGGTCAGGAAGGCTTGGTTTACAAGTTGGAAACACAGTCCACCATTTTAGAACACAGAATTACATTTGAACAAAAATCAAACTGGCGGACAATCCTAAAATGGCGGCGAAGTTGATCTAAAATCCGAACTTATGGAACACGGTTTTCTTCGCAGAGCGACTGGGCTTAGGCCAATATACATTAGAAAGGAGGCACAATATGATTTCTCATTTAACAAACCCTCCTTTTGGCCTAAGCCAAGCGCTAAACTACTTCTAGTCACTTTACGAGTAACTCCACCTTTCAATGTCCATACACCCTGAATCACAATCATCAGAGACATCGATCATCATAAGGTCAGCAACAGAGATTTCTTTCAACACAAATTCATTCGTCATTCTCTCTGGGGCGCATACCTTGTGTCCTACTGTTCCCATTGTCTGTGCACAACATCCTCCTAACACCGAACATATGCCAGGAAGACACTGTATACAGCAACAGAAGAACAACAGAATACCTAAAATAATCAGCAAGACTGAAAGTAACTTCCATCCCCAAGATCGCAAGAAGTCCCAGAACCAAGCGCTAAGATCCCAGTTTCTCTCAGGAACATGCACTTCTGAACTAAGGACGTGCAGATTTTGTATTGCCTTAAAGATGGTTGGGGAGGAATCTGGCACGAAAAAGCAACAAGCGGACTCCACTAATTTACATACTCCACCACGCTCAGCCAGGATGATGTCTAATGCCAACCGATTCTGAAGTGCCACTAACCTTATCGCTTTCTGTTCTAAAGTCATGTTATAGAGTATGTCAGTGGTCCGGTTGATTGTCCTTTCCAGTACTCTCGCTAGTCTTCTAATATCCTCAGAGTTTAATATTTGCCCACAAAAAGGTACAAAGGATTTAGCTACGTCACCCAGAACTTGTGCTGAAGTATCGCCATTCTCGTCCCAACTTGGATGAGCCTTAGAGATTTCTATGGTGCTTGCTATGACTACCCCGGGTAACAGAATCCCTAAGTAACAGGTTCCCTGCCAATACCTAGGTAGCCATGGGAAAGCTTCATTACCGCAAACAAAGTAGACAAGTTCGCCTACATACAAATGTCTGTCCTCACTGGTCAAGTTTGCAACATTGGTGCAACCCTTGAAATCACCCATTGACTGATTACCATTCCTCTGTATGCAGAAAGAAACTGAATCGGGGCTGTGGTTAACAGTATAGGAAGGTGGCGTGGCATTCCTATTGCTTATGGGAGCCATCTTGAAAGAAATCAAAGATTGAAAAGGATGAGACAGTCTATCAGAAGGCCTAATAGAAGCAACATTAAGCTTACTCCTATTCGCAAAGGGTGAGCATCCCAGGGGCGTTAGAACTCGTTTTTCAAAATCATTCAAATTCGTTCCATCAAAGTTCCCTGAGCTGCTATTGTTCCATCGGCCAAAGAATAGTGCCCTTAAAGAAGCATATCATGCAGTAGTCAAAGGTAAAGAATGAATATATCAGCCCAACCCCTTGTCTCCGTGTTGCGGTAAATGTGAGCAGACCCAACAATTAGACGTATTAAAAATGGCTTGTGTGGCATTTATTATGAGTAATAAAGTGTTATTGTGGTACCTCTGTCAGTGCTGAGAGTCTCTAGGAGATGCACGAAAGGTGTAGAAGCAGTAGGTACATTTTCTGTAGGCAAAAGAATTTCAAGCGGATGTACTTCTTCCAAATACCAAAATCCTAAGGGAATTACTATTGTGAAGCTGGTTAACATAATCACAAGACAACAATACGTTTTTAGAGACCAAGCATTCGATTGTTCATTGTTTCGATTAGGCACATAGTCACTTATTTGTTCCATACAAGTGAGAGCGATTTCAGGCATTATTTCTTCAAACAAAATACTCCAGAGTTTGTTTGCTGGTGATCTCCTGATCACGCGTATTCTTAGTCCTTCCCTAACCCTAGCCAACAGAATTCCTTACGTGCAAAAGAACAGGGCCAAAAGAGAAGCCTTATGATGATTTTTCCTGGTGGCACAGCCGAATCGTGCAGTAAGTCTAGCTCCGTGGACGCAGATCGTACCTTGTGACTCCTGGTACTGCGTGATCTGCGAACAACGTGTCGTTGCTTCCTGATGGAAGTGGTGGATCTGCGGCAGACCCTGACATTGGTGGAAAAGGATCTGTGGAAGAGTGTGGAGATAAAGCGGCTGTTTCCTCAGGCCCCACGGGCTCAGGGAGAGTCTCCGACACACTCTTGATGCTGCTTGATGCTATGTGATCATTGGGCGCAGTGCAGGTAGGACTTTCTGTATCTTCTGTATCGTGTGGCAAAGGGATGGGAATCCTCTTGACATGCAACGCTGCTTTAGTCCGCTCACTCGTACAGCTGTCTGTGTGGCCAATAGGACCTGATGAGGGCCCCTCCAACGCGGTGCGAGACAGGATGCTCTTTCGAATGATTTGATAAGCACCCAGCTTCCAGACCGTATGCTGTGACCTGGGCCCTCGTATCTTACTGGGAGGGCTTCTCGCACATATTGATAAATCAAATACAGATTTTTAGTTAACAGGTCAGAGTAATCAGAAAGAAGTACATGTTCGATGTACCGCAAAGATCTCGGCTTAGGTAGATTCCAAATGTTAGCTGGCCTACCCATTACCAACTCAAATGGGGAGAGGCCAGTCTTAGTCTGTGGGGTTGTTCCCATTGATAACAACATGATCGGTAAGGCGTCCGGCCATTTCAGTTTGTTGCCGGCACACGTCTTAGCGAGTTTGTTCTTTATGATGCCGTTGTGTCTCACTACCAAACCAGCACTTCGAGCATGTCTAGCCGAATGGAACCATTTATCGATCTGTAATCCCGTGCATATCTGCAGAATTACAGCAGCGATAAAATGTGGACCATTGTTCGACCAGATGACCCTTGGCAAACCAAACCTAGGAAAATATTCCTTAAGCATGGTTTTCGCCGTTGTCATTGCTGTGGCATCTTAAACAGGAAAGGCTTCAACCCATTTACTAAAGGCGCAAATAATAACCAAAACATACTTGGAATTATTACAACGCTCCATTTCAATGAAACCAAAATGTATGACCTCAAAGGGGACAGAAGGTGGACCAAAACTATCCCTTGGTGTCTAGGTGCCCTTTCCCATATTATGCTGTGGACAGATCATACAACTCTGAACAAAGCGTTCAGCTGTTTTCGGGATTTCATCATTCACCCAGACATTTTTTAACATTTTGGAAACTTAACTCGCACAGATGTGGGTGGGCCCATGAGCCATTGCGACCATCATTGTAATGTACGCTACTGACAACAACCATTTTCCTTCTAACTTGTCCACCCAACACCCATCGTCATCCAATCTTGCCAAACCCTCAGCTCATTGTTGAGATTCTTCTAATGTGGCATCAGCTTGAATACTCTTTACAGATTTGATACCCTCATCCACAGTACAATCATTTGTGGCTTCCCTTGAAGCATACATTTCTGAATAGAGATCATTGGCAGTTTGTTTGGCTATCTGGTCAACAAAAGCGTTCCCTTTTCCCACATTATCTATAATTTTCTGATGCACTGCACATTTCATGATTGCTTGCTGAGTGGGGAGTGCAAGCGCTGAGAGTAACCGTACTATCAAGGAGCCATATTGGATCTTAGTTCCATGTGAGGTCAAGAAACCTTGTTCTGCCCAAAGTCTACTGAAGTTGTGAACCACCCCAAAACCATACTGACTGTCAGTATATATATTTACTCTAAGCCCTTTGGAAAGTTCACAAGCTCGGGTCAATTCTATAATGTCTGCGGCCTGCGCAGAGTTATGCGTGATTCTCTTGGTTTCCATAACTATGCTCAATGTGGTGATTGCATAAGCAGCCGTGGATGTACCATCTGGAAGTTTGAAACAGGAGCCATCACAAAACAGCTCCCCTTGTGGATTATTCAAAGGAGTATCATTCAGGTCAATTCTGCCTTAAGTCTCTTGCTCTGTGGTGTAGAGGCAGTCATGTGATACTTTGTCACTGCAAGCAGTATCTTGCGGGAAAGGTAAAAGTTCAGCCGGATTCAGGACACAACACCTCTGAATTTTAATGTACGGTGCAAACAAGATCAATTTGTATCTCGTTAATCATCCGGAGGTAGGGGGCGCTGTTGAGCAGTCTGCAAGATGGCTGCCTAGCTCTTTTGCTCCGTGGCCCGTCTCCTGACTATCCGGTTCAATCAGCGGTTCCCTCCATCATCGGAGGCTGAGACTGCGATCATTGTGTGGCTTATTGACTCGACAGCATATCGGTCCTGTCTGGGCGAAAATCGGGGCTCTGGGACCGCTCTGCACCTCTGCTGGGTGTCCATCGTCTGAGTCCTCCTGGGCCGCGTGCAGCTGCAGCCCCGACCCCCTGTGTCCTGCGGGGGTCAGCTCTCCGGCCCTGACTGGCTGCCTGGCTCCTCTGTCCTGCTGAGCTGTTAATTGCCGCTTGGAGCAGCGGCCCTGATTGCCTCTCTGCCCAGGCCGCTTCGGGGTCAGGCCCTCGTGCGCCTCTGGAGTGGCACTCCCTTCCCCCGGCCCCGCTCTCCCTGTGGCCAGGTGCCTGCGCCTCGCCCGCGCAGCTCTTCTCCCCAGCCTGCCCCTGGGAAGCGACAGAGGCAACGACATCTCTCCTGCAGCAGGCGGTTTGGGTCCATAGCACCGCAGGGGCTGTTGGAGAGGTCCTCCGCAAAGGAGATGGCGATTAGCAGCTGGCAAACATCGGAGCATCTTGGCCGCTCCGCTCCAGGGCCGGGCGCCCGTTTACTGAAGCCTCCGGGGCCGCGTACTCCAGCTGCGGCCCCGACCGCCTGTGTTCTCCGAGAGTCGGCTCTACAACCCTGACTGTCTGGCTGCCCGGGTCCTCCACCCAGTTGTGCTGTGCACTTCCGCCTGGAGTGGCGGGCCCGATCTCTCCTCTGCCTGGCCCGCCTCGGGGCCAGACTTTGCGTGCCTCTGGAGCGGCGCTTCCTCCCCCCGGCCCCGATCTCCCTGCGGCCGGGTGCCGGCGGCTCGCCTGTGTGGCTCCCCTTTCAGACCTGCTCCTTGGGGAGCGGCCGTGGCGGCGGCGTTGCCCCGGAGGCAGCTGACTTTATCCATCACACTGCGGGGGCCGCTGGAGAGGTCCCCTGCAACAAGGACACATACCCGGATCTGTCGGGCAGCTTCCACGCCGGGGTTCCCGGCCCCGTGGAGGTGGCTTGGGTGGTCTGGGTCCCTCGGGGACGATGTGGCTCCCCTGCTGTTGCCTCGTGGGCCGGCTGCCGCTCTCAGTTGGGGGCCTGATACTGCTCTGGTTGCTGCCTGCGTCCCTTGCTGAACTGGACTCTTGCAGGTGAGGAGCTGGGAGCCTAGGATTGATACTTGCCGCTCCCTTTGCAAGCTGACACTCCTAAGGGCTGCACTCGCCCCACTTCATAGGGCACTGTCAACCCCACACCTACCAGGCTGCCCTGGGACTACGTGCCTTTAACTTCGGTGGGGCGGCGCAAACCCCTGCTGGTCAGTGCAGCACTGCTTCGTTGCTGGGTATTCCATCACTGCCCTGCTGCCTGAGGCGCCTTGACAGCTTCCCCAAACTGTGCTTCCACCCGCCGGCACCCCGCACCCGCCAGGCGCCTCTTGACCGCACTGCACTCCACAGCAGGCACTGATTGCCTCTGGCCCGACTGGCTCTGTAGCGCGCCCTGCCCGGCAGGACCCCACCAGATGACACTGCAGCTTGGAACTGACAGACGCACTGTCCGCCCTTGCACGGAGGTACTAGAGCCCTGGACCGCACCTGCCTGGTGTATACCTTGCCCCAGCCTCTATACATCTGCTGGTCCTATGTTGGGTGGGGGGTTGAGGCCCCTCCTGACCCTCTTGTCCCCCAGGAGCCCGGAGACCCGGTGATAACATCCTACATAGACTGCCCTCTTGGGGCTCAGCGTGTCCCCAAACATGTCCAGCAAACTTCGCGGGGCCAACAGGGCGGGAGCGATGGACAAGTATGCCAAAACACTTTCTAGACAGGAGCAGGGGGGGGCCGCCTTGCCTCAGGACGATCCAGACGCACCATCATGCTCCCCTCAGCCAGACCTCACAACACTTATGGAAACTATGGCAAAGAACTTTGCATCATTCCAAGAAAAATTAGATGATATCAACGCTAGTGTAGCCTCAATGCGCACCAAACTGGATCAACACAGCGCTAGGCTGGTTGAGGCCGAGACCAGGATCGGGGCCAATGAGGACAAGGTGCACGTGCACCAAAACACGGTCTCTGACCTGGTGCGCGATATGAAGCAGGTCAAGGCGAAGTGCAATGACTTAGAGTCCAGATCCCACAGGAATAATATCCGCATTGTGGGGGTCCCGGAGACGGCCCTCAAAGGTAAAATGGAACAAGCTGTTGAAAACCTCCTGAGAGACCTCTTGGGCAATCCTCAACTCTCCCCATTCTTCATGATAGAACTCGCCCATCGGGAGTTGGCCCCCCACCCCAAGCCAGGCGATTTCCCCAGGCCGATTATTGCTAAGGTCCTCAGCTTCAGGGATAGGGATCACATTCTACGCCTGGCCAGAGAGAGGGTGAACTGAAACTGGAGTCTCAGACTATCCGAATCTTTCCCGACTTCTCTGTTAATGTTCAAATGGCGCGCAGGCAGTTCAACGGGTTGAAAAAGCTGCTTAGAGAAAGGAAAGTGGAATACTCCATGTTGTTCCCCGCAAGGCTGAAGCTCACCCATCGCAATAAGCTATATTTCTTTACAGTTCCGAAGGAGGCGGTCAAATTCATTGAATCCCACATTCCTCTCCCTGGTCCGGTGGACGAGCCATTGGATGAGGGTTGAGGTGGCCTGTCCTGACCCCAGTGTCTGAGCCTCCTTCTGTACCACTGGCATACTTGACATTTGCACTTTCCTTGCTATCTCATGAATCCTCTATTTTGTATATCCAATGGTAGTCGTAATGTGTTGTAATATCTCCTGGAAACTTAACATGTGATACCGCTGTACGATCTATGGTGTATTGCACCGTTCATTCATTTAGTCGGGCTCACGGCAGCAGTGACTCCCGCTGCAGCTGCAATGCCGAGTTTGGCTTTTTATGATCACTGGTTGCACCCCAGTTGGGCGTACAGGCGAGCGTTGCCCTGTTGGGTTTTGCACGCTCCAATTGGGTCTTCTGGTGGGTTCCTGGACACTTCCGTGTTGGGGGGGGGCAATCAGAGAGAGAGGTACCGTTGTGGATTGTTATAACAAAAATGGCAAGATAGTGGTCCCGTTGGGCGCGAGGCAACGTGCCATTGCATTGACAGAATGTTTAGCATACAATGCCACACGCTGCTGGGATGCCTGCTGAAAACTTAGGCTAATGTCTTGGAATGTCAGAGGGCTCAGCAACTTCATGAAGGCCCGTAGGATAACTGCGTACGCCCAGAGGCACGGGGTCAAGATACTCCTCTTGCAAGAAACCCATGCCCTCGCACACCTTTCGTCCTCTCTCGCTCCGACATGGGGCCCCAACAAATATTACACTGTCTACTCCTCCCAGTCCAGGGGTGTCCTCACCTTAATCCATAAGTCAGTGGAATTCTCCCTGCGTACCAGCCACATAGATTGAGAGAGTAGGTATGTGATCCTCCACTGTCTGCTCACTAACACAGAGTGCCTTCTGGTCAACACATATGCCCTCAGCATAGATGCACCTGATTTTTATGACCACATCAATGCCATGCTCCAAAGATTTGTTGGGGTCCCAATTATCTGGGGGTTGGACATGAACCTCATACTAGACTCCGAGTTGGACAGATCAGGCGTTGCACCCAGAATAAGGTCCAGGGCACCCGCTGCCTCCATGCACACATGGTCCCTGCCGGTCTGGTCGATGCCTGGAGAGCACTCCACCCTCTGACTAGAGAGTTTACATTCTACTCTTCTGTGCACAACAGTCATTCCAGAATTGATCTTTTCCTTCTGTCGGCTGGGCTCATTGGCAGAACTCTCGACACACAGATACTGCCGCGCACGCTCTCCGACCACTCCCCAGTCACATTAGATATAGCTCTGCAGCCTGCCCTCCCCTGTCACTCCAATTGGCGCTTTAAGTCAGAGGCACTACAGGATATTGTCTTCAGGGCCGAAATCCTTGCTGATGTCACCTCCTTTTTTGATAACAACAAACGCCACAACACGACAGATGGGGTTAGATGGGAGGCTTTCAAGGTTTTCATCAGAGGCATGTGTATCTCCAGGGAGGCTGGGGTCCTGAAAGACATTAGGAACTCCTTGCGTCGCTCTGAGTCCAGACTCAAGGAACTGGAGCGCGAGTACGCTTCCGCCCCTTCTCCGCCCAAGCTAGCACAGATACGAACTGAACCGGACGCGTTTGAGTCCCTCAACCTCAGCGAGATAAGATACTTTGCCTGACCCGTCGCGGCTCAGAAATATGGCGAAGGGAAGAGGTCTGGTCGAACCCTAGCCCGTCTGGCCTGGATCGAGGGGGGGGCGCACAGATGGATAGTATTATCAACAAGGACGGAGTCTGCATTGGTCCGACCAGCCCATTCTCGAGACCTTTGCAGATTTCTATGCAACCCTCTACGCTCAGCAGCGCGAGCACAGCCCACAGGATCTGGATATGCTCCTTGACCGCATCCCCATGTCCCTTATATCTAGTGCCACTAAAGAGCTATTAGACATACCCTTCACCCTTTATGAAATCGCCACAGTCATATTGACCCTCACTAAGAGGAAAGCTCCCGGTCCAGACGGCCTAACTGCCGAATTCTATCAAGAGCATGTCGCCCTACTGGCTCCGCGCCTGTATGAGGTATGGGAGGAGTTGCTACGTCTCGCTATCCTCCCCCAGTCCCTGCGTGAGGCTGTCATCACTGTGCTCCCCAAGCCGGGCAAGCCCCTTGATGAATGCGGCTCCTACAGACCTCTGTCCCTCATGAATACCGACACCAAAATATTCGCCAAGATCATAGCAAACAGGTTCCTCCCCATCAGGAAATATCTGATCCACCCGGATCAAAGTGGGTTTGTCCCCGCCCACTCCACTGCCTTAAACATTCGGCGACTGTTCAATATCATCTCTAGGATTGACCCTAAAGCCGACGCGATTGCTGTGACTCTAGACGCCCAAAAGGCGTTTGACATGGTTTCATGGCATTACCTGTGGACAGTGCTTGAGAAGACGGGCATCGGCCCGCGCATGCTGTCCTACATCAAGCTGCTATATACCAACCCCGTGGCCAAAGTCCTGGCTAACTCTCATCTGTCAGCTTCCTTCGCCCTCCACAGAGGGACACGTCAGGGATGCCCATTCTCTCCCGTGTTGTTCGCGATGGCTATTGAGCCCATGGCGGATAGTGTTAGGGACAATCATACACGCAAGGGGATACGACTGCGCGATACCCCCGAGATTATATCCCTCTATGCGGACGATGTACTTCTGTACATTAGGGACCCCTCGGTACATCTTGACCCAATCATTCGTGAAATAATAAAAATTGGTACATTCTCGGGCTTCACCATAAACTACACCAAATCAGAAATATTTCTCCTCACACCCGCAACTCCCCAACCTGCATGCGAATTCCCGCTCATGTGGGCTCCCGGGGGCATGAAGTACCTGGGGGTCCAGGTGTCCCTCTCGAAATCCTCTTTACTGGCTTATAACTATGGGGCTGCCGCGCAATATGCTGTGGCCAGGATGAAGAGATGGTGTAACCTCCCCCTCTCACTATCTGGGAGACTATCGCTAATCAAAATGGTTATAGTTCCAAAACTCCTTTACATATTTGCTAATGTCCCACTCTGGCCTGGGAAACAATAATTCGCGGACCTGGATGCGGGGTGCGCCCGCTTTCTATGGCATTCTGGAGCCGTGCGCAGGAAGTGGCAACATATGACACTACCCTATGAGAAAGGGGGCTTCAATGCTCTGGATCTAACCCTATACTGGATAGCTGCACAAGCTCAGCACGCTACACACTGGTACCGACACCAGGACTCTCCCCCGCATGTTAAGCTTGAGATCCTCGCGACTGGGGAGGTAAATGTTATGTCCCTGATCCTATTCCACTCATATCACTCGGATGCCCCGGCCGACCAAGTGGCCGCCACTATCAGAGCGTGGAAACGGGTCCTGCTGCCGATCGGACAACCCCCCGTACTACAAATGGCTACCCTTGTGGTCATTCCCGGGCCTCGTCCCCACACAGGATAAGCTCCATATGTGACACTGGCAGGACCTGGGTTATCATTCATTCTCCGACTTGTTCCCTGAAGGTAAATTCATCACCCCGCAGACATGGAGGTCAGGGCACTCCAAGTCCTGACTGGAGTTGCTGCAATACTTTAGACTCAGAGCGGCAGTTCAAGACAGGTGGCCTTCGTATCCGGACAAACCCCCTGAGTCCCCCGGGATCTGCTACATTGATAATTCCGCAGGGGGTAGGGGCATAGTGTCCACCCTGTATAAGATGTTGATGGCACGTGCTGTAGAACCTCCCCATGCGGTTCGGGATGCTTGGAGCCGGGAGCTGGGGTTGGACATCCCTGATGGTATGTGGGCAAAAATGTGCATACACACATGCAAGTTCTCCCTCAATTCTAGATTTAGATGTGTGCAATACAAGTTACTTAACCGCCTGTACTATACTCCTCACATGGTCGGGAAATTTGCTCGAGATCACCCCCACCCCTGCCGGAGATGTAGAGCCAGCGATGCGGACCACGCCCACATGTTCTCGTTCTGCGGGGCTCTGGCTCCATTTTGGGAGGCAGTGCTCGAGGCCCTCTCTGAGATGGTCGGGTTCCGGATCGTCCCTAACCCCCAGGGTCTGTTGTTTGGGCTATGGGAGGGGACCGAGGCAAGGCGTGTCGCTAAATTCCTGAATGTGGGGGCGATAGTGGCTAAGAAATGCATTTTGCAGTGTTGGAAGCGACGTTCCCCCCCTTCAATAGAGATGTGGTTAAAGGCCCTTACCTGGACACAAATGTGTGAAGAGGACTATATTACCATGCTGCCTGTGAATGCTCGCCCCAAAAACATATGGACAGAGTTTTGTAGTTATTTGAACAGCAGGGCGGACTTGGAGCTTCTATCCTCTCCTCCATAGCCTGAGCAGGCAACTGAGCAAGCTGAATTGTAAATGCCCTTGTCGTAATTAACCTGTTGCTGTGAATGTACGCGATCTTCTGCAGTGTCTTTGCATTGTTATCCACGCTTCAAAATATGTAACTTGAGCTGTTGATGTAATATGTAACGCGCCAACTACTGCTTCTTGCCAATAAAGAAAAGTTTAAAAAAAATAATAATAATCATCCGGAGGTGAGGTGTTGCTTTTTTGTTCTGTTTAATAGAACATCTACAGAGTGAGGTACCATCAGGGTTAAAGCATGGCCTAGGGCCATACCCTCACTCTGTTTTACAGATGCAGCAGCAGTAGCGACAGCTCTCAAACATCTTGGCAAAGAGCATTCAACAAGATCTAGGGCGGAAGAAAAGTAGCCGCACGGCCTATTCTTCCCTCCGTGTTCCTGCGTTAATACAGCCAAAGCACATCCATCATGTTCATGCACATACAACATGAAGGCCTTTTCATAATTTGGTGTGCCCAAAACTGCTGCTGTACACAGTGCAGTCTTGATTAGATCAAACGCTTGCTGGTGTTCCAAGTTCCACGGCAATGGCAAAGAAATGCCCTTCTTTGTCAAAGCCAACATTGGTTTAATCGTTAAGGAGAAGTTTGGGATCCACTGCCTACAGTAAGAAGCCATTCCTATCAAGGTTCTGACTTCCTTCTGTGTATTTGGGGTATCCGTTCAGGCGTCAACCTTCTTCCCTCCTTGGACAGGAGATAGCCTAAATAGGCGACCTCCTGTCGACAATACTGAAACTTTTTGAGTGAAGCTTTGTGTCCAGGTGAATAATCAACAACAAGGTGCCCTCCTTACAGGCACTTTTCAAGTCAGCAGCTAAAAGAAGATCATCTACATATTGAAGCAATGTACAGGTGGTAGGCAACTCGAGTGTATCAAGCTGCTCTTTCAAAGCCCGACTATAGATGCTCAGACTTTCCGTGTAACCTTGTGGAGCACGGGTGAATGTAAACGAGTGCCCCCCTAAGGTGAACGCAAACAGGTATCTGCTATCTTTGTGTATAGGAATTCTAAAGAAAGCATTCTTAAGGTCTACAACACTAAAGTGAGTAGCAGAAGCTGGAATCATGGTTAGTATTGTTGTCACATCAGGCACAATAGGAAATTGTGGAGCAACAATCCTATTGATAGCACGTAAATCAATGATAAAACAAAAAGGAATTGCATTATCGCCTTTCTTGTACACAGGGAAAATCGGACTATTGCACAAACTACCTGCAATTTCCTCAATTACCCCATGATGTACAAAATCAGAGACTATGCAGTTGAAAGCTTGCTCACTATCAACCGAAATCTTATACTGGGGAATACGTGGCAACTTTACTCCGTGTTTCAAAATGATCTTAGCAGGCTCAATTTGTAGAACACCAACATCATTGTCATCAACTACCCACAAACAGTCTGGAACATCACTAAATTCCGGCGGCAAAGGTCTAGTCAAGAACTGAGAGATAGAAAGTTGCTGTAGTGAAATTGTCAAACGCACTCCATCCAAAGAACAATGAATTACCGCATTTAATTCCTTCAACAGATTCAACCCCAATAAATTCTCTCCACAGTTCGTAGTCAAAAGAAATTGACAGTGGTCTGTGAATGGACCCAATGTAATCAGTACGGGCCAAGAAACCGGACAGATTACTGGCGTACCAGAGAACCCTACAGAAACATTGGTTTGCCCCGACAGTGGAATGTTTGGAACCCGTGAATGGTCAATGGAACACTTCTGTGCTCCTGTATCTATCAAAAATAGATGTTTCCTATTTCCCACTATCATTTCAACGTAGGGATCTTTCTGATTAATGCGAATAGGCGTCGGTTCCAAGCCCTGCTTCGGGCAATCCTAGCAAAACAAAATATCATCAAAAGGAAGGTCTTCAAAAATCTGGGCTCTAGGAAATGGGTTTTGGACGTAAAAGCAGTCCCCCAGGTTGAAAAACGTACCTACCTTGGTTATGAAATCTTAGCTTCTCCTTCTCAGAACAAAGTGTTTACAGTTACTCTGGACAAAGCCACAAAGATCATCGCTCAAATGAAGAAACTGAATGGCAAATTCTGCAAATTCTCACTTCTTCATCTCGTCAAATACTATACGGCCAAAGCAGTCCCGGTACTTTTATATGGCCTAGAAGCAAAGCCTCTGCTCTGGAATTACAACTGGGACAAAGTCGAAGGGCTTCTGTGGAAAAAATCATTAAACCTCCCAATGTGTACCCCACTGGTGAGCCTCAGATTTGAGTCTGGTCTGACCTCATTGGGTTCTCGAGCCGAGTGGAAACTTCTCTCCCTTTATCATGAAATAATAACAGCCGGTCAGTCCACTCTCTACGTCGATGTAAATGAACATCTTAAAAAAGCAAAATCAAAGCAACTCAACGGTCTGAAGAAGAAAGTGGGAGGCATCTTTACTAGGCTCAAAACAATGCCAGAAATCCTCATCTGCAACGCAATGAAAGTAAAAAAGCTTTTGGAAACAAAAGACTGGATCACTACCATCGACGGAGTAAGAAATCTTAATGCCCCAAATCTTTTTCTGAAAGTAGATAGAAAACTGGGCTCTCTTCCTCGTTACCTTCAAATGTTTCCAGATAGAGGGACAAGAAGTAACTTCATGAGATTAAGACTCAACATCGCCTATTTGGGAGAAGTACTGGCTAGAAGAAACCGGGTGACAAAGCTATTAAACTATGTAAACATTGCTATCATCCAAGCCATCAATCCCTTAAACATTTGCTAATGGAGTGCGAGGGCACTTGGGAAACAAGATTGTCATTGCTTGGAAGATTTGTGGCTAAAGAGGAGAGCTTAATGTGTGACCTGTTCTGGGACAGACTGATCGCAGGCCAAGAAATCATGCTCACGGCTACAATATTAAAGGTTTTGGAAAAAATGTTCCATACTCTTAAATCCAAAAAACGAGCCAGTCATATGAGCAAAACGAGGGCCCCTTTCAGTCTGAGCTATGTCGCCCTGGTTATCTCTGGTCATCTCTGGCTTCATATCGGGTTTCTTATTTTTGATTTTGTACAGAGGAGAAGATTTCTTTCTTTTTTTTTTGTTGTAAAGGTTTTTCATTTAAAACCAAAACAAATAAATAATAAAAAAGAAGGCCTTCAGAGAGATATGCAGCAGAAGGATGATAAGAAATGTTCCTATTATCCACACTCAGTGCCTGATTATCCTGTGAAAAAGGTTGTGAATTTTGAGAAAACTAACTTCTACCAGGACCCCCTACCCCAGGGCGGCCTCTGGATCGTCTACCCATGTTACCAAATGCGTTATTCGACCTTTGCTGGAGGATCGGGTATTGTGCTTGCCAATGACCCTCTTGTCTGCAATAAGCACATTGGTTCATATTTACAGGACCCAATGGCATATTTCCCTGTGGGGCATACTGTCCCCTAAATTGTGAAGTAGCCCCTCTAGGGCCTCTAACAATTTGTTGTAATAGAACTTCAGTTTTCAAGTCTCCCTTTCTCTTTTCGATTCTCTCTTTTTCATTATTTACTCGGTTGCCATAGTACTGAGCCATATACAACACTTCAGACTGAGACTTAGCTTGCCAAGCACTCTCACAAGACATAATTTGTGATTGGATGTCAGGCAACAATCAATGCACAAATTTGTCCACGAAAAGTCGTTTCCCAGACTCTGTGCTCAAATCTTGTCCACTGAAATCTGAAAACACTTGTTCAAACCGATTAAAGAATTTGATAACACCCTCAGACTTCCCCTGGACACAAGCAGTATGTTTGTCCCAAATAATCCTTCTTTCAGGAATTATAGCTTTTAGTTTCATGACTATTCTATCAGTCAAAGTCAGTATTACCTGTGGCAGTCTCTAGCCAGCTGGCCTTTCTCTATCTGATCAAAATTATATTAACCCATGTTTCTCCTAACACTGGTACATCGTCCACATTTCTGATCTGTTTCCAAAAATCAATAGGTAGGAGCACAGGAAATAACAAATCTATATCACTCAAGGTAAATATTGATGACTGCAAGACAGATTCTATCTCTTTATACAACCCCGTCTGATTCTTTCTAATATCGGGAATGGATTGTTTAATGGTGTTCACTTCCTGTCTTGAAAACGGGACGTGAACAAACTGCGACAAATAATGTTCAGGAATTTCATAGGCAGCTGCACCTGTTCCGGCATTAGCTGGAACCTCAACTTTTGGGACAAATGTCGGTGGAACCTCTCTCATAGGCAACTGAGAGATAGGAAACTCCGAACGCTTAATCAGCAACAGAGCTAAATCAAGCGCTAAAGCAGCTGAAGGGGTGTCAAACGAAAAAGCTCTCTTATAGACATTCAATAATTCTGCGGTACAATAAATCTTTCTTTTTATGCATTCATCCTGCAGGTATTCTACCATAACCTGTATCACTTTCCTCTGCATTTCTGGTGTATACTGACTATACATGTCATACTTCTACGGGAGATATTGTCATGTCTGAAATCAATCTAATTGCATCCTTTGTGCAAAGACATGTTTCCTCATTTATCGATTTACAACAAGGAAGGAACCGTTTCTGTAGAAAAATAGCACTCAAACTTTCACCATCAATTTCTTCATTCCGTATCCTTTCCAACTCCCTTCTATACTCAAAAACACTCTTGACGTGCTCATATACTTTCTCCGCAGTATCTCTTGAATATGCTAAAACATTCAGATCCCTCAACCCTTGTGGGAGATCTATATCATATAATCTGTTCCACTTTACACATAAATGAATTCCCAACCGTTCAATAAAAACATTTTTCTCAGGAAAACTTTCTAGATTAGAGAGTGTGGCAAAAACATCAGATTGTTCACCCTTCTCCATGCATTGTCTAGCCCATGCAGTGAAATCACGCTTTCTCTCTTTAGACACAGTATTACGAGTTACAATCTTTGATTCTGCTCCCTTGTCAACTATAAGTGGGACAGAAATCACTCGGAAGAAGAAGAGTAGACAAATCTTGTACATTCGGTAACACAGGTGCTTTCACTGGTGCAGAAGGCAAATCTACCAAACCCGTAACACAAGGCAAAGGTGGAGGAGCAGGTGGAGGAGCAACGATGAGGAGGAACAACAGCCGGAGGCAGAGGCAAAACAACAGGAATAGGTATATACGGAGGTGGCGCCGTGGCACCAGGCCTACGTTCATTTAGAAGTTTGTCAATCAACTCATCAGATACATGAAAGTCTTTAGAGAGATAGATTTTCTGAATACCAAGTGAAAAAGCCCTATCCATACTCCTAACTGACTCAGACTGTTTATTTTGATAGTACAACAACGCTCTTTTGGTGTTGGACATGTGACGGCGCGCATGTTTCTCTTTACTTTTCAGTTGCTGCATAGCTTCTTTCTTCCAATTCTGTAATACATCAAATGCTGCAGGTCTAGCCTTTTTCTTTAATAATATAGACTCTAAATATTCTATACATGGGATTTCAAAACTACCATTGGTTGGCCACTGAAGTTCAGAAGCATGTCTAGTTTGTCTGTGCCAAATATCATTAAACACTATACTACCAATGCCATGCTTACCGTACATAGTACATGCCAGAGACCCCTCCTTTGGCGCCAGTCGACTAAATTCCAAATATTGTCTGTCCTTGCGGAATAATGCCCTGAAGCAGGCAGACAATTTCTCAGGCATATCAGATTACTGGTGTTGCCTGGTCAATAATTGTACTTGCGAGTGCAATGCCCCAAACAAATTATCAGGATACTTAAGAATCGGGTCACGACTCACCTGATCAAAGGACAAAGGAGGTCCGATCGGATTACAAAGAAACTAAAAAGGTCCCAAGTGGTTTGGTGATTTCGGCAAAACTGCCTGCTTCGATATATGGACCCTCGTCAAGATGCCATCTCGGACCGCGGGCTCACCGTCCAGGGATCGGGTCATGAAGTACTGTTGAGGTATCGCTTCTCATCCAAGAAAGGGGCCCCCCTTTTCACCGTCCGATCCCGGTCCAATAGCCGTGTCAACCTTCAACGAGATGGCATCAATCTTGAGGGTCCCTATTCGGGTGCCATCTGTAAAAGCAAGAGGAAATATCAAGGCTGAGTACAACAAAAGGAAATACACCAAACACAGGCTCATAAAGATTAACAGATCTTTAATACTGCAGAGTTACAAAGAAACAAATCAGATAGCTACCTGGCCCTCAGTACATCACAGTGAATACCAGCCCTTCAGTGTGAGAAGTGAGAGGTACTGGACATGTGGAGATTCGTACATTTATACAATTTCAGTAATAATGTTCAACCCCTCTACAAGTTAATAATCCATGGTCTAGAGTTTGTGCCAAGTTCGCTTATGGCTTATACAACAATATGCACATGAATTACATTTGGTTACTTTATAAACAAGTTACAATGGCAACAGTGTATTCCAGGATTTAGCAGTAAGCCTTAGCACAAATCCCTTCACAATGAAGTTCGACTAGTATCCACGTTCGATATTTGCATTACATTGTTTCCAATGTATGTTCGTGGATGAGGCTTATTGATGCAGACAATCCTAAAACCACAAGTCAGGCATGGGACAAGGTCTCTTTACCCAGTCTAAATATTCGGCCCGCGGACAGTCTAACCATTAACTTAATGTAAAGGTCAGGAAGGCTCGGTTTACAAGTTGGAAACAAGGTCCACCATTTTAGAACACAGAATTACATTTGTACAGAAATCAAAATGGTGGGCGATCCTAAAATGGCGTCGAAGTCGATCTAAAATTGGAACTTTTGGAACACGGTTTTCTTTGCAGAGCGACTGGGCTTAGGCCAATATACATTAGAAAGGAGGCACTATATGATTTCCCGTTTAGCAAATGAGTAATGGACATGGCTTTGAAAATGGTCCATTGCCCAGACCGGGAGCCAGTGGAGAACAAGAAGAGTGGGGGTGATGTGATCTCTGGGGCAGAGGGCAAGGAAGAGCCTATCTGCGTTATTCTGGACCCTTTGGAAGTTTCTGAGTTGATAAGCAAGTGCACCTAGGAAGAGGGACTTGCTGTGGTCTAGGCAGGAGAGGACAATTGACATGATTGCAGTGACTCTGTGGGAGTAAGAGAGGTAAGGGAAGATATGTCTGAGAATGCAGAGGAGTAAGTGGGAAAATGTAAACATAGTGTTAATGTGATGTGAGATTGTCTGGTAAGTGTCAATGGGGCATCACAGGTTTTTCACTGTTCTGGTTGCAGTGGCGGAAGAGGCTAGGGAGGGTGTCCAAGGGGTCGGTTGGGAAAAGAGAGCTGTCTTCCTGCAGAGCAGGATTTCTGTTTTTCTGGGATTGAGGAGAAGATGGTTGATCATCATCCAATGAGCGATGTCTCTGATGTGGGATGCAAGGCCAGGATGGGGGATGGAGATGGACATGTGGATCTTAAAGATGATTTGGGTGTTGTCTGTCTAATTGTAGCAGGTGAGGTTGTCGTAGAGGATAAGGGTGGTGAGAGGTGTCACGTAGAGGTTGAAGAGAAGAGGTGATAGGTAGGCACCTTGTGGGACTCAGTTGGTTGACGGGGATGGACGAGGTGAATGGAGGGAGGTGGGTGATTTGGTAACTGTTGTCGAGGAATGACAAAATCCACCTTTATGCTGTGTCCCTAGGGAGTAGAGTCTGTCAATGAGGATGCTGTGGTTAATGGGATCGAAGGCGCAGATAAGTCAAGGAGTATGAGTGTTGCACATCCCTCTGTGAGTGTGGTGCTTTTGAGGTCATCCCAGAAGATTAGGGATGATTCTGTTCAGTGAAGGTGTCTGAATCCAGACTAGGTGGGGATAAGAAGGTGACTGGATACAGTGAAAAGGCAGTGGGGGAGTGGGCCATTTGTTCAGTGAGTTTGGCTAAGAAACCGGTATTAAAAATGGGTCTGTAGTTATCTGGGAGGAAGGGGGTCAAGTGACGGTTTTCCAAAGGCTTTTATGTTATATGGTTTGAAAGCTGCTGGGAGCATGCCTATGCTGATGGGGGGATTTAAGGATGGATCTTTCAATGCCGCTTGTACCGGTTGACTTAAAGATTTCTTTGAGGAGGGCAAGATGGCATGCGTCTCTTGGTGTTCCTGACGGCTGGCTGCTGGTAAATAGCCTTGGGAATTCTAGAGGAGAAAATGGGGAGTGTTAGGGAGGTCATGCAGGGTGTGGTTGGTCGGGGTGGAAGTGCTGCTAGTTTGGTGACCATGGTGCGGGTCCTTTCTAGTGCTGTGTTGTAGAAGTGGTCCGAGAGAGTGTCACAGAGTGTTTGGTAAAATTGTGAAGGGGGGCTGGGCATGGGGGGCATGAATTTTGTGATGTTCTTGTGGAGTTCTTTGCTACTCTTGTCAGTGTTAGAAATTCTGTACCTGTAAAAGGATTTTTTGGCATTACGGATTTCGGCATGGTGTGATGGGTATAGGTTGTTCTGTTATGGGGGATGGGCCAGCCTGCCATCTACATTCAAGGGAATGATTGAGACTTTTGAGGGATTATAGGAAAGGGCTGAACTATCTGGGCAAAGGACATTGCCTATTTGAGGTTAATCTTGAGGGAGTGAGAGATAGAAGGGTGTTGGGGAGCCAGAGTTTGAAATGACTTACAGAGCGCAGTCCTCCCTTGATGGGTAAGTTAGGGAGGGAGGAGAGCAGGGAGCCAGCCAGGTCCAGTTTTACTATGACCTTCTTCCAAAGTGGGACATGTGTGGATTGTGAAGTGTTAGCCATGGGTGCAGGAAGCATTGGGGAGAGGAGCGAGAATAGAACGGCTGTGTGGACTGTCTATATGAATGGTCATGGGGGAGTGTGGAGGTAAGGTCATTGGAGCTGAAAATTGTGTCTAGAGTATGTTCTACCATGTAGATGGCACCTCTTACCTGCTGAGTCATGTTGAGGGTTTGCAGGTTTTCCAGGAGTGGATGAGTCATGGTATTGTCTGGGGCATCAAACATTATGTTGAGTTCTCCTAGCAAGGTGAGAGAGTGGTGGGAGACCGGGATGGCTGCTAGTGTGTCACTGAGGGAATTAATGAAGTGTCTCTTGTAGCCCGGGGGTCTGTAGATGAGTAAGAAGCTGTGGATGAGTGAGGGGTTGATGGAAAATTTCACTTGGAGCAATTCACAGTCTGCATTGCATGCCTGAGTCTCGGAGTGGGAGATGGATATGAGGTGTTTATGGAGGATGGCAATCCACCTGCTCTGCTAGTTCTGTTGTGAGTAATGAGTGTGTAGTCAGGGGGAATGCCTCTTGTGCAGCCGGTCCTACCATGCGCAGATTGCCTGCTGGGATCCCCCCACATGGTAATCCTTTCCATTTGTGTACTATATATTTACATTTTTCTGGTGATTTACCCCTTTTTACCATGTAGTGAAAGTACAACTCTCCAAAGCAGCTAAATCAACCATCATCTGAGGCAATTTGCATGTAATCACTGATAGAAGATTTTTGACTAAGTCACATGGGGATACCTATCTAGTTAACCTTACCTTGAGAAAGACTTGATGTTGAAACTTGTATTGGCTGTTTTTTCTTAAGAGTAAACCTCAATAAACCAAGAATATTGGATACAAATCATGTACAGAATTTTACTGTGGCTAGTGGAAACTACTTGTACAATATGTTAACTAACAACAGTATAGTGCGTGTACTCTAAATATTCACCTATGTTAAATGTCTGGGGCTATACTCTAAATATTCACCTAAAACAGTACAGTGGCTATAATCAAAATGTTCACCTAAAACAATACACTGGGCCTCATTACAACCTCGGTGGTAGCCATGCCGCTATTGGAGGCATGGCTGCCACCAGAATCGCCTCCAGGTTCGGGTTCCCAGAATGAGGAATTACCGGACCATTCCGAGTTCGGAGGGCCAGGTAATTCCCCCCTCCAAGGACCCGGACCCAGACCTACCCCATTCGCATTTCAGCCCCCATAGGGCTGAATGGGATTGGGAGAGGGAGCAAACAACAGGCCGATTACTAGTTGGCCCGTTGTTTGCTCACTCTTCCCCTCACGGGACCCGCTAAGCACGCGTGGCTTTACCAGGCGTGTTTACTATGTCCGCGAGGAGACCTCGTAATGTGGTGGAACGGGTTTAACAGGTCTGCATCCTTTTGCGGCACCCGTTAACCCGTTCTGCCAGGGTCATAATGAGGCCCACTGTCTATACTCTAAATATTTACCTAAAAACTATGCAGTGGCTATATGAGAAATATTCACCTGAAAACAGTATAATGGCTACACTCTAAATGTTCACCTAAAAACAGTACAGTGGCTATATTCTAAATGTTCACCTTAAAACAATGCAGTGATTATACTTTAATATTCACTTAAAAATGGTGCAGTGGCTGTACTGTAAATATTCACCTAAGTTAAATTACAGTGGATATACTCTAAATGTTCACCTAAATTCAATTACATTGGCTATACTCTAAATGTTCATTTAAGTTCAATAAATTAACTATACTCTAAATAATCATGTAAGTTCAATAAAAGTGGTTACACTCTAAATATTCACCAAAATTTAATAGAGTGGATACACTCTTAATAGTCAACTAAGGTCAATAACAGAGGCTATACTCTAATTATTCACCCTAAAACAGTGCATTGGCTATACACTAAATGTTCACCTACAAACAATACAGTGGCTGTACTAGAAATAGTCACCTGAAAGCAGTACAGTGGCTATACTCTAAATGTTTACCTAAACACAGTACAGTAGATACACTGTACATTCTCACCTTGAAACAGTACAGTGGCTATACTCTAAATGTTCACCAAAATTCACCTAAGTTCATCTTATAACAGTGCCTATACACAAAATATCTACATATGTTCAACAGTGGCTATACTCTAAATGTTCACCAAAAACACTACTGTGTCTGGACTCTAAATATTGAAATAAGTTAAATACAGTGGCTATAATATAAATATTAACCTAAGTTCAATAACAGCAGCAATACTCAAAAAATCACCTAAAAACAATAAAGTGACTAATCTCTAACTTTTCACCCACAAACAGTACATTGACTACATTCTAAATGGTCACCTAAAAACAATACTGTAGGTTATACTCAAAATATTTACTTAAAACAATACAGAGGCTATACTCAAAACATTCACCTGAAAACAGTACAGTAGCTACACGCTACACGTTCACCTAAAACAGTACAGTGGCCATACTCTAAGTGTTAATATAAAAACAGTTTGTTGGATGTAGTCTAAATATTCACCAAAGTTCAATAACAGTGACTATACACTAAATGTTCACATATGTTCAATAACAGTGGCTATGCTCTAAATGTTCATCTAAAAACAGTAAAGTGGGTGTACTCTAAATATTTACCTAATTCAATAACAGTGGGTATACTCTAAATGATAAAATATGTTCAATTACAGCTGCTATACTCTAAATTCTGACAAACAAATTGTACAGTGGTTGTACTCTAATTATTCATTTACGTTTAATACAAGAAAAACATAACTGCAGTAAAACCCATCCCTCTCATTCTCCCTACACTGAACCAACTCCCTGCTAACTCCAGCCCCCACCATCTGGTTGATAGTTACAACAACAGCATGCGCCTAGCCCTAGATGCCATCGCACCACTAAAGCTGAGAAAACCCAAGCCAATAAAACACCTGAATACTTGGTTCACGTCCCACCTAAAATCCCTCAGTCTAGAGAAACGAAAAAAGGAACACATTTGGAGACAAAATCCCACTGACAGCAACAAGCTGATCCTCAACAAAATAGTCTCTACCTACAAAAAAGAAATCCTCCTCGCCAAACAAGAATCCTCCAATCTGAGAATACTGCATGCCAAATCCAGCACTAAAGAATTGTTCACCATCTTTAAAGAACTGGAGACTCCCATCCTGGTCCCAGACACCTGCAAGAAAGACAAACAATGGTGCACCAGCATCCAAAATGCCCTTTCCAATAAAGTCCCAGGCCTCCAAATCAAAATGAACAACAAGAAAGAGACCCTATCCAAGGCCAAACCTAACAACACCCCCACTCACACCATGCCTCATTACCCTCCCCCCAACCACCCCCACTCGCTTCAGCTTCTCCAAAGTCTCCACGCTAGAAGTGGAAAAAATCATACCCGGCCTCAAGCCTTCTAACTGCCAAGGCGACCTATGCCCACCTCAAATCATCAAAGACGCGGCCAGAGACCTATCTCCATTTATCACCAAACTCATCAACGCCTCCTTCTCTTCTGGCACCATCCCCAACAACCTCAAAGAATCCTGGGTCCTCCCCCTACTAAAAAAAAACACACTTGACCCAGCCATACTCACTAACTACAGACCCATCACCACCTTCCCCTTCCTACTAAAAATCCTCGACAAGATAGCCTACCTTCAAATTCAAAAATTCCTTGAACAAAACCACCTCCTAGGAGTCCGGCAATCAGGTTTTAGACCCCAACACCGCACAGAAACCGCACTCATTGACCTCAAGGCCCAAATTGACACTCTGAGAGATAATGGGAAAACTGCCTTATTGCTCCACTTAGACCTCTTGGCAGCCTTTGATCTTGTTGATCATAAAATCCTATGTAGCCACTTAGACTCGGCGGCCCACTTTTCCCAAGAAGCTATAGGCTGGATCACATCATTCCTAAGCAACAGATCCATGCTCGTCTTCTCCACCACGGCCTCCGCTGACCCCATTACCATCACATGCGGAGTCCCTCAGGGGTCATGTGTCTCCCCCACACTGTACAACGTGTTCACTAAGCCCCTGTTTGATGATCTCGATGGTTTGGGTATCACCTACACTAACTATGCTGATGATACCCAAATCCTCATCCCGTTGACGGGAGACTACAACACAGATTTGGCCTTGGTGAACAAGGTGTAGCTCATTATCCAGGCATGGATGGCCTCCCATACTCTATGCCTGAATGATGACAAGACCGAACTCATCATCCTGGGATCAGCCACAAACCTAAACAAACTGGACCTCAACTACTCCAGCTTCACCAATGACGGCAACCCTATAAAGGTAGCTAAGGAATTGAAAACCCTTGGCATCTATCTCGATTCCACCCTCTCCTTCCATAAACAGGTCAGCTCCATGGCATCCACTACAGCCTACACATGCAAGCTTATACGCTCTGGCAAACCCTTCCTCTCCACCCAAAGTTGCATTACTCTACCCAGAGCTCTCATACTATCTAAACTGGACTATTGTAACTCCCTCTATGTAGGCGCCAACAAACAGATTACCAATAAAATCCAGATCCTACAGAACAATGCCCTCAGAGCAGTGCTTAACTTCCCTAAAAGAGAACACATCTGGAATACTAGGAGAACCCACAACTGGCTCACTACTTCGGACAAAATTCTGCTTAAGGTAGCCCCCCTCACCCACAAATGCCTTAACAACACAGCTCCCTGTTATCTCTCAGACAGAATAACCAGATACATGCCCAACAGACTCACCAGAAATAGCAATGCTAACCTGCTGGCTGTTCCCAGATTCAAGCGCATGAAAATGGGCGGCAACAGCTTCCAGGTAAAAGCAGCCCAACATTGGAACTCACTACCACCCTCCGTCAGAGCACCTGAAACCTACCACCAATTTAGGCGTAACTACCTCCAGTGGCTTAAGAACTAAGACCAATAATGACAGCCAATAATGACACCTTGCAACCACAACACATGTGTTCAACTTGTAACTATGTTGCAATGTTACTCTGTATCCTTGTAACTGTTTCTACTCACTGTAACTGCATCCACCCACAATGTATAATAATGTAAATAATGTACAGTATTGTAACTAAGTTGAGAATATTCTTGTAACGCTTGCACCCTCATACCTTCTGGTCCGGTGCGCCATATAAATAAATAAAAATAAATAAAAAAACAAACAAACAAACAAACAAACAGTGACTATAATCTGAATAATCAACTAAGTTCAGTGATAGTGGCTATGCTCTTAATGTTCTCTGAAAAAACATACAATTATTCACCTAAGATATTACAGCAGCTGTACCCTAAACATTCACATATGTTCACTAACAGTGGCTATGCTTGAACCTAAAACAGTACAGTGGTTATATTCTAAATGTTCACCTAAATTGAATAGAGTGGGTATACTCAATATAATCACCTAAATTCAATAACAGTGGATGTACTCTAAATGTTCGCCTAAAAACAATGCAGTGGTTATACTCAAAGTTTTCACCTAAAAACAATGCAATGGTTATACTCAAAATATTCACCTGAAAAGAGTAGTGTGGCTATACCCTAAACGTTCACATAAAAATAGTTCAGTGCCTATACTCTAAATATCCACCTCAGTTCAATATCAGAGGCTATACTCTAAATGTTCACATACTTTCAATAACAGTGGTTATACTCTAAATGTTCACCTAAAAACAATGCAGCAGTTATACTCTAGATGTTCACCTAAAGCAGTAGAGTGGCTGTACTCTAAATATTCAAAAAAGTTCAATACATTAAAAAAGGTAGCAGGCACCGCTATCTAGAAAGAACATGGCATGATAACTGCAGCCCTCGCTTTTTGCTCACTGTACTTTTCACAAACGGGGAACATCCATTTGCATATCAGTCTTTTTTCCCCGTCCACAAGGGCAGTCCAGCACTGAAATTCCAGGCAAACCTCCTTTGAACAGGAGTACCAACTGCAAACCCAGACACGTGTTTCATCCTTTTTGGGCCTCATCAGCGAGGTGGAGCTGTGCCACTCTGAGCACAGTGAGCAAGGGGTCCACGTCTGGGTTCCCCCAGGTAACTAATGGTGATGAAGCCCAAGTTCCTTGCAAAAATACAAAAAAGGTAGCAGGTGCCCCTGTCTAGAAAGAACATGGCACGATAACCTGTTAAATATTTTTTTTTCCCACTTTGAGAGTCCGCAGCCATCGCTTTTTTCTCACTGTAATGCAGTTTTCCACACCAGCGCCCACTCTGTATCATGTGGTGCACTCTAATATGTCCACTTCAATGACGAATTGCCCTCCCTTCTCTCGAGGATGCATCCTATTCACCATAAAAACAATCTATCCCTCCCCCTTCTGCTAACATACACATATTGTGCAGCATCTTTCTGCAGTGCTTCCTCCATGATTGCAGGGATGCATGCTGACAATCATTGTAAAATACTCTACAAATAAGCTACAGGAACCTCCCTGCCATGGGCCCACAACTCTGTATCTCCACATCCTGCAGAAGTGACAAAGTGGCTACATCACCGTCATCACCAACACCCCTGCCACATGTAGCTCTGCAAATTTCATTATGCACACACAATTATTCCACCTCAAGTTGTGCTTGATATACAAATCTTACACATTTGAAAATTCAGTAACATATAAAATACATAGAGTTTGGCTAAGTCATTCATTTTTATTGGACTAAGCTTACGTGGCAACTAAATACTGCTTGTGACCAAAACAGTTGTAAATATTTATTTTATGTAAATATGTGAAAAATGGATAACCTTCTTGATCATTTCACAGACTCAAATATGTTGGGATTGGTAACCATGTAATAGTGCATGTATTAATTTATAAGAAAGAAACAAAAGCAAAAATACATAACATAAAACATTACAGTAATCTTTCGAAAATAAACATAATAACATTATAACAAAACATATGGAATATTCAAATATTCACACAATAAATACAATGCCAAATCAGTCAGTCAGTTAATAAAATAGTCCTGTGCACTAATAATCCTGTTGGTCAACCTTTGCAATGGTGAGAAACGTTTGAACATCTCAAGCCAAATGCACCCTCATCTTCCTTAGTATTAAACATTCATATCCTTCCATGTCTACATATAATCCATCCTCTCAGCCTAATGGACGAGGTTCCTGATGTTTAAATTAAATTCATGAAACTCAAAAGTCCAGAGTTTAGCCCTTATGTATCCATTTGAGTCTCAGCATTATTTTTGCAATTGACCAGCCTCACAATTGTTGTAGGCCCATAGCTGTGGAACTTAATCTACAATGTGTTGAATTAAAGGTACCAAGACCCAGTCCAACATGTCACTAATTTTCCTGTTGCATTTCCCTGTGCCCAACGTAAGCACAGTTGCCATCCCCAACCCAGACCCATTTGTAACTGAGGCTCCTTTCACCACTGTTGCTACCACATCTCTGATCCATGACTGCTGGCCCAAGTCCAAATCTCTATACCACACAGTCTTGTTTGCACAAAAGTATACATTCAGCTGCCGTTCTTCCATCCCCTTCCCTCCACCATTTTGTTGCCTTGTCCACTGGCCATGCACTGCAATGCCACTAACTGCAGAACACTGATACCACACCTAATGATGATGTCAATGTGGATGCCTGAGTCGATGCAGCAGGGAGAATCCCTAGTCCCATAACATACCCTTTATATTATTTGGGCAAGACTCAGATAGTTAGAGCAGCAAGACAAACAGATATTTTTACTGCTGCCTCCATAGTGGTAGGATCTCCTGCCATGGCCTCAGGAATCTGACCCTCTGACTCAATGCAATGGTCTCCTCAGGCAGCTGGTGCTGCCTCCTTGTTCCCCATTCTTGTACCTTCCTATTATCCCCTGCATGCCCTCCCTCTGACATTGCCCTTCCTGCCCTCTCTCATGGATTGGCTGCCACATGAGTCAGCTGATCCAGAATCCAGCGCAATTGGTTTGGAAAATACTCTTCCTGCCTGCACTGGCATACAGTTATTTTTACAGCTGCCTCCATAGCAGTAACATCTCCTGCTACAGCCTCAGACCCACTGACTCAGTGCCTGTGGTCTCCCATCACCTCCAGGCATCCCGTGCTGACTCCTTGGTCCCAGCGCTTGGCCCTTCCTGCTATCCCCTACATGTCCTCCCTCTTCCATTGCCCCTCCCGCCCTTTCACAGGGATTGGCTGCCATGTCGGTAAACTGACCCGGGAAACCAAAAAAATTGGTTTGGATGATATTCTTCCTGACCACACCGCTGCACAGTTCTTCTTATAGCAGTCTCCATAGTGGTAAAACCTCATGCTATGGCCTCAGCCTTCTGACTCGATGTCCATGATCTTGCATTGCATCCAGGGACCCAGCGTTATCCCAGTAGTCCCCGTTCTTGGCCCTTCCATCTCTCCCCTGCAGGGCTTTCCTCCACAATTCCCCCATCCAGCTCCATCACAAGGATTGGTTGCCACGTGGGTCAGCAGACCAGAAACCACCCTTATCACTAGGTTTCCCAGGGCAGCATTACCGGGGCAGCCAGCTATGGGTCAAAGGCAAACAGTACCTTCCTAGGGCACCTCTCACTACCTGTTTGCCTGTTGGACTTGCACATCCCTTCCAGGCTATAAAGCTGTTGACAGAAACTTCATGGTAAGGGGCAACGTTTTTGACCCCATATCAAGTGCTATAGTTGTGACTTTTGCCTTAATAAATTAATTTCTACATATAGCCACTGTATTGAGCTTAGCTGGATATTAAGAGTGCAGCGACTGCATTGTTTTTACGTGAACATTTAGAGTATAGCTAATGTGTTGTTTTTAGGTGGACATTAGTTTATACCCACTGTTCTGTTTTTATATGAATATTTATATAGCTACTATATCGTTTTATGTAAACATTTAGAGTATAGCCACTGTACTGTTTTTAGATTCATATTAACAGTATAGCCACCATATTGAACTGAGGTGAATATTTAGAGTACATCCACTGTAGTGTGTTGGGTGAATATTTTCAGGCCGATTCATGGAATTAATGTGCGCTGAAAATTCCTGCGCAAGCGTGCGCAAGCGTGCGCAAGCGTGCGAATCGCAGCGCAAGTGCAAAAATCGCAGCGAAACCCGCACACAGCGATTCATGGAAGTCCGTGCGCGTGTAAATCATGGATGTGCGCTAAAATCCTGCGTGGCGCACGTGGGCACACACGTCATCAAACAGTGTGCACTACGCGCACAGCGAAAGCGCACTTAGCGCAGCGCACACAACAAAAGTAGGTGGAACACGGGGCGTAACACGCGAAATGGGGAACAACGTATGAAAATGTGGGCATAACGGGGGAAGTACAGGAGGCAAATGCGCAGAACGCCCACACGCGCGCCTACAACATGTATTCTTGGAATCGAACGGGGCTAACGCGTGCACCAAAAAAGACGCGCTAATCCGGAAACACATACGCCAGCAGGAAGCAGGCGTACGTGGACCCGCGCAGCATGAAAGTGCGCGCAAACAACAAACAAGCTCAGACGCTATGATGAATATACCGTTCCGTGCAGCAATGGTCGTGGGATACCGCAGGAGGAGGAGGAGGATAGTCAGGGCCAGAATGTTTACACCCAGAACCAGCCTTTTTGGGATGCCTGATGACCAGGTGTATGGGAGGTACAGGTTTCCACCTCACATAATACTCGACCTGGTGAGTGAGTGGGAGGATGACCTTACTTCACACACCCTGTGCTCCCAAGCACTGAGCCCCTTGGAAAAGGTGTTCAATGTACTGCACTTCTTGGCTACTGGGTCATTTCAGTGGACAAGTGCCATAGTGGGGGGGTATCACAGGCCACGCAGTCACGCTGCCTACACCAGGTCTTGGCCATCATGACTGCACGCCCCTCAGTCCGCAGGCACATATACCTGCCCAGAACACCTGCAGAAAGGGAGGCTGTTGCCCAGGATTTTTACGGGTTGGCACACTTCCCCAAAGTGCTAGGTGCCATTGATTGCACCCATGTGGCTCTACATCCTCACAGGGCATCAGAGCACATCTATAGAAACCGCAAGCACTGGCATTCCATCAACGTGCAGGTAGTATGTGATGCCAAGGGAATCATCACCTCAGTATATGCAAACTATCCAGGGTCCACCCATGACAGTTTCATATACAGAATGTCAACCCTAAACTGGGACCTAGAAGCTGGGCGGCATGGCGATACATGGCTACTTGGTGAGTATAAATGCCACTGCACATGCCTGCATGTCAGATACTAAGTAATGTCACAACCCCACTAATGATACCCATCATCACCTCCCCAGGAGACAGTGCCTACCCTCTGAGCACCCACATGGTGACGCCAATTCGGAACCCCACCACACCACCGAGGTAAGATACAACACAGCCCATAATGCAACCCGGGGCATAGTGGAGCGCACATTCGGAGCGCTCAAGTCACGCTTTCGCTCCCTTGACTGTTCTGGTGGGCAGCTGCAATACGCTCGCCCAGTAGTGTGCAGGATCATACTGGCAGCATGTGTCCTGCACAACGTTGCAACACACCGGGGCCTGCTGGTGGACATGGTGGTTCCCCCATATCCCCAACCACATGCACGGCCGCTGCACATGGGAGGGGAAAGGGCACATGGTGAGTCAGCCCGTACGCAGCTGGTGGCTAATTACTTCACGTAAAATCACACCCCTGTGGAGTGCACACAGCCCTGGCACATACCAGCTGACAATCAATGATGATGACATAAGGGACAGTCAACTGTCACAACTATACCAGCCTGAGATTGGTCACCTGGAAGTGTTTCATTGTGTGCATCCCTACCTACGCATATACAACCAATGATGTGTCATTAAAAGACATACAGTCATGCTGCATGAATGACTACGCCCTAGCAAAATACAACATGAAAATAGCGCCATGTCACCCAACCCCTCCCCATCTCTGCCACCCAATACACCATGGCATGTCATGCAATGTGAAATCAAATAAAGCAATGCACAAGACCTGACACAAGTGTCACAAAGTGCACTGTCCCAAATGGAAACAGCCCACAGACAATATGCTTCCAGTAATCAATAACAAACAGCACACATGACCAGATACTTACCACCAACACAATACATCAACACAGCATGAAACATTGCAAATACATGACAGTACAAAGTCAAAGTAGTGGTAGTCTTACAACCTGAATAAGCCAAAACATCGACCCCTTCCAACTGCAGAGTGTTGCTGCCACGCAAATGTGTCAGTGTACTGCATACAACATGAACTCCATCTGCAAATGAGACTGCCTTGTGAAGACATGAAGAAGGTACCTGCACATTTTGAGGAAGACATGGATGCACAAGCACATATCAATACACCATGCAGTGTTAAATACAACAATACCCACTAGGGAAGTCCACACAGTATTGACTACAGACTGCCCACACAGCTCATGGGAGTCCAATGTCACCGTGTAAGTCACTGTCACTTGGTCACACCCTTTGCATGCCCATGGAAACGGGAAGCAGGAGGGGTGTGTGTGTCACGAACCCAAGCATCTAACCCAAACTCAGGACAAGCCTGCATGTGCCCAGCCGGAATACACAGTGGATGCCCACGGGAGCCACACAAGGCAACACACTGTAAAAAAAAATAAAATGGCCATGTGGGGGCCAAGGGGGGGGCAACCCAGGAGGTTCGAGGACAGGGTGCACACCAACACCCACCTGCGTGGATGTTGGGAAAAAAAATACCTCCAGGGGCTCATGGCCTGCACGGCTATGCCATTGTGGGATACCTGCTGTCAGTCTCTTCACCCTCTGCTACTGCATCAGGAGGTGGTAGTGCAATGGGAGGCAGCCCACACAAAGCCCTGGTATGCTCCTCCATGGCAGCAAGCATGCGGGTGTTGAAGGTCTGATTCTGGTGGATGATAGTGCAGAGATCCCCATGCAGCACCTCACGGGGTTTCAGGAAATTTCAGGAAGCCTCAAGTTCAAGCAGAGTCTCCCTGATGATATGGAGTTCTACCCTCAGGGCTTCCCTGCGGCCATGTGACTTTATTGATATGGCTTCGCGCAGAGTCTCCAGTGCCGCCCGTCGGTCCCTGTTGGACGCCAACATGTCTTCCCTGTGTGATTGGCAAATGGAGTCTGTTGCCTGCTGTTGTTGCTCCATCTGCCTTTCAGGGGGGATAATGGAAGTGGCCACCCTCTCCATTGCCTGAGCCATCATTTCAACTGAACATGGGGTTTTCCCATACAGTATTGCCTGGTGGTGCACGGCCACCGCGTCGGCGGGCACCACACCTATTTGGGGCAGGCGATCTGCACCTTGCTGTGCTGGCACTGCCTGAGGCTGCAGGACTGTATTCCCCCTCTGATCTGCTGGCCCAGGAACAGGATCAGATGTTGTGGAGGGTGACCCTGCATCCGTAACCGCCAAAGGCAGACCTACCAACACTGACATCCCCATAGAGGGTTCTACCCCTGGTGCAGGTGGGTTGGACAGAACAGAATCCCTGCCAGAAGCACTCACCTGCGACAGCACATAAGTCTCATTATCCAATTCAGCACCTGAGTCTGGGGAGGTGCACCCAGAGGCACCTCTGGAAAGAATGGTCTGCAGTATGATTGCGTTTTCAACCACCACCACACCACGTCCTCCACTGGTGCTCGGTCGTGGCTGAGATCCCTCCTGGGTCTGCACCATCTCCTCAACCTCACCAGCATCAAGTGCGTCATCACCTGCAAAAACATGAAATACAACAAATGCAAACAGGCATGAGCACCATTGCACACACATAGGCCTGACAAGACGGAGATCCTGTACACGATTTACACATGTCCCACATGACTATAACCCTGGCATGCATGCACTGTCAATGAATGGAAGGGGGGCAAAAAGCAGACACTGAGGACACCAAGATGGAAAAGCAACACACTTGCTGCATGGTGGGTAGAACTGGCATCACACATTAGCCTGTGAGTGGCATGTCCAATACACATACATGACACATGCCAGCACAGAGATGGCATGTAGCATAGCCATGGTACATAACACAACTACAGCGATATGTCAGTGAATGACTACTGTTACCCATCCATGTGAGATGGACATGATGAGATGAAAAATGGTAAATAGTGAGGCAAAAGATGCATGTGCCACACACTGGAACACATCCAGTGTACAATAATACAGTGATTGTAGGCAGATGTACACATCAATAGTTGGTCACTTTAACATGACAGCAAACAACTATCATGTTCCACATTCAAACAGGCCCCAAACATTAATGTGAGCAGGCCAATACTCAATCAGCCTGAATGGTCTAATCATTCACATAACAAGGCAACACATGTGGGCCAGTGTGGGGTGTAATCAATGACAGAAGCATGTCAAATATGTGGCATTAGTGCTGAAAAATGCATAGCAAAAATGGGAGAATTGAAACAATCAGCCAGAATGAACACGGAAAAAATCTGAACAATGTTGTTGCAAGATGACAGGTCAAGGGCAACTTCAGTAATGTGGGGCTAATTGGCTACTGTGGGCAGAAGGGATACTATCATACCCAAATCCAAGGCACGTGAATGTATTGGAGGGAGCACATGGGTGACCCATACCACTCTGGAGTACACACCCTCACCTGGCACTCAATCAGAACCCGTCACCCAAACAACATACACATGGATTACACACACATGCATGGGCACTCACCAGACAATGCGTCGTAATCAGGTATGTCTCCCACGCCTTGGATCTGTTCCTCTGTGACGAAGGTTCCAGCAACAGACTCATGTTCAGTGAGTGGTTGTCCTCTGGTGGACACCCACCGCCAGTCACCAGAGTAGAGGCATGATTTGAGGCCAGCTTGTTCTTTGCTCTGTGTTTCAGGTCATTCCACTGCTTGTAGCAATCATCAGCTGTGTGCCTCACAAATCCAAGGGCACTAATGTGGTCCGCGATGGTCTGCCAGTGTGCCCTACGTTGACCAGGTGTGGTCTTACACCCTGCAGTCACCACCATTTCGTGGCTATGTTCAAACACATAGGCCACAAGTGCATCAAGTTCTGCGTTATTAAAGCTAGGCTTCCTCGACGTGCCGGAGTGTGTAGCCGTGTCTGGGGTCTCAGCCTGTAGTGCCAGAGCACCCTTCTTCTTCTTTTTCAAAGGTGGTGCGGATCCTGAGTGGCTTACGCCACTCTGGTCAGTAGGGGCAGAATCGCTGGTGGACTGTGTACTAGGAGTGTGCAAAGACACAATGACCATAGGTCTTGGTGCAGGCATTGGCTGCAGGGTGATTTTGGCAGGGGCAACATCGGTCTGATGGACCTGGACCGACACTGTCCCGGCTGGGAGACTCAGAGCTGGGGTGGATAGAGCTGCAGCTGCCCCTGCAGCCTCCCCACCCTGCCTACTTGGGGCAGCAGATGACATTGCTGCCCCAGATCCACGTGGCCTGGTGACAACAACTTGCACCGCCACACGTGGCTTAGACTTGCTGACCTGGAAGTCAGCTTGGGAGTCTTCCTGTGCCGGTTCAGGTGCCACAATGGGCCGGTTCAACAAGGGCTGAGCTGGGATGGTGTCAGCTACGTTTCCCACAACCATGGGGGGGTGGGGCATGGGTGTCCCTGATTGGTCCTCCACACATGGGGGTCTAGGGACACCCTGCAAATCCTGGCCACGTCGCCTACCGCGCCCACCACACCCACCTTTTGAAGGTCGGCCACCTTTGCCTCCCTTACCACTTGGTCGCCTCCCAACAATGGCACTGATGTTGTTGTGCGTATGGGAGTAGCAGTAAACTATTGTCCTGGGCAATTGGGGGTGAAAGGGGTAGGGTACTAGATGGAATTCATACCCTAGTGCTCTAGCAAGGCTGTCTGTGACCCTTGGGGTAAGATGACGGGTCACGCAACGCACAGGCACCCCGAAAACAAAAATTAACGTGCACGCAACCCTTCGTAGACCACGTGCATGGAAAAATTAACCCGCACTACGGTGTGTTACCCAGAAACACAAAAATAAGCGTACGCATAATACACGCAGCCTACAATGACCTCTGAAGGGGTACGCGACACACGGGGCAAGCACAGTTGCTAAATACGTGCGCGACTTACTGTATGCCTGAAAAAAGAATGTGAAAAAGACGTGCGTGTGCGCATTGGCAACACCCCCGGCAAAAGAAGAATTGTCCGCTGTCTGAGGAAACAGGACAAAAGAAGAAGTGAACGCTGTTTGAGGAAACAGGGCCAACCAAAAAATTGAATGCTGTCAGAGGTAACAGGGAGTATGAACTTGAAACGCTGTGAAGTAATCGTGTGTGAACCGACAAGAAGTACAAAATTCACCCACTCGCTCTCCACGAAAAGCACGTACAAGTAAATGGCGTCCTATACGTACCTTTTAAACCGGCCCACACGTGCAACGTCACTTACCCATGTACGCGCTAGGGCCCTTTCCTCCAATTACACAAGCTGACACTCGGACGTGCAGTTTTTGCACGTGTACGATGAATATGCACCCTTGTTGAGGGAAACGCCCTTGCGCGTCACGTCACAGACGCGCTTACCCGCTAAAGGGCCTTTGGTCCAATGAATTCGCGTACGTGCGGTGTATTCACGTGCTGATTCACTATGCACCCGTCACGAGGGAAACACCCGCAGGTGTAACGTCACAGACGTGCTTACGTGCTAAGGGCCTTTCCTCAATTTACACGCTGACGTGCAATTTTTTCATGTGCCAAATCACTCCGTATCAAGTTCGCCACGCGACAACACATAGAAGACCACGCTCCTGCCCAGAAGGTCAATTTACTGCCCCCAAGAGCCCCGAGCATGCTCCCACCTGCCATCTGCTGCTGCCTGACTGCCTGCTGCACACATGCCATGCTATTTGCTGAATGCATGTCAGCCAGGGGTGCAGTTGCTGTGACCACCCCTGCTGGAACTGAAGACTCCCGCCTGGGATACCATCGCTCCACAGCCCAGCCCCAGGACCCAGTTGACCACCCACACCTGCCTCTGGGGTTGCCATGTTGTGCACAACACCATCTGGCACCACTGGCAACCTCTAGCCAGAGAGGCAGAGGGCACCAGCTTCAGTGCCAGGGAAGTTGGTGTCCTGGGGCAGTATGATGCCCTCTTTGGAAGTTCACGTGCCGACTATGAAGGATGGACTAGGATCTGGATGGACATCGTGACTGCCATCAACGAGGAGGGGGTGGCAGTCTGCGACATCAAACATGTCAAGAAGCGCTGGGAGGACTTCAGGGCCAGGACCCTTGACAAGGCCCGGCGCCTCTTGAAGGCAGTGGATGCCAAGGGTCGCTGGGGCCACCTGTCCGACCACCAAATGAGGGTCCTGGAACGCATAAGCCCAGCGCTCCACGTCCAGGCCCTTGAGAGGCAGACCCGTCTGGAGTCGAGCGGTAAGTGTACATGCATACTGGTTGGACGCTGTGCATGTCGTGGTGTGCCAGTAGTGTGCAGGTTGCACCTGTGTTTCTGTAGGGCCATGTATGGATGTGTATGTACAGGGGCATGAGGCTGACACATGCGAGTCCTCGCATGTGTGAGACACATGGATGGTGTATGTGTGGGTAAGCATGCAGGCCAAATGCAGATGTGGGCGCACACATGTTTGAATTACTATGTATGTACGTTGGCATGGTTGTGATGTCACACATGGATGTTGGTTCCAGCTGCATGTATCTGCACTGTGTACATGTGCATGTGTGTGTATTTGACAAGTGTGCAACTGTGATGCAACATGGATGCATGTGGCACTGACATGTAGAAGGCTGAATGCCAGATGTGACATGGATGGCAATCTCATCACTCTGACAGTTGGTTGACATGTACACATGCATGTAAGTGTGTTGGTGTGTGTGTATGTGTTGTGTACTCCC
Source organism: Ambystoma mexicanum (assembly GCF_040938575.1). Lineage (NCBI taxonomy): Eukaryota > Metazoa > Chordata > Amphibia > Caudata > Ambystomatidae > Ambystoma > Ambystoma mexicanum. The sequence continues at coordinate 501,478,592 of NC_090934.1, forward strand.
CGTGTTTCATGTGACGTCAGGCTCACCTTCGGATGCTGATGCTGTTGTATGTGTATGGATGGTGCTGCCTGGTACAATATTGCTGTGGAATTGCTCATGTGTGTGAGTAGAAATGACATGTGTGTTAGGGAGTGTGATGCCATGCCTGAAGTTTGACACTGCCACTCATGTACAACTGTCATGTGTGTATCAGTCCATTGTACAGTGCCCTTATGCCTGTGTTCTATCTCTCCCTGTCTGCAGCGTCAACTGATGAAGGGCGGAGAGGGTGCTGTAGAGCAAAGTGGCAGGGATCGAACCACCAGTCGGACACGCAAGGCCCGGCTCCCCTCCCAGATTGTCATCTCTTCGGGGAGTGAGGAGTCTGGTGCCGGGTCCCAGGCCGCAGCTGCCGAGGGTAGGTCCAAGAGCCGGAGGTTGGAGATGGACTCCTCGGCAGCAGAAGGGGCAGCTGAGACCCCACAGGGTCCGACGGAGGAAGATGGCATGGAGTCATCCAGGTTGGTGGGGGTTTGGAGGAGGAGGAGGCCATGGAAGGGACGCACACGGGGTCTGGAGGTGGGGATTTCACTGGTGCCAGTGGTGCAGTGCAGGGGCAGGGACAGGAGGTAGCACAGGCCGCTGCGGAGGTTCCTGTGTGTCATCCTGTCCCTGATCCTGTGACTGCATCATCCTGCACCATCAGGGATGCCTACGTCCAGACCCGTTTTCAGGGAGGGGATGGGCTCACAACAACTGGCCTTCCTCTCCCTGCAGGTGTGGCTATCCGGGACCGGGTTGAGCCTGTCCTGGCTGGGATAGCGTTGCATCAATGGGGCATGCGAGGTGACCTGCGGTGTTTTCGTGAAGACACTGCATGTCATCTCGAATGCCTCTTTTACCGTGTTGACCTACTGGGACGCGTCACGAGTGCTGGATTTCTCCTTGTGCTGGACCTTCTTGTGACCCCCTCCTCACCTGAACCCCCTACGCACCAGTCATCCTCCATGCCATCTTCCTACCCATGTATCACCTGGGTATCATGTGGAGCTGCCTCTGACCCAGCTGCCAGGCTGGTGGAGTAGACATCCCTGCCACAGTCGGGAGTCGGACATCCAGCAGGGGTGGCCACCCGCCGGAGCAGGACATGCAGGCAGCAAGAGCCAGGGCACAGGCACAGGCACAGCAGCAGCAGCAACATGGTGGGAGCAATGATGGCTCGGGGCCTTCAACATCGGAGGGCAGGCATTGGCCAGAGGGCAGGAAGACCCAGGATTGCAAGTGTCTTCCATGTGGCAGCGGTTGGGCCACGCCATAGATGCGGAGCGGCAGCGGGCGGAAGAGGTACCGCTCACAATGGTCAGGGCGGAGAACTCCATGCGGAGGGCACTGAGGCGGGCCGAGTGCCTCGAGGCAATTCGCAGGGAGTTGGAGGTCAACATGTCATCGTCCATGCGAACCCTCGGGGCCATGGAAGAGGACCGCCTTCAGGACATTGAGCGGGAGTTCGATGATGCCCTGGCGCGGGGCATCAAAAAGTGAGACGTCAGACTAGCCCGCTGCCATTGTAAATAGATAGTTAATTAGTGTTAGGTTTCATTTTTGTTTTCATTTTTTTTTGGGGCGCTTGGATAATACCCCACATTTTTGTATATAGTTCTTCACTACTTTTTATGTTTTTAGGTTTCATTTGGACAGTTGGGCTCATGGACGCCGGATTTCATTCTTGTAAATAGTTGAAGTGTGGCTTTTTCGACATTTTCTTTTTTGATTTTTCCATGGAGCAATGGATTTTACTTTTTCATTTCTGTTTGGATTTGTTTTGTTGGAAGGAGACTTTGGAGACATTTTTGATTTCATATATTTTGGATTCTGATTTCCTTTTATTTATCCTTATGTGGCATTCTGCATTGTTTTCCTTATGTCCATTGTTTGGTCTTTGAATTTCTTTCACCACATTTTTTGTTCAATACATTTTTTCCCGTAATTCTATGTGTGGTATTCTCTCATTGGTTTCATGCATGTCACAATGTGGGTTTTCACATTCACTGGCACCCATTGTGTGTGTGTGATGGACATGTGTTGATGTACATACATGCCATTTGGGTTGTTTCATGTAATGGGCATTTCAATGTGGGGTGTATGTTATGCTTGGTTGGTTATTTGGGCAGGGGTGGCGTGCCGTGGGATTTGGTTGGCCATGAGGGCCATGATTGTGTGTCATGTTGACGTGTTGGGAGGACATGAGTGGGTGCCTGCAACATGTGCCCTCACTGCTGGAGGTTGGGGGTGCTGGGGACATGGGTGGGAGCCTGATGGCAGGTGCCCCTCACTGCTGGTGGGGGGGTGCAAGGGGGACATGAGTGGGGGCCTGCTGGCAGGTGCCCCTCACTGCTGGGGGAGCAGGGGGATATAAGTGGGACATGAGTGGGGGCCTGCTGGCAGGTGCCCCTCACTGCTGGGGGTGCTGGGGGACATAAGTGGGACATGAGTGGGGGCCTGCTGGCAGGTGCCCCTCACTGCTGGGGGGTGGGGGTGCAGGGGGACATGAGTGGGAGCCTGATGGCAGGTGCCCCTCACTGCTGGTGGGTGGGGGTGCAAGGGGGACATGAGTGGGGGCCTGCTGGCAGGTGCCCCTCACTGCTGGGGGTGCAGGGGGATATGAGTGGGACATGAGTGGGGGCCTGCTGGCAGGTGCCCCTCAATGTTGGGGCGGTGGGGGTGCTGGGGGACATGAGTGGGACATGAGTGGGTGCCTGCTAGCAGGTGCCCTCACTGCTGGGGGTTGGGGGTGCTGGGGGACATGGGTGGGAGCCTGATGGCAGGTGCCCCTCACTGCTGGTGGGTGGGGGTGCAAGGGGGACATGAGCGGTGGCCTGCTGGCAGGTGCCCCTCACTGCTGGGGGTGCAGGGGGTTATGCGTGGGACATGAGTGGGGGCCTGCTGACATGTGCAAGGTGACATGTGGCCTGGCTGGGGACATGCCCATGGTGGATGGACTACCTGCGGGACATGACCAGGGGGGCTGGGTAGTTGGGTTGCCTGCAGGGTCCGTGGAGGAGGTAGAGGGCACACCTGTGAGAACCCACACTGCCAATTGATGTGTGGGACTCCCTGTGCACCCCCCTGGATACAAGTATCCCGCTCTGACAGCGAAAGCATGTGTGGAACTTCCCCCATACCGCGTTATACACGTACCCCGCTCGCACAGGCCCAATCGTGTGTGAAACTTCCTGCGCACCCCAGTAATACATGTACCCCGGTTGCACAAGCCCAATCCCGTGTGAAACTTCCTGCGCACCGCAGTAATCCACGTAGCCCGCACGCACAGGGCCTGCCGCATGTGAAACTTCCTGTGCACCCCCCAAATCAACGTACCCCTCACGCACAGGGCCAAGCGCGTGTGAAACTTCCTGCGCACCCGAGTAATCCACATAGCCCGCACGCACAGGGCTTGCCGCATGTGAAACTTCCCGCGCACCCCAGTAATCCATGTACCCTGCTCGCACAGGCCCAATGGCGTGTGATACTTCTGCGCACCCCAGTAATCCACGTAGCCCACATGCACAGGGCCTGCCGTTTGTGAAACTTCCCGCGCACCCCCCAAATCCACATACCCCACATGCACAGGGCCAATCGCGTGTGAAACTTCCCGCGCACCCCAGTTATCCACGTAGTCTGCACGCACAGGGCCTGCCGCGTGTGAAACTTCCCGCGCATCCCCCAAATCCAGGTACCCCACACGCACAGGGCCAATCACGTGTGAAACTTCCCGCGCACCCTAGTAATCCACGTACCCCGCTCGCACAGGCCCAATCACGTGTGATACTTCCCGTGCACCCCAGTAATCCACGTAGCCCCCATACACAGGGCCTGCCACTTGTCAAACTTCCTGTGCACCCCCAAATCCACGTACCCTGCACGCACAGGGCCAATCGTGTGTGAAACTTCCCATGCACCCCCCAAATCCACATACCCCACATGCACAGGGCCAATCGCGTGTGAAACTTCCTGCGCACCCCAGTAATACACGTACCCCGCTCACACTGGGCCAATCGCGTGTGAAACTTCACGCAAACTCCAGTAATCCACATACCCCACGCCCACAGGCCCTTTTCGCGTGTGAGACTACCCGCGCAGCGGGGTACGTGTATTCGGAGGGGTGCACAGGGAGTTTTACAGGCATTTTCGTGGTTGTGAGCCTGTGCGCCATGTACGGGATTTGTGTGCTGTACATGGCGCACGGGGAGGGGTTGAGGGCATAACTTGCAATGCTGCAGGGTCGCTGCGCCACTCTGCACCACGGCTGGTTTTGGATGTTAAAATCCATGAATACGTTGTGCGCGGAAATGGATTTTAGCGCACGCGGCTGGTGCAGAAAGTCGCACGCGCACACTGTGTGCCAGCTGCCTGCGCCACTTGTGCGCAGAATTCTATGAATTACCCCTTTAGAGTACAGCCACTGCACAGTGTTTAGATAAATATTTAAAATATAGCCACTTCATTGTTTTTAGATGCACCTTTAGAGTATAGACACTGTACTGTTTTAGGTGAACATTTAGAGAATCACTGCAGTACTCTTTTCAGGTGAATATTTTAAATATAGCCACAGTATTGTTATTAGGTAGATATTTAGATTGTGGCCACTGTGTTGTTCTTAGGTAAACATTTAGAGTATAGCGACTGTAGCGGTTTAGGTGAATATTTATTGTATATCCACTGTTATTGAACTTCTGTGAATATTTGGAGTATAGCCACTGTATTGAACTTACGTAGATATCCATAGCCACTATAATGTTTTTAGTGAATATTTAGAGCATAGCCACTATACTGTTTTAGGTGAATCTCTAGACTATAGCCAATGTATTGAACGTATTTCAATATTTACAGTATAGCCACTGTATTGTTTTAGGTGAACATGTAGAGTGTAGTTGCTGCATTGTTTTTTAGGTGAACATCTATAGTACAGCCAGTATTATTCAACCTAGATGATAATTTACAGTCTAGTCAGTGTATTGAAATTAAATTAATATTTAGAGCATTGCGACAGTGTTGTTTTTGGTGAACATTTAGTGTATAACCACTGTTAGTGAACTTATGTGAACATTTAGAGTATAGCCACTGTTACTGAACTGAGGGGAATATTTAGAGTATAGACACTGTACTGTTTTTAGGTGAAAATTTAGAGTACAGCCATAGTTATTGAATTCATGTGAACATTTAGATTATAGCCACTGTTGTTTAACTGTGTTAGACAGGAGTGGCGTGTAGTACAGATGATTTTATAGTTGTATCATTGTGGAACAAGTTTGTTGTTTTTTTATTTCTTGTAGAGAGGGACATGCATATGGTAGTTAGAGTGAATGAATGGTGAGGGCTCGCGGTGGATAAGTCAGCACCCAAAGGTATCTTGTGTAAAATAGTAGGCTTTTTTGCATGAGTCGAGACTGGACCTTCTTGTGAGCCCATGGAGAGTGCTGTAAAATTCTAACATCGAGTGTGCACATTATTTGCCCTGGCAAACAATGGACCGGGATAACCTAAGATGTAGTTTACCTTCTCTCACGGCCGGCGCCAGTAAATGGATACAGGCACTCAAGAAAAAGACATCAGGTGTGACACTGCCCATAGGGGATATGACAATTTTGTTTGCCGCAATCATAGGAGAACAGGCAGACACAATTTGGAATCAGGCGGACTACAATGGAGTGAAATTGAGAACCAATGCTCATGACAGAACTCCATTTGACAATTGCCGAGCACATGTCTGGGAAGTTCTAAGAAGCATGCATAGACAGCTATGGCCTGGGGACAGTGATGACTCATAAAATTAAAGAACACAACCCGACAGTGTATATAAAGAGCATTCAGGATTTATGGACCCAAGAGACACAAAGGTCCAGGTAAAAATATATACCATTCTTCTATCACATAGTAGTGAAAGGATTGCCAACAGAAGTACAGGCATCCTTAAACAAGATAGTGGGCACAGAGCATAGAGCCTAAAGGCTGGCCTGAAATACAAGCCAACATAATACATTATCGGACAAGCATCAGAACAAGGAGGGTACATGCAGCCACGGTAATGGCCTCAATGGGGAATACTGCCACATGGGAACTACATGCATGGGGATCTTTCCCTATAGCGTTTTCACAAAGAGGTAGAGGGGGCATCGAGGAACAAGGTACAGGATCTGGGACCATGCTACATTTGTCAGAACATTGGACACATTGAACTGACTTGTCCGTTCCTGCAACATGCACAGGTGCAATCAAACCAAGTAGCAAAACAGCAGGGACTCCAGTTGCAGCAGGCACAGAGTCTTCAAGTGCAGATACAAACACAGCAGGGGGGAGATCAGCCCCAACGAGGACCAACTGACAGTGGGGCAATGGTCCAAGCGGTGACCGAGCCACCCATAGTAGCAGGGGGATCTGCAGTCATGCTGTGGCATAACGTGATGCCTCACTACACAAGAGTCAGCTTGGTAGGAGGGAATCATTTTCCCTTCCAGCCGAACCACACACAGCAATTGGCGGGGGAACAGAAAGTGCGAGCATGTCCAGTCCTAGCAGTAACAAACAAGCCTGAAGAGTGACCTGAGGTGGCAGTGAAAATAGGACCAAGAGAGTTCTCATTTGCATTGATACATAAACTACCAAATCCTGCATTAGAGAGGGGATATTCTCACTATCAAACACAGTCATGGATACGCAGGGATTTTCTGGGGCGGTGGTCGCTGTTACAGTAACAAACGGTATTTACCATTATCTATAGGGATGCAGGATACCGTAGCTCCCTTAATATATACTCCAAAAACACACCCAACAACATATTGGGGAGAGATTTGCTCAGTAAATTGAATGTAACTATGTCATTCACAGAGAGAGGGATGGTGTGTGGAACAGATGATGACAATATGGAGTGGCGAACAGTGCTGTACATTGACCCACATGAGAGGTCACATGATATCCAAGCTCCATGGCACACTGCGAGAAATACATATAGAACTCTCCCTAGCTGAGCCCAATGTCAAAACAACAGAGGTAGCCTACATCAATGCGCCTGGGCCGCTCACATTGGCCCCGCTACAAAATGCCATGACAACATTCGACACATGGGTAGAAAAGGAGGTTTGGTATATGTCACAACCCATCAAAGCCAGGTGATACGGAGAGGGTAACAAAATGGGTAAAATGCTAGCTCTACTCATCAAGGCCAAACACGGGCATAGACCCATCACCAGTATCTTAAACGACAAGGGGGTGGCCCATACAGATCGTAACAAGTTGAACAAAGTATTCCTTAAATTCTATACTAATCTCTATAGAAATTCGGATCAAATGTCAGATGATGAACTCCACATTTACTTAGACTCCTTTCCGCTCCCCACCCTAACCTCAGAGCAGGTAATTAACCTGGATCTTCCTATGACCCTCGATGAAATTAATCAGGCAATTAAAGACCTCAAAGCTGGCAAGGCACCTGGATTGGATGGCATACCAGTAGACTTTTATAAAGCTTTCATAACAGGGTGGGCCGCCAAGCTGCTGGAGGTGTGGGAGGAGTCCTTGGAGTCCGGGTCCTTGCTGACATCTCAGAGAGAGGCAATCATCATGGTCCTGCTAAAGCCACATACACCCCCACACAAACCAACATCATACAGACCCCTGTCCCTCATTAATGTGGACACAAAAATGTTTGCCAAAGTCATTGTCAATAGACGGAACACATACATGAACCATCTAGTCCACCCGGATCAGTCTGGATTCATACCACCTCGCTCTACTGCCCTGAATCTGGGAAGGTTTTTTGCCATCTCCTCTCAACTGAATCGCAGGGCCAAAACAGTGGCGATAACATTAGATGCCAAAAAGGCTTTTGACTTTATCTCATGGCAGTTCAAGTACGCGATACTGAAGAACATGGGTTTCGGTCCAGGCTTTATGCGAGCTATACAAGTGCTATACTACAACCCCACAGCCAGAGTCCATACCAATGGTACCATCTTGCCTAGCTTGGATCTACTGAGGGGTACTAGACAGGGTTGCCCCCTGACCCTATTGATTTTTTCTCTTACAATAGAGGGCAGCGGTCCAACGACACAGACACGCCTGGAGGGCGATCCGCAACATGGGATCACCTCAATTAATTTCACTATATGTGGACGAAACCATGCTTTACATCCTTGACCTGGAAGTCAACTTGCCCACATTGATGCAGTACATAGCGGAATTCACTAAATACTCTGGGTACAAGATTAATCAGTTCAAATCCGAAATAGTCCCCCTGACCAAGTCTACGAAAAAGTCAGACGCTGCTACCCAATTCCGCTGGTCCCCCAACACAGCTCGGTACCTTGGTATCATCCTAGCGGTGGACATACACACTGTATATCTTAACAACTACAAGCCATTCTTGGATCAACTGAAAAGTAAACTCGGTATCTGGATCAAACTACCAATATCCATGTACGGCTGGATATCCCTATTGAAGATGCTATTGGTCCCAAAGCTGCTATATTTGTTTTGCGGCATCCCCATCTGGCCGGCAAGAACTTCTTTGACATAGTACAACAGAGGCTAGCGACAAATTTTGTTTCAGGCGGAGGTGCCGCAAGAATCAGCTGTTCCAAACTCTGTGAAAACTACGACACCGGAGGCCTTGCAGCTCCAGACTTCCTTCTATACTATCATGCGGCTCAAGCACATTTTACGGAATACTGGTCCAGTACCTTGGAGCAATATGCACATGTCTGGGCCGAGGAGTTGGCAGCGACTCCCCTGAGCATTCAAAGCATGATGTTCGCCAGGATGAAAGAGGAGAAGTTACTGGCGGACCTTCTCTCGACCACAGTAAGTGCATGGTCGAAAATCCTCAAAAGGTGGGATGTGAGGTTCCATACTGGCCCCATTCCCCCCTGTGGCGTTACCCCAACCTCAAACCCACAAAAGACCCAGCATTGCAGAGGAGATGGGACCAAGAAGAGGAAGCCAATTTAGGAGACCTATTTCCAGAGGGAAGGTTCGTAACGATGGCTGAAGTCCAAAGAAAAGTGGGTCCTGGTCTGTTCACTGCAATGCGATACCACCAGTTAAAGGCTGCCTGCAGGAAAATTTGGCCATCATTCCCGGAGGAGCCACCTGTACATAAATTCCTGATGGATGTCCTGACACAAGATGGCTTTAAAGGCAGTGTTTCCACATTATACAGAGCGATGCAGACTCTCTTTCCAAAAATGACATGAAGACCAAGTGGGAGAAAGATCTGAACATCGAAATAGATGAACAAAACTGGACAAATTACTGCAGATACACCAAATCCGTCTCGCTGAACGCTAATCTTAGGTTGATCCAATTCAAACTTTTAAATCAACTACACATCACCCCTGACAAGCTTACTAAATTCAACCCGTCCAAGCAAGCAAAATGTCCCAAGTGTGACACACCTGCAGCAGACGCAATACATATGTACTGCCACTGCCCGCTAACCAGGCAATTCTGGGAGCAAGTCTCCGGAACTATGGGTGTTATACTAGACATTCGAATTCCGGCCATGCCGCAGAAATACTTACTGCCGGATTTAGGGAAGGCCTAGCAGAATGTAAGGAGACGTTTTGCGGTGGCAGGAGCAGTGGCCAAACAGTGTATTCTGAAGAAGTGGAATTCTAAGTATCCACCACCCATCAGGAATGGCTGCGAGACTTGATCAATGTCCAAGAATGCGAAGAAACCTATACGTGTGGCATTCAAACTACCTCCAGACAGAAAGACATATGGGGCCCCCTCCGGAAATATAAATATCTCAGCGATATTGCAGAAGCTGCCGCAGGAGACAGCATCCACACTGTAGACCGGGTAGATTACCATAATTGAATCATAATACGTAAACATCTGTTATTATAAGTGTTAATGTGTACCCGCTGTTCTTGTGTGTCATATACTATCATGCACTTTTGGTTGTTATGCCAGTAATAAATAAAGTTCATTCAAAAAAAATTATAGAGGGGCATGCAGCAAATATCTTTTCTGATTCTGCCTATCTCACATCAACTATCCATTGTGGAATGGCATGGTGGGAAAAAGAGGGTTGAAAAGAAGTGATGGTTATCCAGTACATCATGCAGAACTATTAAAGGAATTCATTGATGCATCAAAAGTTCCAGTAGAGGTGGCAATAATAAAATTCACTGCCCATACAGGAAAACAAGACAGAGTATCAAATGGGAATTAAATGGCAGACAGAGCGGCAAAACCAGCAGCATTTTCCAGAGGAAGTGGGAGTGTTGAGGTACCCTGAGGAAAGGGAAAGTGTGCCACTGATTGCAACTGAAAGAAAGAATAGTAGGGAGAAAGAAAGGGTGGAAGGTTTTAACATGATCCCTCAGTATACATAATATAATTACAAGGAGATTTGTTGAAAGAGGAAAACAAAATATGGATACACAGAGGGTGTTCACAGTCACCAATAAATCTGATTTGGCAGAATAGTACAGGGATGCGTGTGATGCCCAAACAGTTGTTAAACATGGCTTTAGAACAGCTGCATTTCCCCACTCATGCATCCAAAGAGAGCATAGCAGCAGAGCTGAGTGAGGCTTGATACGTTCCAAACATGCATGAGCGAGTAAATGAGTTTTTGGGAAATATTACGGTTTGCAAATAGTTTCTGTCTGGTCACACATTGAAAACATTATGGGGAACGATACCACGGCTGGAAGGGCTCTTCCGGCACTTGCATGTCAACTATGTCAACATGCAAGAGAGATGTGCCTCCTACAAGTATCTAATAACAGTAATGTGTCAATTTTTACACTGGCTTGAGGAGGAATCCTGTGCAAAGAATGGTGCAAAATCTGCAGCAAAGATTCTGGTGAGGGAAGTATTCCCAAGATGGGGCGCAAGTGAAGAGATATGATCAGATAATGGTCTGCACTTTGCCAATGATATCTTTGAGGAGATAACATGTCTCCTAGGAATTAAACACAAACTTTGCATGGTTTACCAGGTGCAGGCAAACAGGATTGTGCAAAGGATTAACGGCTTACTAAAAGAGCGCTTAGCTAAAGCCACAAATACTATGTGTCAAAATGTGTGTTTTTTTGCCTTCCTCTTGCACTCTTTGCTCTCTATAACACAGCTTCTGTGGATCACCATTTGACTCTGCATGAAATTGTAACAGGAAGGATAAGGCATGCACCTGTCCCTCCATCACATTCAATTTCAGATGCTAACTCTAGCTCAGAAATCCTTGGAAAAGTAATGAAAAACTATCTGACTGAGATGACAAATGTGCTTTGATACATTTCCCGCCAGGTACAGCAATCAACAAGCGCGCCAACCCACATTGAAGATAGTACACAAGCAATATCCACAAACACAGCCACTCTATCCAGAGATAAGGTCCTAATTCGAAACACAGTGAGAAAGTGGAAGGTTTTGTGGTCCGTTTAAAGTAATATTCTCAGCACCCACAGCTGTGAAAATAAAAGAATGTCGTGCCTGGATTCATCACACCGATGTTCGACCAGATACCAGCAGCACCATGGAAAGAGGAAGAGTGACTTGACGAAAAGTATAGTACAATTTACATTAACATTTTGTACTATGATAAGAGTGGGGCAAGTGCAAAGAGTATTACATTGTTTTGCATCTTTGCTTTCTGTCTTCTTCTTCCCTTCTGGTATTTAGCACATGAGGATAAATTGAGCCCATCAGCTGGTGGTGATGAAAGAAGTGCGGCTGGCAGACTGGAATTATTAAACATTGTCAGGGAAAGAGTAGATCTGGCCTCAGTAAATATATGGTATGCGGAAATGAAGAAAGTGGGACAGGGCAGCACCAATGGTACCTGCTACGTGTGCTCACTGATTCCCCAGCTCACAGGAATGCCAAAGTAATTCCTGCCACAAGAGGTGACAGCAGAAGAGGGAGCATGTTTGGTACATCTGACCCTTTGCAGAACCAGGAGTATATTGCAGGGACATTCAGTAGAAGTAAAGTGGATTGACGAGGGGGATGAGGTGTACGAGGATGACTTTATACAAATGGAAAGCATGGCCCAGGAGAAGAAAAATAAGCACAAGCAATAGGCATATGTAACAGAGAGGACTCAGAAGGGAAAACATGTGGCCATTGTCCATAAAAGAATATAATGTAAAACCTCCATGGGATATGATGTGCCACGGTGCCACAACAGGTCCTTGATGCAAATTCAGGGTTCAGTGTTAAACAGTGGGAAATTGGAAAGAGGTAGGGAACAGTGTTGGTGAAAAGGGCTGGTGGGCTTAGAAGAAAGTGTGGTTAAGAAAAGAAATGCTAGATGTAAGATCGTTTGGAACAGTAATATTCATGCTTTAAGGTGGATAAAGAAAAACACATTTGCAGAAAACATAAAGCAAGTGACAGAGTATTCTCTATATTTTAGAGCCAATTGACAATAATGCTGGGGATAAATACTGGCTGCAGGAGGACTATGCACATAGTGGCATTGTATAAAGTGACTGCTGCTGAGATGGACACTTTGTGGGCGTACGTAGCAAGACCATATGCCCAAATACCACCAGATTGGAAGTGAGTTTTTGCACTAGTTACACTTTATAACCCGAAATTAGTGGTGCCCCATACAGACTTGATCATGCTCAATGGGCTGTCCATGGCTAAGGAGAAAATGACAGCAGAAAAACAAACACAACACCATACGGTAACAGGAAGAAAATGGCCAGTAGTACCTATATCTCGGCGGAGCCCACAAAGAGCTTAGAGAACATTCCTTCTCATTTGAAACTGTTCAGTTCAGCATCTGTTTTCTTTACTTCTCTTCTGGTACCTGGGGTGCAAACTGCAGCAAATGCAAAATGGCTGCAGCTCATCCACTATAAACTGCTCCAACTGGCAAATGCAACTGAAAAGGGATGCAAAGCGATGCGTGAAGAACTAGGAGCTCTACGGTTGATAATCCTCCAAAACAGATCTGTTCTCGATCTTGGAGAGAAGGGTGTGGCATAAAATAGGCAGCTCATGCTGCACCGCAATTCCCACCAATGACGCTACAAATGGAACAATTACAGAGGTGGTAGAGAAAATAAGAACAACACATGAGAGAAGGATGAAAGAGGCGCAACTCATTTCGGCATCCTGGTTGAATTCTTTGTTCGCCTTGGCAACAGCTTACTTGTGGCTATATTTAAGATAACTATCCCTCTGCTTGTTGCGACCCTCATCATCACCTGCATCTGTCGTCTGATCATCCAGTGGTGTGAATGCCATCGGCACAAGAAAGGGTATGCAATGGCAATGCAAAAAATGGTGGTCAAGGAGGTATTAGATGGGGAACACCCCGGTGTGAATGAGTGAGTGAAGAAGAAATAATATTTTCAGCACCACCACCAGCCTTAGAGAATTACCATACATTATGTGGGGAGTGTTCTCCTGGTGGGACAAAATATAGATTATTGGGGAATACTTGGACGAGTACAAAGATTACCAAGTTAACAAAGGTGTGGGTATGTAAAGAGAAAGCAAAGGAGATGCAAGGGCAGAATTATAGACCAAAAGTTGGGAATGTGTTGAAGGTGCTAATTCAGCGCCAGATAGGCGGATGCACCTACCAACTGCCGGCATAAAGATAATGCACAAATAGGGTGGCCACATGGGGAATAAGACAGATACGCAGAGTCACAGACACACTATATAAAGCACTTCACTGGGCATGATAGGGGGTAACAATGCATTAGATGTAAACCTGGTCCAAAACACTGTTTTATGATTAGCTAAAGGAAGGAAGGGAGTGATGAAAATATCACAATAAAAAATACGCATAGTGGGAAATCCCTTGGGACGGGATGGATATGGGAACTTTCAATTTAGAACATGTGACCAAAATTACAGAGGTGTGCAAAGTGGGGAGGAGGCTCAATTTACCCGTCGTATGAGAATGAACACACTCGGAACTGGGTGATGTAACTGCAGGGCGTTCAGCCAAACAATCCGCCCCACACGGTAACAGGGAGGGAGGCTCTGTTCCAGTGTGCCAGTCACATGACCACTGATGCCCATATGGAGCCGGTGGTGGGAAGGGAACACTGGACAGAGTGGTTTTCCTGGAGGACCAATCAGACGGTAGGTTCCTGAGCTCTGAGTAGGTGGCCAGCCCGCATAGTATCTACCAAAGAGTCTGAAAAGGTCATTATCATACAGGTGTCATGTGAATGTCCCCTTTAGCACCAGCTGCAGGGTGTTGTGTGTCCTGTTCTCAATGGTGCTGACCAATGGCAGTGCATTAATGTTTTGGTGGTTAGCACAAAATGTTGCTTCATTAATAACAAGATGTTCTGGGGTGCGTTGTGAATAAAACGTGGCACTACATGGGGAGAGAAGGTGATAAGAAACTATTGATCTGTTTGCTCTAATGATGCTACTACTAATTAATGTAACTATGGAGGAGGAGGAGATTGCAACCTCCTGACTTTCAACTATTGTATTCCTTGCTATAAAACTGATGCTCATAGCCCATTCAGATGTCACCCTCTTACTCAGAGCTAATCAACTGTTCTGTTTGATTTGTGCTCACCCAGCTACATTAAACAGCATTGCTTCTTGACCGGTTTTTGCTCCATTGCAAGTGTTTTTCAATAGCCACTAATTTGTGGACCCCTGCCTACAGAGATGTGACCAGAGGATGGCGCTGGAGTGGACAAATTGATCACAGATGTTCCAGCTATGCCGGCTCCATCATCGTCTCCCTGCATGGCATTGCTACCAGAGATGTGAAATGCTATAACTTTCAATGTCCACAAAGACGTTTGTGTGGCATTAAAGTATATCAGTTTGTAGGCACCTTGACGAAATTCATCTTGGGAATGGTGTAGATATGGATGGAACACTTAGGCCTTGCTTCATAGGTTCCATGCACTTAATGCCAAGATAACATGGCTTCCAATTGGTGGTGTCAGCTGCAAAGTGCAGTTGTGGGCACTTTATATGGGTTGTGCTCACAGTCTGAGCAATTAATGTAGCTGACCTGCACGTTGTAGGCGATGGTGACTCTGAGGTAGGCACAGGTAATTCTTAGAACTGTAAGACATGGTGCTACTCAATGTGCAGTCCAACATCACTAATGAGTATTCCATCCTACACAAACCTTGTTGTTATTATGTGGTGCATGGGTAGACAAATGTATGCCAGATATGGCTGTTTTGCCCATCACATTTCTGGTGATGAGGGAATAGTCCACTCGGACAGCAGTTTGTGAAGGTTGTGTTGCATGTCAATGAAAGGGGTATAATGCAGGCAATGCTTTAAGTGATATATTTGATACTCTGGGGACTTGTGTTATCTCATGTGACAAATCATAGGCCTTCATTACTTCTCCCTATCTCCCTAGAGAAACTGGGTAGATGAGCTGGCTACACAATTTTACAAGTAGAGGTGGCAGCAAGCAGGACCACACACACAGAGACTCCTATTTTGGGCATAAGGACTTCTGTTCTGTCAAGTAACAACCTAATCCTCTATCATATGAGACCCTCCCACCATCAGGGCTTCAGGAAATCCAACAAAAACAAACTACTTGTTCCTTTTGTGAGACTACTTCTAAAACTCAAATTAAAATCAATCATACTGTGAAGAAGAAGAATAGAGGAGTATTAATGGTCATTCCACCATTAAACATGGACAATACTGTGAAGAGTAAGAATATTAAGGAGATGAAGAATACTTCATGGGCAGGGAAAGAAGATTATAATCCTCCGCTGAGGAGTACATAACTAAGCAACATAAAAAGAGAAGAGGGACTCTTATCAGAGTCTCTTATTTCAAACCTACATTGCAGGGTCAGTAGAATGAAGCAAGTAAGTTGTGTGCTCCGTGAAGGCAACCAGATGGTGTAAAGAATAAGTACTGAGGGATCTGGAACAAGGAGAATGAAGGGGAAGAAAATGTCATGATCTTTGATCCAATAGACTCTCAGGGTCCAATGCCCCAGAACCCCATCCAGAGTTCATGACTCAATCAAAGGATTGAACTGAAAGACACTTGATTACCTTGCCTATGGTCAAGTTGGTGCATTTATATAGGAACAAGTCATTCCAAGATGGCTGCCAGCTTAAAGATAAGAAACAGCACCACTATGGCCACCAAGGGAGTCACTTTAAACATAAAACATGAAACAGTGCAGTGTATGGCAGACCCAGTGCTAATAAGCATCGCCCTGGGTCACACTCTTACTTCTTGTTAGTTTACGAGCATCAGAAGCCCGCCGGACCCTTACCGCAGCTTTAAATCCAGAGAATACTCACCACATCGGGGAACCTCCTTCGTTGTCCTGATCACTTTGTCAGAAAACTCCTTTGTTGTCCTGACCATCCAAATCCTGGAAGAAATAAAGACCAAGGGCCTCATCACAAGTTTGGTGGTATCTGGGAAAATATACCGCCGAGTGTTATTTGCGTTGATGCCGTGAGTTGTGGTGCAAACAACGCCCAATCACAAATAGGCGGGCACGCGCACGCTGTTAGGCAGAATCATATGCAGTACCCTTTGGGAACACTACACACAATTAAGACTACAAGTGTCAGTACAATTTCACCGTTGGTACAATCCTGTACTACACAGTAATGTGGTAGCAGTGGCTGAGCACCTAGACTTATCTCAAGAGTAAAGTGAGCAGTAGAACAGGTTACACAAAGGACCAACAAATACAGTGATTCAAACAAACACTTACTCAAGGTTTCTTGGTAAAAGAATATACATTTATTTACACAGTCATTTGGAAAACATTCACTAGTAAGAGCAGCTCAATATCACAATCTAATACACTACAATACACAACCAATCAGTTTCTGAACAAGTTCAGCTCCCCTGAGGTGAGAGCAAAATGACACTACAGATACTTTAAAAAGGGGTAAAAAGACAAGGTTACAAGAATCAACAGCACACATATTTTCATAGGCAGGGCAAAGGGTTTCAGTTCACTACAACCAGCAGTTCAATTCAATAGGCCTGGGCCAATATCAATGGTTCAGAGACTTGTATAATAAAGCACAGTTCTAGTAGTAAACAGTTAAGTCTTTGCCACGGATCTTAGAAGAATTTGTTCAGATGAAAAGTCGATGTTGGTTTAGGGAAGGACAAGCCTTCAAAGTCAGGCAAGTTTTACAAACTTTCACTGCGGCCAAAAGGATTACTGCACTGCACTTGCATAGTACCTTGTAAGTGAAGAAAAGCTGTCGCAGAGGCAGTTGTTCCTGTCATTTCCTGCAGATCTCGCTGTTCCTGAGTTTCAGTTGTGGAAACAAGAAGGAGTACTTCGGGAGGTTCCTGCACTGCCCAGGGAAGAGGCCACAAGCTTGGTAAAACGTTGGTTTAAGGTGTGAGCTGTTTTCCTTCCCCCTGGCTATCTGGTTTTCAAGAGCACTCTGTAGAAAATTCGACCAGGTTGGGGACGGTGTCCAGGTGGCTTACGAGTTGGTTGTTCCCACCAAACTCAAGGGAAGAAGTTAACCTTGAAGGGTTTCTCTGTTGATGGAGTTTCAGGCAATTTGGGTCTGCAGCAGGGCTTCACCGGTGGACCAGGAGTTGCAGCAGTCATTTTCCTTCAGCTCGTCTTCGGTTCTTTCGTTCCAGTGGTCGACTCTGCTTTCCAAGTTCCAGAGGCCTGCTTTTAAATAATTTTCCCCATTCATTCCAGCCTGGCTGTCACTCACACAGCAGGGTGGCTGTTCTTGGCGGTTAGCCAGCCGGCCAATCACGCCAGAGTTCATTCAGGTCTCCTAGGAGACTTAGCACAGGGAGTTTCAGGCACCTCCCTCACATCCAGTCCACCCCAGGCACTTACGCGCCAGATGAGGGCTTCAGCACTGAAGCCCGCCAAAGGCCAATGAACAATGGGACCAAACCTGGCTTGGCGCGCAGAGACAAACACAAGAAGGTAGTTTGTTTAAAACCACTGCCACCAGCCATTTCAAGTGGGAAAGGGTAACATTTGACTGTTACATGAGTGTTTAGATTCAGGGGAGGCTAGGCAACCCCTCCAGCACGATATAGTAAGATAGTGTGTGCTGGATCTGTATATTTAAAAAGACTAGTAAAGTCAAATAAACTTTTCATGCTCCTGGAGACAGTAGTCAATCCCAGAGAAGGTATTTAAACCTTGGGGAGTCTGAAAGACAACCCTGTGCCACTGCACTGAGGGTGCTGTGTGACACACAGAAAAATATGATGCCTATGGAGTTGTTTTAAAACTCCATAACCAAAGAACACAAAAGTAAAACTCATTGAAAATGAAAAGTTCAAAGTCCCAAAATATAGCAAAAGAACTGGAGGGCTCTAAGGTAGAGGGAATTTAGCACTCGGGTGAGAATTCTCCCTAACACACACGGGCCGGGTGTTAATGCAAATAGCGTCTGGCAGTAACAGTGGCTGCAAACCGGAAAACTCAGTGCGCATTGCGTTACCGTTGGCGTCTCACGCTATTAGCGTGCACTGTGAGCATGCTCTAATAGTGCAGAGGGAAATACGTCACCACCGGAACGGGAAACAAAGCAGCAGCCATTTTGGAAATCACAATCTGCCGAAAAATTGCAGCCCTTGGAAGCCATCCACACCCAAAATCCCAGGAAAATGTCTCGGGAGCATGTCAGGGGCATGGCTGCCCTGGACAGGGTGCAAAAACCCAAGTTTTATGACTCATAACTGCCAATACTGGTGGAGGAGGTCATTTCTCACCAGGATGAGCTCTATGGCCCACAACAATCTGGACATCCATCAGCCAGAAGGCCACAGTGGAGGGCCGTGTCCCAAGGGATGGAGAGGACTGCTGCAATCGCTTCAATGATCTGCGGGTCCATGTACCGGGCCTCCTGAACAGGAGTGAGTCCATGATGACTGGCAGAGTGCCACCACCACTGGAGCTGACACCATGGAAGGAGCAGTGCACCACCCTCATTGACATGACCTCCATTGATGGAGTGGGAGGAGCGGATGCAGGCACTCGAAACCAGGAGGTTGCAGGTGAGTCATCGCCCCGTTGCAAGTAGCATTGTAACTAGTACACAACTCCATTGCCAGTGTCAATGTCCGACATCTGGTCACTGTAAGTGGGTGCAGTGTGTGTGACCGACCACAGCCCCCATGACTGGGCCCATTTACCAGTGCACCCAAGCGACTCAAGAGTAGTCATTAGGGCATCCAATGGACACATAGAAGCACCATAGCACACACATCCATGGTGTGGGCACAGCAAAGTCAGGTGGGCATGTGTATTACCAACCCTGTCCTGTCCAGGGCATACTTGCCCCTCACTGACAGCGACATGCCAGCTGTGCATTTGCATCAGATACATGAATATGCCATCCCAATAAGTTCAAACTGTGTCCCACCCACGTAGTATGACCCAGCAATATCAACATCATAAATACTAAATAGGTCATGGCCACGCATGATTGAAACGGTCTTCTCCCCCCTGTAAACCATGAAATGCATGCAAATAATTGTAGATGACCTGTCCTCATACCACACCCTATGTACCCTACAGGCACGGATACATCATCGTAGGGCAAGGTGGATGATGAGGAGGCAGGCCCATCCCGATGTCTGCACAGACGCACTTCCATCAGCACCACCACTCTGCGAAGGGCCCAGCAGGATACGCCAAGGCGGAGGACACACCCTACCCCACCCCAGCGCACCAGGGGCTCACCACCTGAATGGCCCCAACACACCAGCGCCTCACCACCTGAATGGCCACAACGCACCAGGGACTCACCACCTGAACAGCCCCATTGCACCAGGGGCTCACCACCTGAACTGCCCGAATGCACCAGGGGCTCACCACCTGAATGGCACCACCTCCCCAGGGGCTCACCACCGGAACAGCCCCACTGCACCAGGGGCTCACCACCTCAACATCCCTAAGCCACCAGGGCCTCACAGGATGTAGAGGTTGCCACCATTGCAACCACCCCAGAGGATGGCAACTCATCCTGTGAGGAGCAGGATGCCTTACCTGTGTTGTCACTGATCCACAGTCCAGAGCAACAAATGGCCATACCCCAAGGGAGCCCAGAGCATGTGCAGAGTCCAAGCCACAGTCTCCATGTCTCTGCACGCCGCCATCATTCACCCACACTTGTGGCGGTTAAGGACACACCCTCATATGGGTCTCCTGCTGGCAGCGCCACCATCCACGGCAGCCCCATCAGACAAGCCACCACACCAAGCCCCACTACCCCGCATAGACATGCCAGGCCCAGCAGCCTGACCCGTACCAAAGGAACAGCTCTGGGCACTGTAGCCATGGCATGCCTGGACATGATTGAGGCACGCCAATGCGGATAGAGGGCATGGCCGTCCAACACAACTGCCACATCATGGCCATCAGCAGTGCGATTTGGAGGGACAGCTAAAACCATGACGCAAGACAATGTCTGCACCCGTAAAGTGGTGCAGGGATGTACTGCGGCACTCACAGGGTTTGGGCAGAGAGTCAGCAAACTATGCAAGGTGCAATCTGCACATGCAGAACAGATGTGTGAGGCCAATAACCTCCTCCACCAGCAGCTGCAGTTGGCTGGATCACTGCCATCAACCTCACAACCACCACAAGGGCTCCCTATAGGGGTCACCCAGGCATCGATCACTGCAGCATTCCCAATGGTGCTCACACAAAGGTGGGGGACGTGGAAAGCGACAACGTCCTTCATAGATGGACAATACACTGTTGGTCTGAGGGCCGGGCACGTGGACCCATATGCACTGTGCTGGGGTGGGGGGAATTTGTGCTGGGGAGTTGGTGGGGGAGGGGGTATTTTGTATTGGTGAGTTGGTGGGGGGGGGAATGTGTGCCGGGGAGTTGGTGGGGGAGTGGGAGGGGGGCAATGTGTGCTGGGGAGTTGGTGGGGGAGGAGGGAATGTGTGCTGGGGAGCTGGTTGTGGGAGGGGGTTTGTTCTACACTAATTAAAACCTGTTGAAACATGACAGAAAGCTTGGACATTCATGATTGTGTTCAAGTGTCGTTTATTTTACAAGTGATCTACGTGACATGTACCCATCCACCAAATCAAATGAAATTGTCGATCAACGCCTGTATGGCCAACCTCCCCTCCCTCACCCCATCCCTGTGTGCATTAGCCCCGGCAATGGGCACATGCTCATCGTCATTACCATCCCCTGGCTGTTGCGCATCAGCATCAGGGGGTAGTGGTACATGCCTACGCAGCAGATGTGCAGCATTGCACAGGTCAGTGCAATTTTTCAAACTTTATCTTGGGCATACATCTGTGCCCCTCCGGTATGGTCTAGGCACCGGAAACATGCCTGAAACAAACCAAAATTCCTTTCCACACATATGTGGGTACGACTGTGGGCATTGTTATATGCCAGCTCTCTGCAGGAGTTTGTGGATTCATCACAGGGTTCATCAGCCATGACAGCAGCGGGTATCCGGAATCACCTGCAGGGGATGAAATGTGTACATTAAGCGTAGGTTGCTTCAGTGGGCGTACAAGGGATATGCATCAATTCACTAAGCACTGCGGTCATCTATGTGTTCAACGAGTACATGCTATGTCATTGGCATATTGGTATACATCCATCATCTTTAGGGACATGCATTACTTAACCCCTGCATGCAGCCTGTGTCATTGAGTAAGGTGTTCTGTGACAGGTTACATTTGCATGCACTTGGTGTTTATGGACTTAACGCAGTGCTTGTTGGACTATGTTTATGGATATGTGTGGAGCACTCATGCTGAACAAATACCCTCATGTTGCCACTTGTCCTTTCATTATGGTGTTTTCAGGTACCTCGGATTAGCTCTACAATGTGGGCCATGTCCCTTGTTGCAATCATTCAACATGCACCACCCACTGAGTTTGATTGGCACAGTGGTGCATCCATCACGTCAGGATGAGGCTACCGTCATGTCTGCCTGTTCACAGACAATGTTGATTTGTAATGTGTTGTGGCTGTCTATGTTGCTGGTGTGGTGTTAGCTACATGGAACATTATTTAGAATTGTTACATGCATGTAAAAGCGCATTCAGGTGTAACTATCTCAGGGATGTCCATAGTCATGTTTTTTTCCTGCTCATCTACAGTGGTTTTGTGGATGGGTTTTGCATTGGTCTCACTTAGCATTCCTGTGTGGTGCACTGGGTGAGGATTTCCTGGGTGTCAGGGTGAGAAGCAGCACTGCAACACAGACAAGGTGCATTGTGGTTGTTGTGTTTCCATATATAATGGAGAATTCACAGGTGTGTTCCCATCACCTACTGTGGGTTCAGGTGTGGTGGACGTGTGTAGGTGTCCTTGTGTGCCAAACATACATGGAACTGGTGCTGTGATGGTACTGTCTGTGTCTCCTGGTGGCATGCAAGGATTCCTGTGTGTCTGCCTCCCCACCATTTGGTGTACTTTGGTGTGCATTTCAGGCAGTGCTTGTACTCGCCCACTATCCATGTGCATTGGCCTTGGTGCCTCTCCATTTAGGCTCGGAGTGTGCTGTTGTGCAGCACCACGGAGTCGTGTGTGGATCCTGGGTAGCGAGCGCAGCAGTGGCTGATGGTCAGGTCTGGGCTACAGGTCATCTACACATTGAGAGAATGGAAATGCTTCCAATTCCTCTATGCTGCCTCATGGTCCTGGTGTGCTCCCAGTGCAACATGTCTGCACCCTAGGGCTGCAATCACGTTGGGGATTTGGGCAATGGCATAGAACTGTGCCTTCATTTTGTTAACCTGTGCCTGGGTGGTGGGCAATGCTATGTGTTCATTCACAATGCGCAGCAGTGCATCAAGCACCTGGCCCAACATGGCACTGATTGTGGACTGGGCCATACCATGCATCATGGCAACTGTGTGTGGGAATCTGCCAGTTCCAAGGTATTGTAGGACTGGCACAAGCTTCACGAGTGGGGGCACAGTGGTGATGATGGCAATCTGGCTAGCTATATAACCTTGGATTGTGTCCAGAAACTGGGTGATGGCTGCCCTGTCCAGCCTGTAATCAGATATCAACTGACCATCGGTCAGGGCCCAGGGTGTTGGCCTGACCCTAAGGATGGCTGTCTGCCTTGCTGGGCCTGGTCTCATCCTTCTCCTCCTTCTCCACCCACTCATCTGCTCTGTGTGCCATGGTCTGGTTTTCCAGCCTCTGTAGTTCCTGCCGTAGCATGTAGAGGTCCACATTAATATTTCCCGCTCTAAATGGCACATGGTGTTAAGAAGGGTGTGTGGGGCATGGGTGCGTTTTTTGTTGGCCTCTTGTGTGCATTGTTTCCACGTGGGTTTTTATTGCTGTCTCCTCCCTGCTCCTAATGGCAACCTGGTGTTGGGAAGGGTGTGTGGGGCATGGGTGGGTTTTTTGTAAGCCTCTTGTGTGCATTGTTTACAACCTGGGGCTGTATTGCTGTCTCGCCCTGGCTCCTAATGGCAACCTGGTGTTGGGAAGGGTGTGTGGGGCATGGGTAGGTCTTTTGTAGGCCTTTTGTGTGCATTATTTACACTGGGGCTTTATTGATGTCTCCTGCCTGCTCCTAACGGCTACCTGGTGTTGGGAAGGGTGTGTGGGGCATGGGCGGGTCTTTTGTAGGCCCCTTGTGTGCATTGTTTACACCTGGGGCTTCATTGCTGTTTACTCCCTGCTCCTAATGGCAACATAGTGTTGGGAAGGGTGTTTGGGGCATGGGTGGGTTTTTTATAGGACTTGTGTGTGCATTGCTTCCACCTGGGGCATTGTTACTCTCACATGTGTTCTTTTATCTCCAGCATCTGGCCAGGTGTAGGCCACAGTGGAGGGCCGTGTCCCAAGGGATGGAGAGGACTGCTGCAATCGCTTCAATGATCTGCGGGTCCATGTACCGGGCCTCCTGAACAGGAGTGAGTCCATGATGACTGGCAGAGTGCCACCACCACTGGAGCTGACACCATGGAAGGAGCAGTGCACCACCCTCATTGACATGACCTCCATTGATGGATTGGGAGGAGCAGATGCAGGCACTCGAAACCAGGAGGTTACAGGTGAGTCATCCCCCCCTTGCAAGTAGCATTGTAACTAGTACACAACTCCATTGCCAGTGTCAATATCCGACATCTGGTCACTGTAAGTGGGTGCAGTGTGTGTGACCGACCACAGCCCCCATGACTGGGCCCATTTAACAGTGCACCCAAGCGACTCAAGAGTAGTCATTAGGGCATCCAATGGACACATAGAAGCACCATAGCACACACATCCATGGTGTGGGCACAGCAAAGTCAGGTGGGCATGTGTATTACCAACCCTGTCCTGTCCAGGGCATACTTGTCCCTCACTGACAGCGACATGCCAGCTGTGCATTTGCATCAGATACATGAATATGCCATCCCAATTAGTTCAAACTGTGTCCCACCCACGTAGTATGCCCCAGCAATATCAACATCATGAATACTAAATAGATCATGGCCACGCATGATTGAAACTGTTTTCTCCCCCCTGTAAACCATGAAATGCATGCAAATAATTGTAGATGACATGTCCTCATACCACACCCTATGTACCCTACAGGCACGGATACATCATCGTAGGGTAAGGTGGATGATGAGGAGACAGTCCCATCCCGATGTCTGCACAGACGCACTTCCATCAGCACCACCACTCTGCGAAGGGCCCAGCAGGATACGCCAAGGCGGAGGACACACCCTAACCCTCCCCAGCGCACCAGGAGCTAACCACCTGAATGGCCCCAACACACCAGCGCCTCACCACCTGAATGGCCACAACGCACCAGGGGCTCACCACCTGAACTGGCCGAATGCACCAGGGGCTCACCACCTGAATGGCACCACCTCCCCAGGGGCTCACCACCGGAACAGCCCCACTGCAACAGGAGCTCACCACCTCAACATCCCTAAGCCACCAGGGCCTCACAGGATGTAGAGGTTGCCACCATTGCAACCACCCCAGAGGATGGCGACTCATTCTGTGAGGAGCAGGATGCTTTACCCGTGTTGTCACTGATCCACAGTCCAGAGCAACAAATGGCCATACCCCAAGGGAGCCCAGAGCATGTGCAGAGTCCAAGCCACAGTCTCCATGTCTCTGCACGCCGCCATCATTCACCCACACTTGTGGCGGTTGAGGACACACCCTCATATGGGTCTCCTGCTGGCAGCGCCTCCATCCACGGCAGCCCCATCAGACAAGCCACCACAACAAACCCCACTACCCCGCATAGACATGCCAGGCCCAGCAGCCTGACCCGTACCACAGGAACAGCTCTGGGCACTGTAGCCATGGCATGCCTGGACATGATTGAGGCACGCCAATGCGGATAGAGGGCATGGCCGTCCAACACAACTGCCACATCATGGCCATCAGCAGTGCGATTTGGAGGGGCAGCTAAAACCATGACGCAAGACAATGTCTGCACCCGTAAAGTGGTGCAGGGATGTACTGCGGCACTCACAGGGTTTGGGCAGAGAGTCAGCAAACTATGCAAGGTGCAATCTGCACATGCAGAACAGATGTGTGAGGCCAATAACCTCCTCCACCAGCAGCTGCAGTTGGCTGGATCACTGCCATCAACCTCACAACCACCACCACGAGGGCTCCCTATAGGGGTCACCCAGGCATCGTTCACTGCAGCATTCCCAATGGTGCTCACACAAAGGTGGGGGACGTGGAAAGCGACAACGTCCTTCATAGATGGACAATACACTGTTGGTCTGAGGGCCGGGCACATGGACCCATATGCACTGTGCTGGGGAGGGGGGAATTTGTGCTGGGGAGTTGGTGGGGGAGGGGGTATTTTGTATTGGGGAGTTGGTGGGGGGGGAATGTGTGCCGGGGAGTTGGTGGGGGAGGAGGAGGGGGCAATGTGTGCTGGGGAGTTGGTGGGGGAGGAGGGAATGTGTGCTGGGGAGCTGGTTGTGGGAGGGGGTTTGTTCTACACTAATTAAAACCTGTTGAAACATGACAGAAAGCTTGGACATTCATGATTGTGTTCAAGTGCCGTTTATTTTACAAGTGATCTACGTGACATGTACCCATCCACCAAATCAAATGAAATTGTCGATCAACGCCTGTATGGCCAACCTCCCCTCCCTCACCCCATCCCTGTGTGCATTAGCCCCGGCAATGGGCACATGCTCATCGTCATTACCATCCCCTGGCTGTTGCGCATCAGCATCAGGGGGTAGTGGTACATGCCTACGCAGCAGATGTGCAGCATTGCACAGGTCAGTGCAATATTTCAAACTTTATCTTGGGCATACATCTGTGCCCCTCCGGTATGGTCTAGGCACCGGAAACATGCCTGAAACAAACCAAAATTCCTTTCCACACATATGTGGGTACGACTGTGGGCATTGTTATATGCCAGCTCTCTGCAGGAGTTTGTGGATTCATCACAGGGTTCATCAGCCATGACAGCAGCGGGTATCCGGAATCACCTGCAGGGGATGAAATGTGTACATTAAGCGTAGGTTGCTTCAGTGGGCATACAAGGGATATGCATCAATTCGCTAAGCACTGTGGTCATCTATGTGTTCAACAAGTACATGCTATGTCATTGGCATATTGGTATACATCCATCATCTTTAGGGACATGCATTACTTAACCCATGCATGCAGCCTGTGTCATTTAGTAAGGTGTTCTGTGACAGGTTACATTTGCATGCACTTGGTGTTTATGGACTTAACGCAGTGCTTGTTGGACTATGTTTATGGATATGTGTGGAGCACTCATGCTGAACAAATACCCTCATGTTGCCACTTGTCCTTTCATTATGGTGTTTCCAGGTACCTCGGATTAGCTCTACAATGTGGGCCATGTCCCTTGTAGCAATCATTCAACATGCACCACCCACTGAGTTTGATTGGCACAGTGGTGCATCCATCACGTCAGGATGAGGCTACCGTCATGTCTGCCTGTTCACAGACAATGTTGATTTGTAATGGGTTGTGGCTGTCTATGTTGCTGGTGTGGTGTTAGCTACATGGAACATTATTTAGAATTGTTACATGCATGTAAAAGCGCATTCAGCTGTAACTATCTCAGGGATGTCCATAGTCGTGTTTTTTTCCTGCTCATCTACAGTGGTTTTGTGGATGGGTTTTGCATTGGTCTCACTTAGCATTCCTGTGTGGTGCACTGGGTGAGGATTTCCTGGGTGTCAGGGTGAGAAGCAGCACTGCAACACAGACAAGGTGCATTGTGGTTGTTGTGTTTCCATATGTAATGGAGAATTCACAGGTGTGTTCCCATCGCCTACTGTGGTTTCAGTTGTGGTGGACGTGTGCAGGTGTCCTTGTGTGCCAAACATACATGGAACTGGTGCTGTGATGGTACTGTCTGTGTCTCCTGGTGGCATGCAAGGATTCCTGTGTGTCTGCCCCCCCCCTACATTTGGTGTACTTTGGTGTGCATTTCAGGCAGTGCTTGTACTCGCCCACTATCCATGTGCATTGGCCTTGGTGCCTCTCCATGTAGGCTCGGAGTGTGCTGTTGTGCAGCACCACGGAGTCGTGTATGGATCCTTGGTAGCGAGCGCAGCAGTGGCTGATGGTCAGGTCTGGGCTACAGGTCATCTACACATTGAGAGAATGGAAATGCTTCCAATTCCTCTATGCTGCCTCATGGTCCTGGTGTGCTCCCAGTGCAACATGTCTGCAGCCTAGGGCTGCAATCACGTTGGGGATTTGGGCAATGGCATAGAACTGTGCCTTCATTTTGTTAACCTGTGCCTGGGTGGTGGGCAATGCTATGTGTTCATTCACATGGCGCAGCAGTGCATCAAGCACCCGGCCCAACATGGCACTGAATGTGGACTGGGCCATACCATGCATCATGGCAACTGTGTGTTGGAATCTGCCAGTTCCAAGGTATTGTAGGACTGGCACAAGTTTCACGAGTGGGGGCACAGTGGTGATGATGGCAATCTGGCTAGCTATATAACCTTGGATTGTGTCCAGAAACTGGGTGATGGCTGCCCTGTCCAGCCTGTAATCAGATATCAACTGACCATCGGTCAGGGCCCAGGGTGTTGGCCTGACCCTAAGGATGGCTGGCTGCCTTGCTGGGCCTGGTCTCATCCTTCTCCTCCTTCTCCACCCACTCATCTGCTCTGTGTGCCATGGTCTGGTTTTCCGGCCTCTGTAGTTCCTGCCGTAGCATGTAGAGGTCCACATTAATACTCCCCGCTCTGAATGGCACATGGTGTTAAGAAGGGTGTGTGGGGCATGGGTGAGTCTTTTGTTGGCCTCTTGTGTGCATTGTTTCCACGTGGGTTTTTATTGCTGTCTCCTCCCTGCTCCTAATGGCAACCTGGTGTTGGGAAGGGTGTGTGGGGCATGGGTGGGTTTTTTGTAAGCCTCTTGTGTGCATTGTTTACAACCTGGGGCTGTATTGCTGTCTCGCCCTGGCTCCTAATGGCAACCTGGTGTTGGGAAGGGTGTGTGGGGCATGGGTATGTCTTTTGTAGGCCTTTTGTGTGCATTATTTACACTGGGGCTTAATTGATGTCTCCTGCCTGCTCCTAACGGCTACCCGGTGTTGGGAAGGGTGTGTGGGGCATGGGCGGGTCTTTTGTAGGCCTCTTGTGTGCATTGTTTACACCTGGGGCTTCATTGCTGTTTACTCCCTGCTCCTAATGGCAACATAGTGTTGGGAAGGGAGTTTGGGGCATGGGTGGGTTTTTTGTAGGACTTGTGTGTGCATTGCTTCCACCTGTGGCATTGTTACTCTCACATGTGTTCTTTTATCTCCAGCATCTGGCCAGGTGTATTTTCAGCGGTATTATCGCCGGTTTTTGGGTGCTAAGAGCATCAAGACTGTACTTGTGATAGGTCTCGAATTGTGCGTTTGGTTGTCACGCTATTACAGCCGGCGCAATTACATGCTGGCTGTAATAGTGCCTGACTGGAATTGCGCCCGCTGAATTGCAGTCGCGATCCAGCAGACTGGTATTGGAGGCGCTAATACGTTACCAAAGATTTAAGGGATACGTCCATCTCGTGATAAGGCCACAACTCACTACGCACATACCAGCAAGAATCTTAGAGCAAAACACTAATTGTGCATGACATGATACAATATTCATTTATTTATTTATTTTGATTTGTAGAGTGCACTGACAGCCCAAAAGCATTGAGGTGCTGTTGCATGAATTTGTCTCAGTTGCTGTCAGAGTTATTTGCTCATGGTTACAGTGAGCTTGCAGTAAGACCCTCTATGTAGAGAGCTTTGAAAGTGCATTCCTGCATATACATACATGTTATACATATAATTAATAGAGCATTTGTACAGAAAAGTCTTATGAGTTGCCTGATATTAGGGTGGGAGTGATCTTCTACCTAGGTGGGTAATTGAAAACTAGATTAGTTAAACAGCATGTTTTTTTACAGCTTTCCTGAAGGCTAGGTGTGACTCAATACTTCTCATGTGAAGTGGCATTGAGTTCCAGTGTTTGGCTGCTAGGACTGAGAAACTAGACCCACCAGCCTGCATTCTCTGTGTTTTTGGAACAGAGATCCTGTTTGTGTAAGCAGTTCTTATGGGTCTGGTTGAGATTGGCTTGACAATTCATTGAGTAATGTATAATGGTGCTAGGTTATGGACACATTTATGTGTCAGAGCAAGGGTTTTAAAGACACTCCTTTCTTTAATGGGGAGCCAGTGCACCAACTTCCTGGCTTCAGTGATGTGTTCTCTCTTAGAGATACCAGTGGCTGCCCTTGGGGCATTGTTTTGGACCGTTTGGAGTTTAGTAATGTTTTTTTTTTAAGGAAGTCACTACAAAGCGGGCATTGCAATATTCCAGTCATGATCCAATTATTGCTCTTGCAATTGTGAGACAGTTCTGTTCCGACAGAAAGGGTCTGGCTGCGTTAAGGAGTTTAGAGTGATAGGCTGATGTTCACTCGATGGCGTTGACCTGCCTGTTCATGGAAAAGTCAGATTCAAGGTAGGCCCCAGGGTCTTGACAGCTTTCGAGAAGGTGATTGGAGTGTTATCAATCATGAATGAGCTGTATTGCATATCTAGTTTCCTCAGGATAGCTCGGAAGCCAACCAGCAGGAGCTTGGTTTTCTCACCATTTAGGCATAACCAGTTTTCTGCCATCCAGTATTGTATAGTTGAGTATATGTATTTCA